>NC_088245.1:214654120-214954120 GCF_036013445.1 Caloenas nicobarica | reverse complement strand
TCACTTCGAAATGTCCCCGGCAAAGGGTGACACGTGGCTGGTGTCACTGGCTTTGTGGGGACATCCCACTTGTCCCTTGTCGCTCCTCTCAAGATGTCACTCGGTGCAGGGGTGGGTGTCAGCACGCCCAGGGATGCTCGGAAGCAGGGGACAGCCCAAGTGACACTGGGGGTTGGGACACCCATCACCTGTCACAGGGAGGGACATTTGGGGACGTGGTTGGGGCCACAGCTGCCATGGCTGTGATGCTGAGGAGGGATGTGACATGGGTGTCCCCATGGGGGACATCTGGTGCCAGGCTCTTGACACCCCATCCTGGCAAACAGCACCATCTCTGGGGGACCCCGCTGTGGGGACAGAGCTCCTGTGTCCCCTCCCCTCTGCCAGGGGTGACGGGCACCCACTCTGCCCTGTCCCCTTGGATCCATCCTTGTCACCCTTGTCCTTGGTTGGGCTGAGCCCCGTCCCCATCATCCCTACAGCTTCTCCTCCCTCCCCGCCTTGGGGACAAAACCCATCGGTGGGGTTGGGGACAGGTGACAAAGGGTCTGGTGGTGGCCCTGCAGTCCCCAACTCACTGTCATGTCCCTCTGTCCCCAGAGCCACAAGCCGGAGAAGGAGTGGCCTGTCAGGAACCTGAAGGTTTATCTGGGCATTAAGAAGAAGCTTCGGCCGCCGACGTGGTGAGAGGTGACAGGGTGGCTGGTGGGGACAGGGCTGGGGGCAGGGACAGGGCCGGGGGCAGGGATGAGGATGGGGATGGGGATGGGGATGGGGATGGGGCTGGAGATAGATGGGGATGAAGATGGGGATGGGGTTGGGGATGGGGATGGAGATGGGGCTGGAGATAGATGGGGATGAAGATGGGGATGGGGATGAAGATGGAGATGGGGATGGAGATGGGGCTGGAGATAGACGGGGATGAAGATGGGGATGGGGACAAGGACAGGGCTGGGGACAGGGATGAGGATGGGGATGGAGATGGGACTGGAGATGGATGGGGCTGGAGATGGATGGGGATGGGGACAGGGATGGAGACAAGGATGAGGATGGGGACAGGGCTGGAGATGGATGGGGATGGGGACAGAGACAGAGGTGGGGATGGAGACAGGGATAGGGACAGGGCTGGGGACAAGGACAGGGTTGCGGACAGAGCTGGAGACAGGGATGGGGATGGAGATGGGGCTGGAGATGGATGGGGACAGGGATGGGTATGAGGATGGGGATGGGGACAAGGACAGGGCTGGGGACAAGGCTGGAGACAGGGATGGGGATGGGGATGGGGATCGAGATGGATGGGAATGGGGACAGGGATGGGGACAAGGATAAGGATGGGGATAGAGATGGATGGGGATAGGGACAGGGCTGGGGACAGGGTTGAAGAGAGGGATGAGGATGGGGACAGGAATAGAGGTGGATTGGGATGGAGATGGGGACAAGGATGGGGATGGAGATGGATGTGGATGGGGACAAGGACAGAAATGGGGACGGGGATGAGGATGGGGATGTGGACGAGGACTGGGATGGCGACAGGGACAGGGACGTTTTGGCTGCCGGGACACATCTCCTGCTGGCCGTGCCTCTTGCCACCAGGTGTCAGAGCAGCCTCGCAGGACGCTGCTGCAGCCTGCTGCCAGCACAGGGACCGATCTGTCCCCAGCCCTGTCCCCTTCTCGTCCCCTGTCCGCAGGGAGGGGCTGCAGGGCTGGGGGGGACCGGGGGTGCTGGTGCCTGATGGGGATGCAGCACTGGGGGGGGAACCATGGGCATGTGAGAGGGTGCGTGTGCATGTGGGGGGGTGTATGCACGTGTGTGCATGCATGTGTGTGCACGTGGGTGCGTGCGTGTATGTGTGCATGTGTCAGCAAGTTGTGTACAGATGTGTGTGTGTGCATATGTACATATGCATGCGTGTGAGCGCGTGCATGCATGTCTTTGTGTACTTATGAGTCCACGGGTGCATGTGTGTGCAGGCATGTCAGCAGGTTGTGCATGTGTGTGTACACACATGTCAGTGTGTGTGTGCATGTCAGTGCATGGGCATGTGTGTGCACACATGTATGTGAACATGAGCAGGCATGTCAGCCAGTTGTGTACATGTGTGTGCATGTGCATGTGTGTGTGTGCATGTGCATGTGTGTGCGTGCATGTCAAGTGTGTGTGTGTGGACAGGAGCTCATGGGCATGTGTGTGCAGGCATGTCAGCGAGTTCTGTACGTGTGTGCACATGGATATGTGCATGTGTGGGGTTGTGCCTGTCAGCCTGTGTGCACATGTGTACATCAGTGCACGGGCATATGCGTGTGCGCCTGTGGGTGTGTGCGCACATATCAGCCAGTTGTGTGCATGTGTGTGCACATGTGCACATGTTTATGTGCCTATCTGTGAGCACGTGCATGCATGTCAGCGTGTGTGTGCACAGCAGTGCGTGTGAACATGTGTGTGTGTGCATGTCAGCAAGTTCTGTGCATGTGGGCGTGTGCGTGTTCACAAATTCATGGGCATATGTGGGTGTGTGCAGGCATGCCAGTGAGTTGTGTATGCCTGTGCATTTGCGTGAGTGTGCATGTGCATTTGTGCATATGTGCACATTTGTGTGTGTGCATGTGTGTGTGCGTGCAATGTGTGTACTTACATACATGTGAGTGTGCATGTGTGTGCACACGAGTGCATGTCTGTGTGCACGTGAGTGCGTGTGATGAGCCGTGCAGGTTTGCTGGGAGGCAGGGATGGAGGGGTTGCAGGGACGGGAGGTTGCAGGGACAGTGGGTTTGCAGGGACGACGGGGTTGCAGGGATGGAGGCGTTGCAGGGGTGTGGGGTTGCAGGGATGGGGTTTGCAGGGACAGGGAGTTGTGGGGACATTGGGGTTGCATGGACAGGGGGGTTGCAGGGATGAGGGTCTGTGGAGATGGGGGGTTGCAGG
Source organism: Caloenas nicobarica (assembly GCF_036013445.1). Lineage (NCBI taxonomy): Eukaryota > Metazoa > Chordata > Aves > Columbiformes > Columbidae > Caloenas > Caloenas nicobarica. The sequence goes on along the minus strand of NC_088245.1, from coordinate 214,951,195 downwards.
GACGGGGGTTTGCAGGGACTTTGTGGGGGTTGCAGGGACTTTGGGGGGGTTGCAGGGACGGGGGTGTTGCAGGGATGGGGGGTTGCAGGGACATTGGGGTTGCAGGGACAGGGGGTTGCAGGGACATTGGGGTTGCAGGGATGGGGGGTTGCAGAGATGGGGTTTGCAGGGCCATTGGGGTTGCAGGGCCATTGGGGTTGCAGCGATGGGGGGTTGCAGAGCTGGGGGGTTGCGGACAGGGGGGTTACAGAGACACTTTGGCACCTGGATCACTGGATCCAAGGACAGGGCAGTTGGGGACATCGACCTTCACTTTGTCACTTGTCCTCCTCCAGCTGGGGCTTCACGGTTTTCTACGAGAACGAGAAGCACGAGAAGCAGCAATGGTACGGGATGGGGCAGGAGGGGACACAGGGACAATAAACACCCGCCTAGGACAGAGGGACACGCTGCTGGGGGGCGCGGGCAGAGGGCGATTTCTGTGTACAGAGCCTGGCTGTCACTGTGCCCCCTTGTCCCCCATGCTGGGGGCTACCATACCTCACCGGCTGGTGTCCCAACTGTCCCCAACAGTCCCTGGGTGTCCCCTGACACCGTGTCCCTGCAGGTACTTGTGCTGTGACACCCAGGCCGACCTGCGGGAGTGGTTCGCCACCTTCCTCTACGTGCAGGTAGGGAGCAGGCAGGGGCAGAAGGATGCTCAGCCCTTCGTGGTCCCCGAGCATCCCTATATCCCGCATCCCGGGGATGGGGATAAGAGGTCTCCGTGGTGGCCAAGGACCAGAGCGCCCATCCCCAGCCCCTGTCCCCTGTGTCCCCAGCACGGGGGGAGCCTGTGGCCCTCAGAGAGCTCCAAGGTGCGGGCGTCGCGGTGGCAGCAGGACGCCAGGCTGGGCAACGTGTCCCTCATCCCGCTGCGGGGGGATGAGAGCGAGATGAGGAAGAGCGTGGCGGCCTTCGCCACCGACCCGCTGACCGTGAGTGACACCTCGGGCCGGGGAGGGGACACTGTGTCCCCCCTGCATCACACATCGGTGTCCCCTCATCCTGGGGATGTGCCAGGGGTCGCCTTGCTCTGGGTTGTCCCCTCCTTTCCCAGCACTGCTGGGGGACACCGAGGGGACACCAAGGACATGTCTGTGCTTTGTCCCCAGCTCCTGCGCAACGTCTGAGCTGGAGATGTGACACTCCGGTGAGTGTCCCTGCCTGTCCCAGTGTCAACCCGTCTTGGGGACATGGGCACACGGATGTCCCCCTGCAAGGTGGGAGGGGGACAGAGGTGATGCTGACCCTTTGCTCTGCTTGTGCCGCAGGTTTATCCGCAAGCGGGGAGCCCTTGGGGACATGGGACAGCCCTTGGGGACACAGGGCAGCCCTCTGGGACACTGGGAAGCCCTTGGGGACACGGGACAACCCTCAGGGACCCACGCCAGCCCCGCATCCCGACACCCGCTGGGGGTCCCGCCGGCTCTGGACCCTCTCGCCTCCACCCAGGGTGACCCACAGGAGGGGACACGGCAGCCGGGCCACCCACCCGCTGTGACAGCGCAGGGCTGGGGGGGTCACAGCCAGGTACCCCATCCTGGGGTCCCCCCCTCCATGCCGGGCAGGGCAGCAAGAGCCTCTGCACTCCCCCCAAACTGGGGACTAGAGAGGGGGGGACACAGGGTGGGGGGTGGCAGGAGCTGCCCCCACTTCCCGTCACCCAAATTAAAGGTCTTGGGGACACAGCGTGGGGGTGTCCGGGTCTGTGTGTGGGGGCGACAGCGGGAGGTGGGGAACCCCATGGGTGGGGGACAACCTTGGGTGCACCCCCCAGGTGCCACCGAGCTGCTTTTGGGGACAGAGCGGTGACACCCTTGGTCTCATTATGCGCCCTGGACGGGGGCTGGTGCTGTCACAGGGGGTGCTGGGGGGCACAGGGAGAAGGTTGGGGTGCAGGAGGGCCAGGTGGGGGGTTGGGATTGTCATCGTGGGTCACTGGGGTGAGAATGGCCCTGGGGACAGTGGGGACACCCGTGGGGCTGCACTGGGTACGCCCATGGCCCAATCCACCCCCAAAGCACAGCCAAACCCAGGCTAAGCTTACAGCCAAGCCCAGCCTAAGGCCACAGCCACACCTACAGCCAAGCCCAGCCTAAACCCGTGGCTAAATCCACGACCAAGCCCACCCTGAATGCAGGGCCAAACCCACGCTGACCCCATGGCCAAACCCACCCTAAACCCGTGGTGAAGCTCACACTAAACCGACAGCCAAATCCATGCTAAACCCACCCTAAACCCACAGCGAAACCCACATTAAACTCACAACCAAGCCCACCCTAAACACATGACCAAGCTCATGCTAAACCCATGACCAAGCCCATGCTAAACCCACCCTAAACCCATGACCAAGCTCAGCTTAAACCCACAACCAAACCCACAGCAATGCCCACCCTAAACCCATGGCCAAGCCACCCTAAACCCAAGGCCAAACCCTCCCTAAACCGACAGCAAAACTCACATTAAACTCACAGTCAAGCCCACCCTAAACCCATGACCAAGCCCATGCTAAACCCAGAGCCAAACCCACCCTAAAACCATGGCCAAGCCCACATTAAACTCACAAACAAGTCCACCCTAAACCCACAGCCAAGCCACCCTAAACCCAGGGCCAAACCCACCCTAAATCCACAGCAAAACTCACATTAAACTCACAGTCAAGCCCACCCTAAACCCATGACCAAGCCCATGCTAAACCCACGGCCAAGCCCACCCTAAACCCATGGTCAAGCTCACACTAAACCGACAGCCAAATCCATGTTAAACACACCCTAAACCCAGGGCCAAACCCACCCTGAACCCACAGCCAAACTCACATTAAACTCACGACCAAGCCCACCCTAAACCCACAACCAAGCCGATGCTAAACCCACCCTAAACCCACGACCAAGCCCATCCTGAACCCAGGGGTGCAGGGGCTGGGTGGGCAGCAGGGGGCTGGGAGCATCGCTGCCTGCGGTGGCCCGGGGTGTCTCCTTGTCCCCTCCTCACGCTGAGCCCCCTTGGTGACACACACGGGACAGGGCTGTCACCCACCCACAGACCCTGCTGCAGGTTTGCAGTGTCACCCGGTGCTGCGAGGGGACATGGAGCCAACAGGGGGGAGGCACCGGCGTCCCCACCCCCCCGCCGGCTCGGTGACCCCCCGGCTGCTGTGGCCCCGTGGAGTGGGTGCCAGACCCCAGGGATGTGCCGTGAAGTGCTGTTAGTGCTCAGGTTTGTACAGATAGTCATTCCTCCATCCATTCCTTCATCCATCCCTATATGCATCCCTCCAGCCATCCCTCCACCCATCCATCCATCCCTCCATCCATCCCTACAGCCATCCATCCATCTATCCCTCCCTCTATCCATCCCTCCATCCATCTATCCCTCCCTCCATGCCTTCATCCATCCATCCCTCCATCCCTCCATCCATCCATCCCTTCCTCTATCCATCCATCCCTCCATCCATCTCTCCATGCATCCATCCCTCCATCCATCTCTTCATCCATCCATCCCTCCCTCCCTCTATCCATCCATCCATCCATCCCTCCATCCATCTCTCCATCCATCTATCTATCCCTTCATCCCTCCATCCATCCCTCCATCCATCCATCCATCCCTCCCTCCATCCACCCATCCATCTATCCATTGAATCATTTTGGTTGGAAAAGACCTTTAATATCATCAAGTCCAACCGTTCCCCAGCCCTGGCACTGCCCCATGTCCTGAGAACCTCATGTCCGTCTGTTCAACCCCTCCAGGGATGGTGACTCCAGCACTGCCCTGGGCAGCCTGTTCCAATGCCCCACAGCCCTTTGGGGAAGAAATTGTTCCCCACATCCAACCTCAACCTCCCCTGGCGCAACTTGAGGCCGTTTCCTCTGGTCCTGGCGCTTGTTCCTGGGGAGCAGAGCCCGACCCCCCCTGGCTCCAAGCTCCTTTCAGGCAGGTCAGAGATCAGAAGGTCTCCCCTCAGCTCCTGTTCTCCAGCTGAACCCCCAGCTCCCTCAGCCGCTCCCATCACACTTGTGCTCCATCCCTTCGTCTCTCCCCCACCCATCCTCCCACTCATCCATCCCCTGATCCATCTGCTCATCCACCCATCCCTCCCTCCCTCTATCCCTGCACCCTCCATCATCCCACCTCCGCTCAGCAGCCACCTGTCCCTCCAGCTACACTGTTGTCCATCTGTCCTTCTCCTTCCCACCTTTCCACCCCAGGACACCCCCCCTCACTCTGCCCTGTTCCAGGGGCCAAATAATCTCTGCTTGGCCTCCAAACCAGCCGAGCTGCTGGTCAGGGCTGTTCCTGCCACAGCGTGACAGCGATGACAGTGGCAGGTGCTGACGGACACGTGGCGTGAGTGTGGGTGCTGCACGGGCGCTTGGAGCCGGCTCGGTGCCCACAGTGCCCGTCGGTGCACAGCACTTGCTGCTTGCACTCGCATTGAGCGTCCGCACGTGGACTTGAGGTGGGGAACGTGGTCTCGGTGTGTGCAATGTGTGTTCAGTGTCTGCAATGTCTGCAACAGTTCTCAGCGTCCGCAACACATGCTCGGTGCATGCAACGTGTGCTCAGTGTCTGCAACACATGCTCAGTGCATGCGTGTTCTCAGTGCATGCAACATAGGCTCAGCGTGTGCAACGTGCTCAGTGCACTGTCTGCAGTGTGTGCTCAGTGCATGCAACATGTGCTCAGTGTCTCCAACACATGCTCAGTGCCTGCAATGCATGCTCAGTGCTTGCAACGCATGCTCACCATCTGCAGCGTGTGCTCTGTGCATGCAATGCATTCTCCGTGCCTGCAATGTGTGCTCAGTGTCTTCAGTGTATGCTCAGTGCATGCAACACATGCTCAGTGCTTGCAACGCATGCTCACCATCTGCAACACATGCTCAGTGCATGCAATGCGTACTCGGTAGATGCAACATATGCTCAGCATCTGCAACACGTGCTCAGTGCATGCAATGCATCCTCGGTGTCTGCAACGCATGCTCAGTGTTTGCACTACACAGTTAGTGCATGCAACGTGTGCTCCATGTCTGCAGCACATGCTGTGTCATCAACATGTGGTCAGTGCATGCAACATGTACTCAGTGTCTGCAACACATGCTCAGCATCTGCAACATGTGTTCAGTGCATGCAACATGCTCAGCATCTGCAACACATGCTCAGTGTATGCAACGTGCTCAGCGTCTGCAACACGTGCTCAGTGTCTGCAGTGCATGCCCAGTGCATGCAACACATGCTTGGTGTGTGCAACACATGCTTAGTGTTTGCAGTGCATGCTCAGTGCATGCAACACGTGCACAATGTGTGCAACGCATGCTCACTGTCTGCATTGTTCTCAGCATCTACAACATATGCCTGAGGTCTGCAACGCATGCTCAGTGCATGCAACATGTGCTCAGCACCTGCAACGCGTGCTCAACACGTGCAACATGTGCTCAGCGTCTGCATTTTTGCTCACACCCCCACGTCTGCAGCGGCTGCTCTGTGTTGCACGTGCTCATTTGCAACTCGCCCGGTGTCTGCACGTCGTCGTGCACTTGTCTGCACACCCACGCATCACCCCCCCCCCACACACGGGACATTCACGGGCACGTTTAGCGCCTGATCCCGTGCTCGCTCCCACATCCCCTTGATTATTTGGTGAAATGACCCGGAGCTGATGTCCCATATGAGGATGCAGCAGTGATGCTGGGAACCCCATATCCTCGCATCCCCGAGCCCAGGGATGGCACGAAGCGGCTCAGGGCACTTTGCAGCCCCACAGCTCCACCGAGCTGCTCCGTTCTCAGCCCCAGCAGCCCGGCTGAGCGCCTGTGTCTGCAGAACGGGCTGGATGGGGCCGCCCTGCACCTCCCGCTATACGTAGAGCGGCGGGGGCGAGCGCCGCGTGACACCGTGTGATCGATGGCCGAGTCACTTGCAAACAACTTGATCCATTCCCCGCAGCAGTGGGTGATTTCGAGCCCCTCCAGCCTCAACCCGGTGGCTCTTCATGGCTACGGGAGCTCAGCCCTTTGCGGAGGGGGAAACTGAGGCACGGAGCACTATAAACCACTGGGTGCTGCCTGCTCTGGGTGCAGCCGGATTGGGCTCAGTGTCTGATGTCCCCAAATGTCCCCAAGGAACAAGGAGGGCACTTTGTGCTCCCAGACTGGAGCTGCTGCCTTTTTGGGGGGTTGGTCACCCCACATGATCCCCCCGCGCCCCGGGTGCCCTACAGGGAGCGGGGCGATGCCCCACGCGACGTCACAGCTGTCCCCTGGGTTGTCCCCACATGTCCCCTACGTACAGCCCGCCGAGCTGCTCCCCCCCCCCCAATAATAAACTCAGCAAATTATCAGCTCCCACATTCCCCAGACTTTACCGACTTTAAACCCTCATTATTTCATCAGCCGCCTCATTAAACTGTCACCGGCTTCTTTTCAGCCTTTTTTCCTCCCTTTTCTTTCCCTCCTTCCTTTTCTCCACCCCTGATTTTTTATTTTTTTGGAGCTGGGGCGGCTGTGTCCCCCCCCCAAGGGCTGCCCAGGTTGGGGGTTCAAACCCTCCCTCCGGCCTCAGTTTACCCATCCAAAAAAATGGGCTCAAACTGGGGAAGGATTTGGGGAAAAATTAAAAATTCAAACCCCCCCCGGCATCTCGACTCCTTTCCAGCTCATCCAGAGGGCTGGGAAGGGGGTTTCCATGGTGGGGAAGGGGGACAAGGCTCCCTTGCGGGGGGTTTAAGGGTATAAATTGATGGGGCGGGGGGGGGGGGCCCATTTTTTGAAGCCTTTTATGTGCCCCCCGCACTCCCCTCCTCCCGCCCCAGCAGCCGCCCACTCGCCGCTCACGGCTTAGCAGGAAAAATAAAGAGAATTGAAATAACTCCAATAAATGTTGGGGTGGGGGGGAAGGGGGTGCAGAGGCGGGTTGTGCCGGGGGATTTGCCTGGGGGGGTCCCATGGGATGGGGGGGTCCCCTCTGCTGGGGGGACTCGGTGACAGTGATGGGTGTCAGGGGCTTTTTGGGGACAGGGAGGGCGGATGAGGAGGAGCCGGGTTTGTCCTTCTCCACGAAGCTGCCATCGATTCGCTTTTATTTCCGAATAACCGAGGTTTCCATCTCTCCGGTGGCATCGCCACCCACCCCGCGGTGTCACCGCTCCGTCCCTGCCCGGGCTTGGGGACAGAGCTGAGGGAAGCAGGATGGGACCCCCAGGGACATGGGTGACACGTGGGACAGCCAGAAATAGAATATTAATATATAGAAAATAGAGAATCGCTGAGTCCTGCAGCCAAAGCTGGTTTGCAGGCACTGCAGCAGGTTTGGGTCACTGGTGCCAGAATGTCCCCGTTTCCCCTTGTGCCACCCCGGGGACAGTCCCCAGAGGGACAGAGCAGGGCGACATGGGGCTGTGCCCGGATTAACACACCGACACGTGTGTGCATGAGCACACGGGGCTGCGGGGCTGCTCACACCAATACGATGTGCATGCATATGCACACAATCCCATGCACATGCGTGTGCGCAAGCACGTGTTGCTGCAGGGCTGCTCGTACCAACACGGTGCGCACCGATCTGCGCACACACACACAATCGCGTGCAAACGTGTGCGCCCCAGCACGTGCTGCTGCGCGGATGCTCACACCAGCACGGCGTGCGTGGATATGCACACACGTGTGTGCACAAGCGCATGCTGCTGCAGGGCTGTGTGCACCCATCTGCACACACACACAATCCCACGCACACATACGCACAAGCGCACACTGGTGCAGGGATGATCACATTGACATGGCGCGCACTGATCTGCATGCACACAATCCCACACATGCGTGTGTGCACAAGTACACGCTTCTGCAGGGCTGCTCGCACCGACACAGTGTGCACAGATCTGCACACACACACACGTGTGCACAAGCACATGCTGCTTCAGGGATGCTGGCACCGACACGGTGTGCACCGATCTGCACGCAATCCCATGCACACGTATGTGCACGAGCACATGCTGCCGCAGGGCTACTTGCACCGACACGGCATGCACTGGTCTGCACACACATGCATGTGGAGTGCACAAGCACGTGCTGCTGAGGGGCTGCTTGCACTGGCATGGTGTGCACCAATCTATACACACGTGTGCACATGCATGTGCTGTTGCAGGGCTGCTTGCACTGACACGGCATGCACAGATTTGCACGCACACGGAGTGCGCACAAACACACTGCTGCAGGGCTGCTTGCACCAGTACAGAGTGCGCTGATCTGCACACACATGCACAATCACATGCATGTGTGTGTGCACAAGCCCAGGCTGCTGCAGGGAAGCTCACACCAAGGCAGCATGCACGGGTCTGCACACACACACACGGACTGCACGAACACATGCTGCTGCAGGGCTGCTTGCACTGACATGATGTGCATGGATCTGCGCACACACACAATCCCGTGCACACATGTATGCACAAGCACACGCTGCTGCGGGGATGCTCTCATCGACATGGTGTGCACAGATCTGCACATACATGTAGAGTGCAGGAGCACACGCTGCTGCAGGGATGCTTGCACTGACACAGTGTGGACCAGTCTGCACACAATCCCATGCACACGTGTGCACAAGCACATACTGCTGTGCAGCTGCTTGCACTGAGACAGCGTGCACCGATCTGCACGCATGCGCACAATCCCACGCACACGTGTGTGCACAAGCACATGCTGCTGCGGGGATGCTCACACCAGCACGACATGCACTGATCTGCACACATGTGCATGTGTGTGCGCAAGCATGTGCTGCTGAGGGAATTCTTGCACTGCTGTGATGTGCACCGATCTGCACACATGCACATGTGCACAGTCACATGCTGCTGCAGGGCTGCTTGCACCACACAGTGTGCACGGATCTGCACACACACAGAATTGCATGTACACACGTGTGCACAAGCACATGCTGCTGTGCAGCTGCTTGCACTGACAGAGAGTTCACCAATCTGCACATATGCACAAAACCTCATGCACACGTGTGTGCACAAGCACATGCTGCTGCGGGGATGCTTGCACCGACACGGTGTGCACCGATCTGCACACAATCTCATGCGCACATGTGCACAAGCACATCCTGCTGCAGGGCTGCTCACACCAACACGATGTGCAAGGATCTGCACACACACACACGTGTGCATAAGCACACTCTGCTGCGGAGCTGCTTGCACCAACACGGCGTGCAGGGATCTGCACACACACACAGACACGCGTGTGCACGAGCAGCACACGTGCCCGTGCATCCAAACACGTGCGCACACTCACATGCACACGCGTTTATCCAGAATGTGGCGAGTCACCAGCACCCGCCAGCGCTCAGGCCTTGAATGCGGCATAAAAGAAAAAAAAGAATAGTTAAAAAAAAAGAAGAAGAAAATAATAATATAAAAAAAGAGAAAAATTTGCTCGCACAGACACATAAAAAAAAAGAAAAAGCTTTTTGAGGAGAATCACTTCAAATTGGCTATTTATCAGCGCAGCATCCCGCCGGGAGGTTGCCATGGCTACCTGCGAGCCCTGGCTGCTGGCCCAGCCCCGTGTGCCACCACGCCTGTCCCCACCGGCCCACCGGTGACAAACCTGCGTGCCACATCCATCGCTGCCACCGAGCTCAGCCCCGGTGTGGAGTGACAACCAGACCCCCAGGGGTGGCACCCGCTTGGGGAGATGCTGTCGCCAGCCGTGGGGACAGAGTCTGGTGTCCCCGTGTCACCGTTTGCTGGGTGATGTGACCCCCGGCTCGGTGCACCTTGGTGCAGGGCTGGCGCTGGGGACATGTGTCCAGCCCAAAGGACACGTGTCACCTCCTTGTCCCCGCTCCCAGCCCCGTGGTCACCACGGCCGTGTCACCTCCCTGTCCCTGTGGTCACCACGGCTGTGTCACCTCCCCATCCCTGCTCCCAGCCCTGTGGTCACCACGGCCGTGTCACCTCCCTGTCCCTGTGGTCACCACGGCCAGGAGCTCCAGGCCACCGCGATGGCTTCCCCAGGGATGTCACTGCTGTCACCCGCTGGGAAGGACCAACCAGGTCCCCCCCGAGGAGGGACGCTCCATGGTCCCAGGTTGTCACCACGTCCCCCCGCCGCCCCGGGAACCTCAACCCAGCTTTTCCCCACGCCGAGACGCCCCAGAGCGGGGTTGTCACCCAGGGGACACGTTGTCACCTCCTGGGGGGGCTGAGCTCCCTCCTACCCACTCGTGGGCAGGTGAATCATGAAGGAGACCCTTGGGAAGTGGCCTTGTGCCATCCCTTGGGGACACTCCTCGTGGCTTCGGGGGGACGATGTGTGGGAGTAAGAGCGTCCCCCAGCTCAGGGCTTCAGGGCTGGGGACGCTGCGGGTGGGGACAGGAGGCGGAGGGGACATTTCCCAGACCGCACAGAAGATGTCCCAAACCCCAGGCTGCGGGTTTGACGTCCCTTCCATGTCCCCTGTCCCAAGGGACCCGCTGCCAGCACAGGGTGTCCCCACTGCAGAGGGTGACCCGGCTGGGGACGCCAGGTAAACCCATCCCCATGTGCGTTGATGCCACCGACCCCGCGCTCCCCGGAGGCTTGTTCCCCGACAAGATGATTATCACAGGGCTCGTGTGGCAGCGTCACCTCGTTGTCACCCGGCACGAGCCCTGGCAGGGACTCTGTGCCATCCGTCCCTGCGATGTGTCCCTCGCGGGTCCCTTTTGTGGGAACCAAGCCGGGCGTGAAGGAGACGGCTGGTAACGCGGCTGATTTCCTGGCCAAGGGGCTGATTGGATTAATTTGTTTTTTTTTTTTCCCCTGCCTGATTTTTCCCTGGCAACCACCCGGTGTGATTTTTTAACCCGCGCTTTTTTCCCGGTACATGGATGGGGCCGTGGCGGGGGTGATGCTCGTGGGCACATCCTGCACCCTGGGTGCACCTGGGGACACGCCGAGGGGACACTGAGGGTGTGGGGACACTGAGGGTGCACCCAGGGACATGCCGAGGGGACACCGAGGGTGTGGGGACACTGAGGGTGCACCAAGGGACATGCCGAGGGGACACTGAGGGTGTGGGGACACTGTGGGTGCACCAAGGGACATGCCGAGGGGACACCGAGGGTGTGGGGACACTGTGGGTGCACCAAGGGACATGCCGAGGGGACACCGAGGGTGTGGGGACACTGTGGGTGCACCAAGGGACATGCCAAGGGGACACTGAGGTGGCACACAGGGTGCACCTGGGGACATGCCGAGGGGACACTGAGGGTGTGGGGACACTGAGGGTGCACCCAGGGACATGCCGAGGGGACACCGAGGGTGTGGGGACACTGAGGGTGCACCAGGGGACATGCCGAGGGGACACCGAGGGTGTGGGGACACTGAGGGTGCACCAGGGGACATGCCGAGGGGACACTGAGGGTGCAGGGACACCGAAAGTGCAGGGACACCCCATCTCAGCTCCCCCAGCACTCTTGGGTACATGTCACCAGGACACCCCCTCTCCAGGAGCACAGAGCCCCGTGTGGCTCCTCCCGTGTCCCCAAGGCTGCCTCGTCCCTGCCCTGTCCCCTGTCCCCAGCCCTTCCCAACCTCACCTACAACCCACCCAGGAAGGAAAGGCCCCCCCACCCCGGCACCCCCAAAGCAGCGGAGGGACCCCCACCTCTGGGCGGGGGACAGGGCGGCAGTGGGGACTGGGGACCGGGGGATTGGGGACCCCCGCATCTTGGTGACACATGGGACCGGGATGTGGGGAGCGTTTGCTGGGCGGTGACAATGGGGGTTGGAAAAGGGGGGGCAGAGTGTCCCCCCGGTCAGCGCCGGGCAAGGGCACCCGTGTGACATCCGCGGTCCCTGTCCCCTGCCAGGGGACGCTGGCAGGCGCTGCAGGGCGGGCTCGGTGCCGAGCGCTGGATGCGGCACTGGGACCCGTCTGCTGTCCCTGTCACCGAGCGGGGCGGCGGGGCTGGGACCAGTCTGCAGCGGCAACGGGGTGAAACCAGATGGGGAAGGTGGCTCAGACCCCGCCCTTTCCCTTTTCCTTTTCCTTTTCCTTTTCCTTTTCCTTTTCCTTTTCCTTTCCCTTTCCCTTTCCCTTTCCCTTTCCCTTTCCCCTTCTTTCCTTTGCTCTTCCCCTTCATCTTCCCCTTCTTCCCCCTCTTCTTCCCCTTCTTTCCCCCTCTTTCCTTCTTCTCTTCTCCTTCCCCTTCTTCTTCCTCATTACCTTCCCCTTCCCTTTCCCTTTCCTCTCCACCTTTCCCTTTTTTCCATTTCTTCTTCCCCTTCTCCTTCTTCCCTTTCCCTTTCTCTTTCCCTTTCCCTTTCCCTTTCTCTTTTTTCCGTTTCTTCTTCCTCTTCTCCTTCTTCCCCTTCCCCTTCTTTCCCTTCCCCTTTCCCCTTCTTTCCCATTCCCCTTCCCCATTCCCTTCTCCCTCTCCCTCTCTCCTTTCCCTTCCCCATCCTTCCCTTTCTCCTTCTTTCCCCTTCCCCTTCCCAGCCAGATCCTGGTGCCACCGTCACCAACAGCAAAAAATGGGGAAAAAACAAAACGAAACAAAACAAAATATAAAATAAAATAAAATAAAATAAAATAAAATAAAATAAAACAAAACAAAATAAAACAAAATAAAATACAATAGAGGTGGGGTGTTTCCCAGGGGGTCGCTGGGAGGGAAGCAGGGGCTCGGAGCCCCCCGGTGCCGTGCCGGTGCTTGGGCTGAGCCGGCGAGCCCGTCGCTCTCCCCGCCGCGACGCCGGGTTTTAATTTCCCGTCCCTAATCTGGGCCGAGCATCTTTTCATCCTCCGCTCCCTCGGCCGCTGCGCTGCTCCCGTCACCCCCGTTCTGGTGGGGTGGGGGATGCCGAGACGCCCCAAGCGTCCCCACTGTGTCCCTTTGCTCCCCATTGCTTTTTGGGGAGGGAAACGGGTTTTGGCACAAGATGGGGTGGGTGGGCATGAGCAAGAGCATCTTCTTGGGATGCTGCACCCAACGAACTCCCCAAACATCTCCCCAGGACCCCCATCCCTGCCCCAAAATACCTGGGGGGCGGATTCTCCCTGCTCAGCCCGCTCTGTTGTACCTGCAGACGTGGGAAATCATTTTCCCCATCATCGAGGATTTCTTTCCTTTTTTTTTTTTTTTTTTTGAGAACAGCTTGTACCGACCTTGCGATAAAAAACAAGGCTCCGGGTTCCTCTGGGTGTTGTTTTCTGTTCTTTTTCTGTTCTTTTTCTGTTCTCAGGATAAATGTCAGTGAAAATGGAAAAAGCTCTTTCTCCGCTTCCCCACTTTCTTCCATCCCTGAAAGACTCGTCGGCTTTGCGAGCGTGCTGGGGAGAACGGTGGAAAAATCAGATAGGGGAGAAAAAACACGAAACAAACCAAAACAAAACAAAACTTGCTGGAATGGAACTTTCTCAAAGACATTTTTACAGGTGTGGCGGGACCAGCCGCTTCTTTTGGTGGGAATATGGGCGATATCGGCCACATTCCGTAGGGCCACATCCATCCCAGGAGGGCAGCCGGGATGCACAGCGCTCGTGTACCCATTGTGCAAAACCACGAATTCTTCCCCAAATTCCTCCCTCCTGCCCAGGCTGGGGGCTCAGGGCGTGGAAAACCAGGGTGACCATGAGCCACCAATGTGCGCGGTGGCCAACGGTACCTGGGCTGTGTGAGGAAGAGTGTGGGCAGCAGGGCAGGGAGGTTGTTCCTCCCCCTCTGCTCTGCCCTGGGGAGGCCCCGTCTGCAGAACTGGGGCCAGTGCTGGGCTCCCCAGTTTAAGGACAAGGAATCACTGGAGAGAGTCCAGGGAGGGACACAAAGATGCTGAGGGGTCTGGAGCATCTTTGTGATGAGGAGACACTGAGAGAGCTGGGGCTGTTGAGCTGGAGAAGAGAAGCTGAGAGGGATCTGATCAATGGGATCAATATCTCAGGGTGGGTGTCAGAGGATGGAGCAGACTCTGTTCAGTGGTGCCCAACGCCAGGGTGAGGGGCAACGGGCACAGACTGAAACACAGGAGGGTCCATGTGAACATGAGGAGAAACTTCTTTGCTGGGAGGTGCCAGAGCCTGGACCAGGCTGCCCAGAGCGGCTGTGGAGTCTCCTGCTCTGAGACATTCAAACCCGCCTGGGATCCTGTGCGATCTGCTCTGTGACCCTGCATTGGACTGGGGGATCTCCAGAGGTCCCTTCGACCCCAACCATCCTGTGGTTCTGTGACTAAGAGACAGCCCCTGCGGCTGGAAATAAGAAAATAGAGTTTGGGCTCGGTCCCCAGGACCGTCCCGGGATGCTGGGCTGAGCATCCTCTGGAGGAAGGAACGTGCCCAACAAGGGAGCGGATCGCTCTCCGGCGGCAGCGATGCCGAGACCTTTTGTCGAGAAGGTATCTGCAGGGCAAATTGCTCTATATCGGCAAACAAACGTCTCCATTAGCGGGGGAATTGATATCCTGCACAATGAGCACCCGAGGACAATGCCCAGCTATTCAGAGCTCAACAAAAATTCAATGCCGTTGCGAAGGAGAAGCCGAAAGCGTGGCTTGTTTTGTATTCACGCCGCAAATATCGGTGCGAGGGCATGTAACTTTAATGATGCCTTTGAAACGCCGGCAGCTCTTCGTCTTCTTGGCAATAAATAAAGATATAGAGCCCGTGGCAGTGCCGGGAGCGGGGATTGCCGTGAACTCTACGGACAGGGTGTTTGCTGCATCTAACGCAGAATCGCGCGGAGAAATAGGAGGGATTTGTAGGAAACTCCGTGTCAGACCCTCCCAGGACCGTCGCCCTCCTTGGGGCAAGGTCATAAAAAATGGATGCACATGGAGAAGGTTTCTCGGTGGGTTTTGCTGACCTCGCCCACTCCGTGGAGCCCCAGCAGCCAGGAGAGGAGGTGGAGGTGGCCTCGGAGCTGGTGGGTGCTGGAGGAATTGCAGGGTGCTGCGGTCATAATGACGGGGTCCTAACGTGGCGTGGGGGCTGCGGGCAACGCACGGAGGAGCTCGCGTGGGTGTCCACAGCAAGCACAGAGGGTCGCGCCGGGAATATGGGGAAACCTCCCCACCATCAAGCAGGTGGCCCAAAGAGGTTGTGTTGTCTCCATCCCTGGGGCTGGAGCAGATGAAGCCCTTGGAGCAGGAGAATCATAGAACGATAGAAGAGTTTGGGGTGAAGGACCTTCCCAGCCCCCCCAGTGCCCCCCCTGCCATGAGCAGGGACATCTGCACCAGCTCAGGTTGCTCAGAGCCCCGTCCAGCCTGGCCTGGGATGTCTCCAGGGATGGTTCAGCCACCACCTCTCTGGCCAACCTGGGCCAGGCTCTCACCACCCTCAGGGCAACAATTTCTTCCTTTGGGTGGAGAAGTCTCTGCCCACAATGCACAGCACCCGACAGAAGAGAAGCTTTGGCGGGTACGGAAAAGATGCCGGGCCCAGATGGACGTCTCCATCACAATGACGGGGACCTGCAGTAGAGGCAGAAATCTCGTTGCTTGAGGCTGGTGGAGAAACCTGCTGAGAAACCTCCTCAAGACGTGGCGTGAAAGCTGAAGCTCAGTGCTTTGGGATCCTCTGCCTTCGACACCTCCAAACCAGCATCCACCTGAAGGTCATAGAGTCACAGAGTCATTGTGGTTGGAAAAGCCCCTCAAGATCATGGAGTCCAACCGTTCCCCCAGCCCTGGCACTGCCCCATGTCCTGAGAACCTCATGTCCGTCTGTCCAACCCCTCCAGGGATGGTGACTCCAGCACTGCCCTGGGCAGCCTGTTCACACCGCCCTGAAATCTCTGCGATGTCCCTCACCTCCGCAGCTCTTGGTTGCTTATGAAACCAGCCAGAAATCCCTCGGCTCCTCAAGGAACAGCTCCAGCCCTCTTGGGTGCTTCCAAGCAAGAGCGAGCAGGGATTTATCTGGGAAAAAAAAAAACACAAACAAACAAACCCACAAACAAACAAACAAAAAACCCCACAACCCAATACTGGGAATTTTTAGTGAAATGCATCAAAATATTTCAGGAGCAGAGGAAGCGTTCCACCAGGCTATTTGAATTTCTCAGAATTTGTGAGACCCCTGGGGCTGAAAGGAGGAACCGTGTCTCTCTTTCGAGGAGAAAATACTACGGATGGATGTGGAGCAGAGAAAACCACGTTTTTTTAAACAGCGGGAATAACGTTTGCATAGGAGAGAGAGCCAGGCATCCCACCGGCTGCACGGAGGGATTCGGACGCTGGGAAGATGCAGATGTGGAGGCCCTGGCCCCACATCTGGAGCCGGATGGGTCTTTCTGGTGTGCCCTTGCCCCCAGCCCTTCTCCGAGCTTCTCCGCAGCTTCGTGCCGGGGACCGACGCCAGACAAAAACGCCTCTTGGAAATAAGGCTGGGCTTAACAACCATGGGAACTGTTTATTCCGCGGAATGAGGGGACTCCCCGTGGATGTTCTCGTGCCAAGATGATGCGGAGAGGCGGCTCCATCGCGCTGGCAGGCTCGGTGGTGTTACGTGGCAAAGGAGCGAGGGATGGTTGGACTCGGTGATCTTGGCGGTCTCTTCCAACCAAAATGATCCTATGACGTGCTCCAAAAACCCAGGTGAGCTCAGTCAGAGGATGGAAAAGTCATTAAAGCCACGAGTCAGGATGGAAATAGGGATTAGATTGAAGTGATGGCCCCTAAAATAATCCCAAATTACTTGGCATGAAATTTGGGTTTCCCCCTCCGGACAAGGCAGGCAGAGGATCTCGTGTAATTGATACGATACGCTGCCTATTTATGTAGACCGTGGGGATATTAATCCTTGCGAATTTGGCAGGAACTGATGTGATTCGAGCGCTAATCTCTTAATATCTGTCACCGCTCTTAATGTCCCAGCTGGTGGGTTCACGATGGGGCAAGGAACCGCGTACCCACGTTGATTTTAAAGCATGTTCCTCCCCTCTCCCCACCAAAAGTGACCCTGGGGCAGGATGGAGACGCTCAAGGCAAGTGAAAAGCGAGCAAAATATCTCTTTTTGGTGCAAAATCTCACTACATGAAGCCGAGGTCCTGGGATGGGAGTTGGTACCTCTGGGCAGTGGATGGAGAGTGGGTAGAGATGCAGGTACCCGCAGAGGGACGATGCTGCCGAGAGATGCCAAGACCAAGTTTATGAGCAAGGGTGAATATGTGTGACACTTGCCCAAGGTGTCTCCTGGACTCTGACCATGGGATCATAGAATCACAGAACAGTTTGGGTTGAAGGGACCTTCCCAGTGCCCCCCCTGCCATGAGCAGGGACATCTGCACCAGCTCAGGTTGCTCAGAGCCCCGTCCAGCCTGGCCTGGGATGTCTCCAGGGATGGTTCAGCCACCACCTCTCTGGCCAACCTGGGACAGGCTCTCACCACCCTCAGGGGCAACAATTTCTCCCTCATGTCCAACCTGAATCTCCCCTCTGCCACCTTCCCACCCTGCTGACAGCTCACCCTGAGAGTCCCCAGCGCCGGGAGGCCCAGGGCAGGAGATCCTGCTGCGGCTGTGAGGGACAAACCCACCCCGTGTCCTTGCAGCCTGAATGGACGGGGCAGTGACTCCTCCAGCCCAGCCAAGACAAGCTCTGGTGGTGCTGGGTGCTGCACTCATAGAATCACAGAATCATTTTGGTTGGAAAAGACCTTTAATATCATCAAGTCCAACCGTTCCCCAGCCCTGGCACTGCCCCATGTCCTGAGAACCTCATGTCCGTCTGTCCAACCCCTCCAGGGATGGTGACTCCAGCACTGCCCTGGGCAGCCTGTTCCAATGCCCCACAGCCCTTTGGGGAAGAAATTGTTCCCCACATCCAACCTCAACCTCCCCTGGCGCAACCTGAGGCCGTTTCCTCTCCATGCAAAGGCTGAGCGCCGGGCAGGACTCCGGAGGGAAGCCGTGCTGATTCGGAAGGTCACAGCACGGCAGAGGCACGGGGTGGTGCAGCAGGAGCCGGGGACTGGGCTGGGGCCTGGGGCAGGCTCGAACTTGCGGTTCGCCCACGCCGGGCGGCCGAGGGCTCAGCATCTCGTCCCTGCTCCCGGCCCCAGCTGTGCGATGCGGTGGGCAGCATCCTGCACCCAGCAGCTCCACGCTGGCGGTGTCGGGGGCCTGCGTGGTCAGACCTGTGTCACCTGCGCTGGGACCCGCTTGCCCGAGGGCACTGTCCTGGCGGGGACCTCAGTGTTGGCTGATATTGCTCAGTGCTGCCCAGCGCCCTCGGGAAAGGAACCTGCCTGCAGGCTGGGTGCTGCCTGCTGCTGCCCAGTCTCCTTGGAGCAGGGACCTGCTTGCGAGACCGGTGCTGCCCCGTACTGCTCAATGCTGCCTGGTGCCCCTGCGGAAGGAACCCGCTTATGGGTCCGGTGCTGCCCAGAACCCCTGGGGCAGAGACTTGTGGGACCAGTGCTGCACAGTGTTGCCCTGTGCTACCCGATGCCCTCGGAACAGAAGCAGGGCGGAACGGGCTTGTGGTTCCAGCAGGACCCGCTGCCCGGCAGAGCGGTTGCCGCCGCGGGGAGCGCGGCGAAGGGCAGGGCCCGCTGTGCCTCACCAGACAAAGGCGGGGGCCCCTCGGCGCGGCGCGGCGCAGCGGGCGAGGACGGGCGCGCCCCGCGGCGGGCGGCGGCGGGCGGCAGGTGCCGACCCCTTCGGCCCCTCCGCGGGGAGCGGCTCGGTCCCCGCCCAACCCCGCGGAGCCGCAGCGGAGCCGTCAATCAGCGCCGCCTCCCCCCCCACTCCGCCCTCCCCTCCCGCACGCCTCGCTCTGCATCGGGCTCGGTGACAGCAGCGGGCTGGAGGCGCGGGAGGCTCCGCTCCCAGGCAGCACCGAGAAGCGGCAGCAGCGGCGGCTCCTGGCTGCTCTCGCCGAGCTGGTAGGGCTGCCGAAGCATGCGGAGCCATGGGCCAGGGCTGCGGACACTCCATCCTCTGCCGGAGCCAACCGTACCAGGCGGCCGCATCTGACCTGTGAGTCCCCTCCCGCCGGCAGCGGGGATGCGGGGGGACCGCGCTGAGAGGGAGGGATGCTCCGGGGGTGATGCTGAGATATCGGGGAGGCAGGAAAAAGTTCCTCCTGCCTGACAGCTGCCTTGGAGGTGGCATGACAAGCAGTTGCGACCCCCCCACCTCATTTCCCCACTAGCCACCTGTGTTAGCCCAGGGCAGGTCATCGCTGGCAGCTGTGCCGGAGGGCTGGTGTGAAAAGCATCCCTCTGTTTTGTGAGTCACCCTTGACCCGTGGGGGGGGCGGAAGGCCTGGTGGTGGGCTGGGGCGCGGGGGGGGAAAGCGGGTGACTTTGTGAAATACAGGTCAGGCCTCTGAATCGGAGTTTTGGCACCTCCACACAAGGCAAGTCCGCACACACCCGCCCGCCCACGCAACAGGTCTGGGGGTCCCGCTGTCGCATGCGGCGAGTCGGGGCAGGGGCTCCGGGGGCCATGGGGGTACACGAGGGGCTTCGCGTGCGAGTGTGGGGTGGCCTCGGTAAGGGATGGCGCGGTGTGAAGGGCGATGCCCACGAGAAGCACGCGGCACCTGAATCCCCATCGCCCACGGGCTCGGCTGAGGATGGCGGAGCCCCCCGGCTCCGCACGCGCGCGTGTGTGTGGCGCTCACGAGGCTTCACAGCTGCCGGGTAGCAGACTGTGCTCAGGCGCTTCGCAGTACGTGGGTGCTCTGCCTCCCCGGCTTTCGGGAGATCTTGGGTGCTCCAAATCCCTTCCTCTCCCCCACCCTGCACTTGCTGGGCTCAGACCCCGCGTTGCCAGAGGGGTGAGGAAGGGATGCGGGTGTGAGCGGACGAGGGGGAAGGATGCTCAGCGCTTGGATTCCTTTGTCTGGCAGCGCCAGCTCCATGTGCTCAGGCACCGTCTGCGCCGGGACCACCGTTCCCCGGTGCCACCTCCCTGGAGCAGCCTCAGGTCTCCTGGAGCTTTCGGTGACGACGGGACCATCGGGGCGCGTGGGAAGCTGCCGCGCGCTCCTGTCCCGGCCCCCCACGCATTTCCCTGCGGCGGCACCGAGGCTTTCGCACCTTCGCGAGGTGACCTTCAGCTGAGAAGTTTGTCGGGAGGAAAAAATCGCCTCCGATATCTCTGCTGCCCATGCGTGGTGTGGGGCTTAGAGCTGATCCCCCTGTGCTGCCGTGGGCGCTGGGTCGCTCTGCGGGCAGCATCCTTCTCCCCCGGCTCGCTGCGTGTGCTTTGTTCCCTGCAGAGATCCTTTCCTGACGCCGCCAGCACATGCGCCCGTGTCCTTTTTCTTGAAGCAAAACACACAAAGGTCTTGAAATGCCACGCTAGCCCCACGTTTCCCCCGGCTGGAACGCCTCTGTGGACTCGCGGTTGCTGTCTAACGGTTTTTAGGAACAGTAGGTGCTGTAGAAACTTCTTCGTGCAGCCAAATTGGCTGCGCCCCTCGAGCTGCCCAGGGCGGGAACGGCGGGTGAGCCAAGATGCTTCCCCAGGATAAAACCTCGTGGCCCCCCTAAGAGCTGTTTGTGGATATCTAGAGGTGGAAAATCTTCCCAAGAGCGTTCAGACGATGCCCTTGGCCGTGCAGCCGCCTGCCCCCTTGGCTGGAGCGGGTGTCTGCGGTGAGGCCAGCGTCGCGGGGCGATGCTGCCGGCTCTCTGCCTCCGCTCCAGCCCCGCGTTGTTTAATCCCGGCTCATTCTGTGCCGGCAGAGCTCAGCGCCGCTGCTGCCCGCCCTGCCGAGCTGGGGATGCTGCGTGGGGCCGGGACCCACCGGTGGGGCCGGGTCTCCGGCGCGAGCAGCCGACGAGCTCTGATTTCTCGCCGCTCAAGTGCCATTTTGCATTATCCAGGTCACGTTTTAACCCATTTCCTCCTCGTTTTTCCCCTCCCCGGTGGGAAGCGTGTTCCCAGGCGGGCGGCTCCTGACCCGGTTAGTGGGATGCCAGGGTGCCCAGAGCACCCGACAGCCGGCGGGGATGGGGGAGAAGCAGCCGAGCGCCGCGGATTGCAAACGCGGAGGAGGAGATGCGGCTTTGAGCATCCCTGCGGGGAAGGACCCGGCGCAGCGGAGGCTGGGAAGGGGTCAAGGTTCCCTTCGGGGAGCAGGCAGGGCTGCCCGCGCCTGGGCCAGCTCTGCTGCTGCCTGCCAGGAGCAGACGTGGGGACATGTGGGTGTCACTGTGCCCAGCGCTGCGCCGGTGACGGGGTCGGTGCCAGGCGGGTGATGGAGCCACGACAAGGGGCCCCATCCTGCCTGGGACACGGCGCAGGGAAGGGCCCGGTGTCCCACGAGGGGACAAAGGTGGTTTTTCATCTTTGAGGGAGTGTGTTAGTGTCTGTACTGGTTATTCCAGATCAGTGCCAGGACCTGGATGGTGCATCCCCAGCTCAATGCCAGGACCCGGACGGTGCGTCCCCAGGTCAATGCCAGCACCCGGACAGCGTGTCCCCACCAATACTTGTGCAGAGGTGACGTGTCACACACTGTCCCCATTTTTCCTCCCACCTGGGAGCTGCTTCCTCCAGTTTCCCAGCCCGGCGGGTGCCCAGGGGAGAGGCTGGTGGCGTGAGGTGACATTCGTGATGCTGCCGATGTCCCCACCTGCTGCAGGGCCACAGCGGGGGAAGCGCTGGTCCCTCCCCACCTCGTGCATTCTCACTGTTAGTCCTGGAGTCATGGCAGAGATGTGGGGTCAGCCTCGACGTCCCTTCGTGTCCCCTTCCAACCCAAAGCACCCTGTGACTCTCTGGCTCGCTCCGGTGACATTAACTCTGCAGGTACCCACGGAGCAAAGCGGGCTGGGACACGGAGGGCACGAACTGCCCGGCAAAGCGTTTCGGCTGCCGTTTGGAGGCCTCCGAGCTTTTGCGAAGCCTCGGGCTGTTTGTGCTTCTCCCTTCTGCACCAGCACATCGGATGGGAGGTGTCTGGGGCACTTCAGCATCACCCGCATTGTCGCAGCCGGCGCTGGAGCTCAGTGGCGCGAGGATGGAGGAGAAGCGATCTCCTTGGCACCGTGCACATCTCCTTCCCCCGGGGACATCCCTTAGATGGGGGACACCCCAGCCAGGAGCTTCCCCTCCTGGCCCTGAGCATCCTCCTGAGCATCCTCAGCTCTCAGAGCAACGAGTGCTTTTCAAGCGTCGGGGAATTAACCTCGGGTGCTTGTCGGCTGCCGGCCAGATGCTTGCGCAGATGCAGGGAATCAGTCCGGTCCCCGTTCCGCCGGGCGTGATGGCACATGGGGGACCAGGGTGACAGCACCGAGTGTGACCCCGGCCAGCATCTCCACCCCAATCCCCCGGGAGCTGCACTGCTCCATCCTCTCCAGGAGGATGAGCATCCATCAGGGCAGCAGCTGCACCGGCGGGGATGCAGGATTCCCGGGATGGCGGCGGATGCAGCTGCGGATGCAGCGATGGATGCAGCTGCGGATGCAGCTGCGGTTGCAGCATCCCTTTCCGGGAATCCCTCCTGCATCCCGCTCTCCTCCGACCCTCCGGTCCCTGCTTTCGCTTTTGTCTCCGTTCCCAGCTCCCACGTGGCTTCGCCGAAAGCCGCGCTGGGCTGCGGCCAGACGCGCAGGCAGGGCCCGGAGCTGCCTGTGACTTTCTGCCTGTCCGGCTTTTTTTAATTTTATTTTATTTATTTTTTTTTTCCTGCGAAGGGCTGAGCTGTCCTTGTTAATGGATGGGGCTGTCTGGAGGGGGGATGGAGAGCGCTGGGAGATGCTTTGTCTGCTGCTGCGGCTCCGTTTGCGCAGCGGGGGGGTGTTCGGTGCTGGGGAGGTGGAGAGCGCAGGACACGGGCAGCCTGGCCGCTCGGACCCCCCGGCCGAGGTGTCAAAAGCGGGTGGGGGCCGTCTCGCCTGCCTTGCAGAATGGGTGATGACCCCAAAATTTGCTGGTTTGGGGGGTTGGAGCCTGGGTCGGGGGTGTCTGGCTGGTCCTCCCGGTTCGTGATGGCCCACGATGGCATCACGGTGTCCCCAAACCTTGTCACCCCCCTGTAGCATCCTCGAGGGATGGATTAGCGCGGCAGCCTGCGGGAATCGCCCGGTTTTGGCTCAGGGCTATCCCGGGGGGTGGTGATTCGGGCAGCACGAGCCCTCGGTCCTGCTCCCATCCCCAAACCCTGCGCGGGCAGAGGGGAAAGGACACAGGGCAGCGTTTTTGGGGTGAGTCCAAGCCTTCCGGGTCTCTTTTCAAGTTGCACTTTCTATAATAAATCAAGCGGCAAAAGGAGGTGCTTTTGGGCGGGTGCGTTTTATTAAAACCTGAATTTCTTTTGGCCGGGGCAGGGGATTCGCAGGGCTTGACCCGGGCGATACCAACGGCCTCACGGCGCGTTTCGGCATCCCCAAAGCCTTCTCCTTGCCAGATGCCGTGAAGGACCATTGCGCCCGAGGACCGGAAAAAAAACCAGACCAAGCCCCAAAAAACCCGCACAAAACAAGGCAAAACGGCAGCTGCCAGCTCAGCCCTGTCACAGAAATGATGACTTAGCCAGAAAAACCTCCCCTGGCTTGTAATCGCTCCCCAGCCCCTTCCCGGCGTGTGATTAGCGTGCACGTTTCAGCTGGGTGACTCAGAAGACACCGAGGAGCTATTTATAATGAGCTTTTGAAAAGCGAAGACTGAGAAGGGCTTTTTTATTTTTTATTTCCCCGAAAAAAACCCTCTTATTGAGCTGTCGCCGGGCGAACGCGGCCGCCTTGGTCATCGGCAGAGGGGTCTGGAAGGGTCCCCGTCCCCGGAGCTTGGGGGTCTGGTTGCTATGGGGTGAAGATGCCGGCATTATTCTTCTAAAATAAATAATTTTATTACGCGGTACCGCGTCAAACTGAGCGACTTCAGAAGAGGGACCCCGAATGAAGAAAACCCCGGGCAACTATCCCCTTTACGGTCTGAACTTCCCACCCTTCGGACCTCAAAAAATGTTAGAGTCTGGGGTCTCTTTGTTTCCATCAGATGAGCCGTTTCTCATCTCCACGGGTAATTATTTGTGTTTGTACCAACCAGACCTGACGTTAATCCAAGTCCTGACCTCCAGGTGCTGTTTTGCACCTACTGCTCGGGTCTCTTAGATGCGCCGTTCCGTTCCTTGACTTATATCTAGAGATGCAGCTCTTTTCGACCATCAAAAGCTCCTTTATCTTCTTGCTCGAGCAAATCCTGGGGTCCTTTGGGTTTTTTTTTGCTTCACGAGGCACATTATTCAAAAAGTTCACGGCAAACTTAGTGACTTAGGCTAAGGAGTTCTAGAGAGGCGGTTTCCAAGCGTGTTCTGTAAGGAGGAGAAAATGAAAGAATTCCAGAGCTCAGGCGGTCGGTTCCCGACACGGGGAGCACAGGGGGCGTGCCGTGGGACGCGAGCCCGCGCGGGGCTGGGCGGCTGCCGCGCTGGCTCTGCGGGGACCGGCCTCTGCCAAGAGTTGGATGGATCCGCTCGGGGCTGCGAGGTGATCGAACCAGAGGATCGTCCGGCTTGGAAAAGCCCCTCAAGATCATGGAGTCCAACCGTTCCCCAGCCCTGGCACTGCCCCATGTCCTGAGAACCTCATGTCCGTCTGTCCAACCCCTCCAGGGATGGTGACTCCAGCACTGCCCTGGGCAGCCTGTTCCAATGCCCCACAGCCCTTTGGGGAAGAAATTGTTCCCCACATCCAACCTCAACCTCCCCTGGCGCAACTTGAGGCCGTTTCCTCTGGTCCTGGCGCTTGTTCCTGGGGAGCAGAGCCCGACCCCCCCTGGCTCCAAGCTCCTTTCAGGCAGCTCAGAGATCAGAAGGTCTCCCCTCAGCTCCTGTTCTCCAGCTGAACCCCCAGCTCCCTCAGCCGCTCCCATCACACTTGTGCTCCAGCCCCTCACCAGCTCCGTTCCCTTCTCTCAACTCGCTCCAGCCCCTCAAGGCCTTTTTTGTCCTTAGGGGCCCAAAACTGACGCCAGGACATGCGTTTTTTCTGCTGTGTTTTAACCCGGTTCTTTTTTTTTTGCTGGTGATAACGCAGCCAGACCGATGGCAGCATCCTTCCCGCTTGGAAAAACGATGTGGGAGCCGTGAAGCCGGGGCTGTGAGCAACCTGAGCTG
This sequence comes from Caloenas nicobarica, assembly GCF_036013445.1. Classification (NCBI taxonomy): domain Eukaryota; kingdom Metazoa; phylum Chordata; class Aves; order Columbiformes; family Columbidae; genus Caloenas; species Caloenas nicobarica. The sequence continues at coordinate 214,926,104 of NC_088245.1, read as the reverse complement.
GTGCAGATGTCCCTGCTCATGGCAGGGGGGCACTGGGGGGGCTGGGGAGGTCCTTCAACCCAAACCATCCTGCGATTCTCTGATAAGCCTTTAAATAAGAGCTCAGGTGGCTCCGGCGATGGGGAGAGGTGTCGGCACCGCCGAAGTCGTCAATCTCCCGGTGCGAGCCCGGGGGTGGCACATCCCTGATGGTTTGATTAATATTATCAGCTATTCCGGGTGAGAAATCTCTGACCTGTCGCTGCCGGAGGAGCTGTGGGTGCTCACACGGGTGATGGGACCCCAGGCGCGATCATCCCAGGGGGGCCATGGGATGTGGGGACCCCCCCCCAGTCCTTCGGCAGCACCTCGGGGTGCTGGTCGGGAGGGAAATTGGGGTGCGGGGGCTGCAGTTCTGGGGCATGCTGAGTGGACCCGGCTAAGGCTCAGTTTAGGGTTATAGTCAGGGCTAGGGTTAAGGATAGAGTTAGGATTAGGCTTAGGGCTGGGGCTAAGGTTAGGGCTAGGGTTAGTGAAGATCAGGGTTAGGTTTAGGGCTAAGGTTGGTTTTAGGATTAGGGTTGTGGTCAGGGCTAGGGTTAAGGATAGAGTTAGGATTAGGGTTAAGGCTGGGGCTAAATTTAGGGCTAGGATTAGAGAAGATCAGGGTTAGGTTTAAGGCTAAGGTTAGGGTTAGGATTAGGGTTATGGTCAGGGCTAGGGCAGATCAGGGTTAGGTTTAGGGCTAAGGTTGGTTTTAGTATTAGGGTTATGGTCAGGGCTAGGGCTAAGGATACAGTTAGGATTAGGGCTAGGATTAGGGCTAGCATTAGGATTAGGGCTAGGATTAGGGTTATGGTTAAGACTAGGGCTGGGTTAGGGTTATGGTTAATATTAGGGCTGGGTTAGGGTTATGGTTAGGATTAGGGCTAAGACTAAGGCTAAGTTTAGGGTTCATAGCTAGGGTCAGGGCTAGGGTTATGGTTGAGGTTAAGACTAAGGTTAGGTTTAGAGTCAGGGCTAGGCCTAAGGTTAGGGCTATGGTTAGGGTTAAGGCTAAGATTAGGTTTAGTATTAGGGCTAGGGCTCGGTCTGAGGTTACGATTATGGTTAGGGCCAGATTTAAGCTTAGGGCTAGGTTTAAGGCTAGAACGATGGCTAAGATTAAAGTTTACATTTAGGGTTAGTGCTAGGGTTAGGGTTAAGGCCAAGTTTAGGTCTGAGTCCCACAGCCTGGGGACAAAGCCCATCCCAAGCTGTTGGAAGCCACAGTGATTCCAAAGCTGTGGGTCCCTCCGGGTGTCAGACGCCAGGGTGATGGGCACCTGGGTTAGGCCTAGGGCTAAGACTAAAGTTGAGCCTTATAGCTATAGCTATAATCACCTGCCGCCCTCCCACACCCCTGGGAATGATGCGTTTGGGCTCGTTCTGCCTCTGCAGATGGAATTTTGATGGGGATTTCACAAGCTTCCTACCCTAAAGGAACCCCCAGCCCAGCTAGGGGGGGTCAGGCACCCCCCAAAATAAGCACCAGCACCTTAAGGTGCCCTTTAGGTGCTGGTTTCCCTTGGCCAAAGCCAGGATTTGCAACCGCGAACGTGAACAAGCACCCGCTCCGGGGGATGCTGCGGGGACCGGGATGCAGGTGGTGGGAACTGGGGCTGAACTGGGAGCGCTGGGACCCTGGGGGGTGGTGGTCAGGGACACGCCGAGGGGGGGCTGCTGGTGTCCCCAGGCAAATGACACCCCTTGGGAAGGCTCCGATCCTGCCTGTGCCAGATGGACGGAGTGACCCTGGGGGGCTGCCCAGCTGCCTGCGCTCCCCCCGGGGGACGCGGGGATGGAAAAGGGGGGTCCTGGGGGATGCAGAGTGGAAAAAGGGGGTCCTGGGGGACATCGGGTGGAAAACGGGGGTCCTGAGGGACATGGGGTGGAAAAAGGGGGTCCCGGGAGATGTGGGGTGGAAAAAGGGGGGTTCTCTCCCGCACGCGGGGATAGCGTGGGAGCTGTGCATGTGTGGGCTGTTTCGGTGAGGATGGGGGGGGCTCTGTGGAGGTGGGGAGTTGGCAGGGACCCCCCCTCGTCCCCACGGTGGTGGCAGGATGGGACAGCAGGTCCGTGGGCTGGCAAGACGCGCGGAGTTGGGCGCGCTCGTGCAACGCTCGTGCAACGCTTGTGCAACGCTCGTGCGCGGGAACCGGGAGCAAACCCCCATGTTTGAGCAGGGGGGACCCCCAGCCGTGTGTCCCCCCAACTGCCATCCCTCCCGCACCCCAAAAATCTGTGGGCGCAGCAGGGGGCACAATGCTCCCAAGGGGACGGTGAGGATGTTGTCCCCAAGGTGCTACCCTGGGGACGCCGTTTTGTCCCCCTGCAGCAATGGGGACCCCACCAAAGGGAAGGGGACGGGGATGGGGACACTTGCCGGGCCAGGGCCAGCAGTTCACCCTGCAGAAAATTCATTCATTCCTAAAAAGTGAAATCTGGCATTAATAGCCCGACCCACTCCGACAGCAGGATCCGGCCACCCCGGTGCAAGTTCGTTGTCACCAGGCTGGTCCCCAGGGTGCCGGTGGCTTTGGCAACACCAGAGATGTCACTGAAGGATGTGACATCTCCGTGCCCATCACAGGGATGGGCTGTTCACCCTTCCATCGGCACCAGCGTCCCCAGCATCTCACCGATGGGCGCCGATGGGGGGACTTTACACCCCAAATGTTCGGGATGAGCAGCAGGGCCGGTCGGGAGCTGGGATGGGGAAGAGACTTGGGGAAGGGGATAAAAAAACCCAGGAAAGATGAAAACCAGCGCTGGGAAGATAACGAACACAGGCTAAAACATCACCTCCGGCTGCCTTTTTTTCTTTTTTTCTTTCCCCTGGTTATCAGCTAAACCAACTAATTGAAGGATGAGTTGGCAGAGTCTGGAACGCTCCATTTATCTGAGGACAATTCCCTGGAGATCCGGGGTAACCGTGTGTTTCCTCCTCCTCCCCCTTGCCGCACCCGGCGCTGCTGCTGCCGGTGGGATCGCCTGGAGGTCCCCGAGGTGGTGACACTCCCGTACAGAGCTCGTGTCACCCGGCATTCCCGGTGTCACCCCTTGGGGACAACGAAATGGGGGGCTTGGGGACACCCTCCTGCTCTCATCGAGCTGGGTCCTGGTGTCTTGGGGTGCAGCACGATGGGGATGGGGGTTTGCAGGCTGGCGGGCATGGCGTGCGACGGGGATTTGCAGGGGTGTCATGCAATGGGATGGGGATTTGCATGCTTGCAGGGCTGCTGTGCAACAAGGGATGGGGATTTGCACATTTGCAGGGCTGCCATGCAACAAGGAATGGGGATTTGCATGCTTGCAAGGCTGCCACGCAACAAGGGATGGGGATCTGCATGCTTGTAGGGCTGTTGTGCAATGGGATGGGGATTTGGAGGGCTTCCATGCAGTATGGATTTGCAGGCTGGCAAGGCTGCTGTACAATGGGGATATGCAGGTTTGCAGGGGTGTTGTGCAATGGGATGGGGATTTGCACACTTGCAGGGCGGTCATGCAGTGCGGATTTGCAGAGAGGCCGTGCAATGGGATGCGGATTTGCAGGGGTGTCGTGCAATGGAGATTTGCAGGCTTGCAGGGCTGCTGTGCAAAGAGGATGGGGATTTGCACACTTGCAGGGCTGCCATGCAACAAGGGATGGAGATTTGCAGGTTTGCAGGGCTGCTGTGCAGTGGGATGGGGATTTGCAGATCTGCAGAGATGCCATGCAAAGAGGATTTGAAGAGCTGTGCGCAATGGGGATTTGTACACTTGCAGACATGCCGTGCAATGGGATCGGGATTTGAAGGGCTGCCGTGCAATGGGGATTTGCAGGGTTGCCGTGCAACAGGAATGGGGATTTGCAGGCTTGCAGGGCTGCCGTGCAATGGGATGGGGATTTGCAGACCTGCAGAGATGCTGTGCAAAGGGGATTTGCACACTTGCAGAGATGCCATGCAATGGAATCGGGCTGCTGTGCAATGAGGATTTGCAAGGATGCCGTGCAATGGGATGGGGATTTGCAGACGTGCAGAGATGCTGTGCAACAGGGATTTGTAGGGTTGCCATGCAACAGGGATTTGCAGGGCTGCTGTGCAGCAGCAATGGGGACTTGCACACTTGGAGAAATGCCGTGCAATGGGATGGGGACTTGCAGAGCTGCCATGCAATGGGGATGGGGAGGTGCAGGGCTGCGATGCAATGGGGATTTGCAGAGCTGCCATGCAGTGGGATGGGGATTTGCAGGGCTACCATGCAACGAAGATGGGGATTTGCAGGGTTGCCATGCAATGGGGATTTGCAGACTTGCAGAGATGCTGTGCAATGGGGATGGGGGTTTGCACACTTGCATTGCTGCCGTGCAATGGATATTTGCAGGCTTGCAGGGCTTCCTGGCTTTCCAGCCCTATGGAACGAGTCCAGGCTGCATTCCTGCGGCTCCTCGAAGCCCCGAGGAGCTGCTTGTCCAGCCTGGCAGCGCAGGCAGCACCGGACCCAACACTCCAGGGCCAGGCAGCACCCAGCAAAGCACGTTTGCCGAGCAAACAGAGCTCGGCCCTTCTCGGAGGCACTTAGGGCTCGATACGTTTGCTCAGCAAATAAATCGCAGCCGGCGAAGCGTCGGCGACACCGCTCCCCTTCCCTCCCCGCGCTCCTGCCAGCTGGCGTGTGGCACCACCCGGCATCCTGCAGCACCTGCCCATTAATATGCAGGTCTGTAATTACCCGGAGCTGATGAGGGCTCCAAATTAAACCCCGCGGGAGCTCAGCAGCCGTCCCTGCCCGTCCTGCCTGCGGGCACCGTGGTGATGCTTAACCACAGGGCACCAAGTGCCGGTGCTGGGAACCGTCCCCTCAGTGAAATCATTCGGCGATCGCAGTAAACAGGCAATTTTCTGTCACTGCTTGAGGTTGAGGAAGATAAAATCAGAGCCGGCGGGTGCCAGCGTGGGAGGTTGGTCACCTCCGGGTGCTCTTTGCAGCTGGAGGATGGAGGAGACGTCACCTCGGGTGTGGGGGCATCGCTGCCTCCCGCTCCGCCAGCCCCAAACACGCCGGGTTTGCTGCTCCCCCTGCCCCAGGCTCTCCCGTGTCCCCTCGGCATGTCCCCTCTGCCCCATCGCGTCCCCTTGCCGTGGTCCTCACCCCCCTCATCACATGCAGGCAGGTGTCTGTGCCGGGATGCGGTGATGGGTGTCAGGATGTGACACTGGGTACCAGGGCAGCCGTCAGTGCTGGGATGCAGCGGTGGGTGCCAGGATGCAGCGCTGGGTGCTGGGATGTGGTGGTAGGTGCTGGGATGCAGCACTGGGTACTATGATGCAGTGGTGGGTGCTGGGATGCAGTGATGGGTGCTGGGATGTGGTGATGGGTGCTGGGATGCAGCACTGGGTACTATGATGCAGCGATGCGTGCCGGGATGCAGGGGTGGGTGCCGGGATGCATCAGTGGGTACCGGGATACAGCAGTGGTTGCTGGGATGCGGCAGTGGGTGCCGGGATGTGGTGGTGGGTGCCAGGATGCAGCGGTGGGTGCTGGGATGCAGCAGAGTTACCAGGATGCAGTGGTGGGTGTCAGGATGTGACACTGGTTACTGGGCTGTAGCACTGGGTGCCCAGATGCAGTGATGGGTGCTGGGATGTGACACTGGTTACTGGGATGTGACACTAGTCACCGGGATGCAGCACTGGGTGCTGGGATGCAGTGGTGGGTGCCAGGATGTGGCAGTGGGTACTGGGATGTGACACTGGTTACCAGGATGCAGCACTGGGTGCTGGGATGCAGTGGTGGGTGCCAGGATGCGACAGTGGGTGCTAGGATGCAGCACTGGGTGCAGGGATGCAGTGACGGGTGCTGGGATGCAGTGATGGGTGCAGTGATGCAGTGATGGGTGCAGGGATGCAGTGATGGGTACCGGGATGCAGTGATGGGTACTGGGATGCAGTGATGGGTGCAGGGATGCAGTGATGGGTACCGGGATGCAGTGATGAGTGCCCGGATGAGGCAGTGGGTACCGATCTGTCCTGCTGTCCCCGAGCATCCTCGGTGACAAGCCCCAGCTCGCTCCCACGTGCTGCCTGAAGCCGCTGCCCATTTTCCCTGGCAGGGCACAGGCAGCGACCAGCTCTGCCAGCGCCAAGGTCACCGTTGTCACCTCCCATGGGGACAGCGGCTCTCGCCCTGCCCAGGACCCCGCTGGCTCCGGGGCTGAGCCACCCTCCAGGTTTGCAGCTCCTCCAAAGTCACTTGTGCACTTACGGGCCACTAAGTGCTGTAATTACAGATATGCTTTAATTAGCATAATTGCATTCCTACACAAATAAAACATTTGGCGGAGTTAATTCCTCGGCTGCAGCTCCAAACCCGAGTGTCCCCCCCCCATCCCCGCTGTGGTGGCAGTGAGGGCTGGCGGGGGGGATGAGGGGGAGTCCTGGGGTAGAGATGGGGGGTCCTACCCCCCCGCCAGTAGATCCCAGTCTCACGGAGTCTGAGCTGGAGCCCCTCACTCCTGACCCAGTGCCAAGGGTGCCCAGGATCCCCTTCCCTTTGGCTTGTTAGGACATGGCACTGGGCTTACTGGGACATGGCACTGGGTTTACTGGGACACGGCACTGGGTTTGCTGGGACACAGCACTGGGTTTGCTGGGACACAGCACCGGGTTTACTGGGGTACCATACTGGGCTTGCTGGGACACGGCACTGGGCTTGCTGGGGATTGGTATTGACCTTACTGGGACATGGCACTGGGCTTGCTGGGACACAGTACTGGGATTTCTGGGACACCATACTGGGTTTGCTGGGATGTAACAATGGGATTGCTGGGATATGGCACTGGACTTGTTAGGACATGGCACTGGGCTTACAGGGGCACCATACTGGGCTTGCTGGGATATGACACTGGGTGTACTGGGACATGGCACCGGGTTTGCTGAGGCACTGTACTGGACTTGCTGGGCCATGGTGCTGGGATTTCTGGGACACTATACTGGGCTTACTGGGATGCAGTGATGGGGTTGCTGGGATATGGCACTGGACTCATTAGGACACGGCACTGGGCTGGCTGGGACGTGGCGCTGGGTTTACTGGGACATGGCACTGGGTTTGCTGGGGCACTGTGCTTGGCTTGGTAGGATGCAACTGGGAGTTCTATGACACAGCACTGGGTTTACTGGGGCACCATACTGGGCTTGCTGGGACACAGCACGGGGTTTTCTGGGACACTATACTGGGCTTACTGGGATGCAGTGACGGGATTGCTGGGATACGGCACTAGACTTGTTAGGACACGGCACTGGGTTTACTGGGACATGGCACAGGGCTTGCTGGGACATGACACTGGGTTAACTGGGATGTGGCACTGTATTTGCTGGAACATGGCACTGGGCTTGCTGGGACATGACACTGGGTTAACTGGGATGTGGCACTGTATTTGCTGGAACATGGCACTGGGCTTGCTGGGACATGACACTGGGTTAACTGGGATGTGGCACTGGGCTTGCTGGGACATGACACTGGGTTTACTGGGACACGGCACTTGGTTTACTGGGACACCATACTGGGCTTGCTGGGGATTGGTATTGAGCTTACTGGGACATGTCACTGGCCTTGCTGGGATGCAGAGCTGGGATTACTGGGATATGGCACTGGACTTTTTAGGACACGGCACTGGGTTTACTGGGACATGGCACTGGGTTTCCTGGGGCACTGTACTGGGCTCGGTAGGACGCGACACTGGGAATTCTATGACACAGCACTGGGTTTACTGGGGCACCATGCTGGGCTTGCTGGGGTGTAACACTGGGCTTACTGGGATGGAGCACTGCGATTGCTGGGATACAGCACTGGACTTGTTAGTACACGGCACTGGGTTTACTGGGACGTGGCACTGGGTTTACTGGGACATGGCACTGGGTTTCCTGGGGCACCACACTGGGTTTGCTGCAACACGGCACTGGGTTAACTGGGATGTGGCACTGGGCTTACTGGGCCACACTGGGAGCACTGGTGGGTGTTTGTCCCAGCCTGGGGGGGACACGGCTGTGCTGGGCGCCCCGGATCGGGCCCCTCAGCCCATCCCGTCCCCACCGCGCTGAAAAAACGCAGGAAAGAGCCGGGAAAATGGCCGGAGCTTGAGCTAAGCACCCTTTTCATTAAATAAAAAAGAAAAAAGGGAAAAAAAAGAGGGAAAAAAAAAAAAAAAGAAAAATTTCCATTTTTCCCCAGCTGAAAATGAAAGTGATTATGTAACGAGCATTAAATTACTTAAAGCGAGTGACTCATTAGAGCAAATCCAGAAAAAAAAGTCACCGCGTATTTTTAGCCCCGCGCTGTACCCACCGTTAACCCCCCTCCCCGTGTGTCCCCCCGCCCTGGTGACACCCCCAGAGGTGCCACGTTGTGTCCCCTGCGCCGCGTTCCCGAGGGAAGTGACAAACCGCGTGTCACCAGCCCGTGTGTCCAACCCCGCGTCCCCAACCCCGTGGGATGCTCGGGGGGGACACATGGGGACGCTGCTCCCCCCCGCTCCCCAGCTCCGTGTCCCCACCCTGCGATCAGCCCCAATTAATCCCAGCGGGTTAATTAATCCCGATCCCTTCCCAGACCCCGGGTGCTGCTGTTTGTTCTCGGCGCCTGACGAATTAATTTGGGAACAGAAGCGATGAACAAATTAATTGGAGGAGAATAAGCGAGCGAGGCCGTTTTAATCCAGGTTAAATTAGCGAGTGAACACGTCGTTAACGAAGGAGACGTAACGAGGGGGAATTAGAGCGGGCAGGTGCCAGCATGGGATGCTCAATGGAGAGTTGTGCTGCGTTGGGGACAATCCTGGGGACAGCAGTGGGGACCTGTCAGAGGGGACAGCTGGTGTCACTGCCATGGCGGGGTCCCTTGTGGGGGGACTTGGGGACAGTCCTGCCCGTGTCCTTGGGGACACCCGAGTGGCCTCAGAGGAGGAGAAGCCCAGCAGGGAAGGGTCTGGAAGGGGAAACTGAGGCACGGGGTGTTCCAAAGCATCCCTGCGGACAGGGCACAGAGTGTCCCTTCCTTAAGTGACAGTGTCACTCCGGTCTGATGGGATGAGGACGTGGGTGTTGGGGACGAGGACACCGGTTCCCCGTGCGCCAAATTCCTCCGGAATCTCCAATTTGATGGAAACCACTGTCCCCAAACACAAGCGGTGGCACCTCAAGCCACTGTCACCTGCAAGCAAAGCCACCGCCAAACGAGGGGAGGGGACAAACAGGAGTGGGTGACACAAGTCCCCGCATCCTGGAGCGCGGCCAGCGCGCGTCGCTAACGCATCTCAATTATTTTTCCGGTATTTAATCCGGCAATAAATTCCCGTTGTCCGTCTGTCCCGCCCGGGCTGGGGGCTTCCTCATTGCGCCGGGACCTGCTGGAATCAGCCGGGCGCGCCGCGATCATTAGCGCGGCGCGATCATTAACGCGCTAACGATTTGCGTAAGTGCTTGGGGAAGAACATCGCCCGCCTGGCTCCGACGCTCCGGTTCTCGTTTTTGCGCCTCGAACGGGACGGAAGAGAGATTTATAGTGATGAAATGGGGAAAAAAAGACAAGAAAAAAAGGAAATTACGCTCTGGGGGGGGGCGGTCACTGTGCTGATCCCAGGAAGCTGCGGGGGCTTGCGGGGGGTCAGGGCTGGTTTGGGGAAACTGAGGCACGGGGGGGTTGGAGGCAGGTCAGGGTCTAAGCGTCAGTCTCTCGAGTCTGTGTTTTTGGGGGCTCGGGGGCTGGAGGTGACCCTGGGGTGCTGGCTGTCCCCTGCTGCACGCTGTCCCCTGCTGCACGCTGTCCCCTCACTGCAGTCTGTCCCCTCACTGCACGCTGTCCCCTCACTGCACACTGTCCCCTCACTGCATTCTGTCCCCTCACTGCATGCTGTCCCCTCACTGCATGCTGTCCAACTCAATGCACGCTGTCCCCTCACTGCATTCTGTCCCCTCACTGCACGCTGTCCCCTCACTGCACGCTGTCCCCTCAATGCACGCTGTCCCCTCACTGCATTCTGTCCCCTCAATGCACACTGTCCCCTCAATGCACGCTGTCCCCCGGGCACGTGCTGTCCCCAAAACGCGCCGCTGTGCCACCAGACGCATGGCTGTCCCTTCGGGCAGCTGCTGTCCCTCCCGACACGTGCCGTCCCTTGAGACACGCTGTCCCTTGAGCCACTCGCTGTCCCTTGAGCCACTCGCTGTCCCTCCGGGCACGTGCTGTCCTTTCAGGCACCTGCTGTCCCCAAACGGCACGTGCGGTTGTCCCCGAACACAGACACGCGCTGTCCCCGAAGACACGCGCTGTCCCTCAGGTGTGCGGTGGCTTTCCAGACACACGCTGTCCCCGAGATGCATGTTCCTCCAGGCAAACAATGTCACTTTGGTCACACGCTGTGCCCCTGGGCACACACTGTCCCTTTGGGGACACGCTGTCCCTTTGGACACACACTGTCCCTTTGGTCACACGCTGTCCCCCTGGGCACACACCGTCCCTTTGGACACACACCGTCCCTTTGGACACACATTGTCCCCCTGGGCACACACTGTCCCCCTGGTGACACACTGTCCCCACGGCTGTCACCCGTCCCCTCTGGCTCTGTGCTCTGCCACCCCCCATGCAGGATGCTCTCAGGGGACAAGGGACAGTCTGTGCCGGGGGGACAGGGATGGCAACCAGCCATTTAACCCCCCCCAGCCGGCCCAGCCGCCACCTTGGGAAGGGACATCGGGTACCAGGGACCAGAGGGGACTCTGCCATCGCGCTCGTCCCCCTAATTAGCTCGGGCTCCCCCCGGCCCCCGAGCTGTCTCCATAGAGACCCCCCCAGGGCTCCATCACTAATTCATGGCTGGCTCCGCGGGTCCCTTCGTCAACCGGCTCCAGATCCGGTGACGATAATGAAAACATCAGCAAAACCTTCCCGGTGCCACCAGGTCCCTGCAGCTGGGACCTCCTGGGGACTGTCCCTGCTGAGGGGACGGGTGACGGGACACGGGTGTCCCTGCTCGGTCCCGGGTTTGTGGCGTGATCGGATCCTGCGGGTGCGTCCCCTTGGGCGACAATGGGGCTCACAGGGTGACAGGAGTGACAGCTCTGGGGGTGACAGTGATGCATCCGATGCACACAAATACCCCAACACGTGTGCACCCCCTGTGTGTGCACCCCCACCTCACGAGCCTGCACGTGTCCCCCCAAACACACCCACACGAACACCCCGTGCACGTGCGCGCCCTGCGCTGGCACGCACACATGTCTGCGTGTGTGCACCCCCTGCAGACATGAACCGCCCTCCTCGCACCCCCTTGTGCATGAACCCCCCTCCTTGCACACCCAAGTGCACACACAAGCACACCCCTTTGCACCCCCATGTGCACTCGCCCCCCATGTGCACACAGCCCCATCTGTGAATCCCCTTTGCACACATACACACATGCCCCCTGTGCATCGCAAGTGCACCCGCCTTGCACACACACTCATGCACACCCCTTGCATGCATGCCCCCTTGCACTCACACCCCATGCACACACCTCCTTGCACACCCTCTTACACACACAAACATCCTTTCACCCCCTTGCACTCACACCCCATGCATGCACACTCCCGTCCATGCACACACCCCTTACACACACCCTTGCACATCCCCCATGCATGCACACTCCCTTGCACGCACACCCCTGTGCATGCTCACCTCCCTTGCACTCATACTCCCATGCACACCCCTTGCATGCACCCCCTCCTTGCATGCACACCCCTTGCATGCACACCCCTTGCATGCACACCGCCTTGCATGCACACCCCTTGCATGCATGCACTTTGCATGCACGCCCTTGCACATACCCCCTCCTTGCACGCACATCCCTTGCATGCACATCTCTTGCACGCACACCCCCATGCACATATCCCCTTGCACTCACACCCCATGCATGCATGCCCCATACATGCACATCCCCCCTTGCACACACCCACCCTTTTGCGTGCACACCCTGGTGCATGCATACCTGCCTTCCATGCACACACCTTGCACACACCCCCTTCCACGCACACCCCTTGCATGCACCTCCCCTTGCACATGCACCTCCCTTGCACGGACTCCACTTGCATGCACACCCCCCTTGCATGGACTCCACTTGCATGCACACCCCCCTTGCATGGACTCCACTTGCATGCACACCCCTCTTGCACGCACACCACTTGCATGCACACTCCCTTGCACGCACAGCCCCTTGCACACCCCCTTGCATGCACACCCCTTGTACACACCCCGCCTTGCACACACCCCCCCCTTGCGCGCACACCCCTGGCATGCACACACGTAACACACAAACCGGCGCACACACACTTGTGCACACCCCCCCAATTCTCAGCCCCCCCATCATCCCCGGGGGAGTGGGATGCAGCATCAGTCAAGAAAATCAAAGAAAAACCATTGTCGCTTTCCTTCTGCGAGCAATAAATGAGAGATCGATCAGTACCGATCGGCAGCCAGCGCCGGGTGACACCCCCACAGTTGGGGGGGACACCAGCCCGGGGGGGTTAGAACAGATTTATGTATTTCTGCCTCAATTTCGAGCTGGCAGAGTCCCCCAAATTAACAGCTCCGGGGAAATAACCCCTCGGTTTAGCTGTAGATAAATGAGCTCAATTAGTGGCCCTGAACCAGTTTCCCCACTGGCTGGTCCCCCAGTGTTCCCAGTATACCCAGTACACCCAAACATGCTGCTTTGGGGGGGGAATTTTCTGCATTTTCCCCCTCTTAGATCTGACCTGCAAAAGGGTCTTGGGGCAGGAGGAAAAGTGCTGCTGGTTTTTCAGGACTACATGAGCTCAGCTTTGCATCTTAAACCCGGCCTAAATCCCTCGGGTTTGGGCAACCCCAGGAGAAAAGACGAGTCGGGGGGCGGGGGTCAAACACCAAAAGTTGGGTTTGTTTTTTTCTTTTCTCGTTATCTTTAGTGGGAAATAAGGATTAGCATTTACCAGCCTGGGCGCACTTTGCTCCTTCTGATGCCCATTAAGCAGCATTAAGCAGGGAAATAAGGGAAAAAATACAGATAGAGGGGAAATGTGGGAAATAGAGGAAAAATACAGACAGAGGGGAAATGTGGGAAAAATACAGAGGGGAAATGTAGGAAATAGGAAAATAGGGGGGAAAAAAATACAGACAGAAGGGAAATGTGGGAAATGCGGCCAGGAAACACTGGAAACCACCAGGAAATGCGTGCGTGTCCCCATCCGATGGTGACATCCCTGTCCCCGTCCCATGGTGACATTCCCGGCTGACGGACACAGTTCCCGGGGTGCATGAGGCGATGAGCCGGAGTGGCTCCTAATTAAGGCGGGTGGTTAATGAGCTGCGGTGCGTTGAGTGTGGGCTGAGGGGCAGCGCCCCAGTGCGACTGCCGTGTCCTTGTGTCCCCACAGCCCCGTGTCCCTGCACCCCCGTGTCCCCATCCCCTGTCCCCAGGACCCCTGTGTCCCTGCACCCCCGTGTCCCCATCCCCTGTCCCCACAGCCCCGTGTCCCTGCACCCTTGTGTCCCCATCCCCTGTCCCCAGGACCCCTGTGTCCCTGCACCCCCGTGTCCCCATCCCCTGTCCCCAAGACCCCTGTGTCCCTGCACCCCCGTGTCCCCATCCCGTGTCCCCAGGACCCCTGTGCCCCTGCACCCCTGTGTCCCCATCCCGTGTCCCCAAGACCCATGTCCCCCCCCACCACTGTGTCACCCACCCCAGCCATCCCTGTGTCCCCACACCTCTGTGTCCAGCTCTCCTGTCCCCAGGACCCCTGTGTCCCACTCTCTTGTGTCCCACTCTCCTGTCCCCAGGCACCTCTGTGTCCTTGCACCCCTGTGTCCCCATCCCCTGTCCCCAGATTTCATTGTGTCCCCTCACCCCGTCCCCCACTCCAGGCACCCCTGTGTCCCTGCACCTCTGTGTCCCCCTCCCCTGTCCCCAGGCACCACTGTGTCCCATCCCCTGTGTCTCTGCACCCCAGTGTCCCATCCCCTGTCCCCAGCCCCCCCGTGTCCCTGCACCTTCGTGTCCCCATCCCCTTTTCCCAGGACCCTTGTGTCCCCCTGCCAAGCACCCCCATGTCCCCATCCCCTGCCTCCAGGCTCCCTCGGGCGAGCGCTTGGGGACAGGGACGCGGGGGACGTCCCCACACTGTCCCCTTGTGCGGGTCGGCAATGGCTCCGTGTCCTGGGCCAGCTGTGCCGGGCCCAGCACCTGCTCCTGGGTGGCTCTGGTGACAATGACACGCCAGGTGCGGCACAGACCCTGCCAGCCTGGGGGCTGCCCCGCGGGGAACCTGCTAGCCCCACACTGAAATCTGCTAGCCCCGTAGGGAATCTGCTAGCCCTGTGAGGAATCTGCTAGCCCCACATTGAAACCTGCTAGCCCCACATTGAAATCTGCTAGCCACATAGGGAAATCTGCCAGCTCCACATTGTCATCTGCTAGCCCTATAGGGAAATCTGCTAGCCCTGTGGGGAATCTGCTAGCCCCACATTGAAATCTGCTAGCCCCGTAGAGAAATCTGCTAGCCCCACATTGAAATCCGCTAGCCACAAAGGGAAATCTGCTAGCCCCATAGGGAAATTTGCTAGCCCCACGGGGAATCTGCTAGCCCCACATTGAAATCTGCTAGCCCCGTAGAGAAATCTGCTAGCCCCGCATTGAAATCCGCTAGTCCTGTGGGGAATCTGCTAGCCCCACATTGAAATCTGCTAGCCCAGTGAGGAATCTGCTAGCCCCACAGGGAATCTGCTGGCCCCATAGGGCAGTCTGCTAGCCCTGTGGGGAATCTGCTAGCCCCACATTGAAATCTGCTAGCCCCATAGGGAATCTGCTAGCCCCACAGGACCCGCACCCGCGCTGGCAGGATCCGTCCGGGCTGGGCAGAGCCGACTGGTGACGCTCAGGTCCCTGCAGTGGGGTGTCCCCAGGAGCTTGGGGACCCTAGGGTTTGAGCTTGGGGACCTGGTGGGTCCCATGGTGGCCTGGGCAGGAGGGAGGCAGGGGGGCACCTGCCCACACCATGGGGCTCTGGTGGCCCCAGGACAGAGAAAAGCTCCTCTGGGGAGGGACTGTCACCCGGGGTGGCCGCGGGTGGCCTCGTGACCGGGGAGAGGTGCCCATCCCCTTGTGCCACCACCCACAGTAAGGTGACCATCGCCACATGTCACCTCCAAGGGTGAGGTGCCCATCGCCATGTGCCATCGCCCAGGGTGATGTGCCCATTGTCAGGTGCCATCATTTAGGACAAAGTGCCCATCACTGTGTTGCCATCACCCAGGGTGACATGCTCATCACCACGTGTCACCTCCAAGAGTGAGGTGACCATCGCCATGTGCCATCACTTGGGGTGACATGCCCATCGCCATGTGCCATTGCCCAGGGTGACGTGCCCACCACCATGTGTCATCACTTGGGACGAGGTGCCCATTGCCATGTGCCACCACCCAGGGTCATGTGCCCATCACCGTGTGTCACCTCCAAGGGTGAAGTGACCATCGCCATGCACCATCACTTGGGGTGACATGCCCATCGCCATGTGCCATTGCCCAGGGTGACGTGCCCATTGCCAGGTGCCATCATTGGGGACAAGGTGCCCATCACCATGTGCCACCACTCAGGGTGACATCCCCATTGCCAGGTGCCACCACTTGGGACGAGGTGCCCATCGCCATGTGCCTTCACCCAGAGTGACGTGCCCATTGACAGGTGCCATCATTTGGGACAAGGTGCCCGTCACCATGTGCCACCTCCCAGGATGAGGTGCCCGTTGCTGTGTTGCCATCACCCAGGGTGACGTGCCCATCACCATGTGCCATCACTTGGGACGAGGTGCCCATTGCCATGTGCCACCACCCAGGGTCATGTGCCCGTCACCGTGTGTCACCTCCAAGGGTGAGGTGACCATCGCCGTGTGCCATCACATGGGGTGACATCCCCATCGCCATGTGCCATTGCCCAGGGTGACGTGCCCATCGTCAGGTGCCATCATTGGGGACAAGGTGCCCGTCACCATGTGCCACCTGCCAGGATAGGGTGCCCATCGCTCTGTGCCACCCCCAGGGTGACATACCCATCCCCTTGTGCCACCCCCCGGATAATGTGTCCCTCTCCCCGCAGCCACGGCCGTGTCACCCTTGTGTCCCTTGCGGGGGCAGCGGGAGGTGCTGGGGGTCCCGGCGGGGACCGGCCGGTGTGACCCCCCCGGCTGGCCGCGGTGGCTTTGGCCACTAGATGGCCCTGCGGCTCCACCGGCCGCCAGACCCCCCAAAACCGGGACCCCCGGGGGCGGGCGCGGAGTGTGGGGTGCGGAGATGTGGGGTGCAGGGCGCAGAGAGTGGGGTGCAGGGGGAGGAATGTGGGGTGCACGTTAGAGGGGTGTGGGGTGCAAGGAGCGTGGGGTGGGGTGCAGGGAGCAGGATGTGGGTGCATCTTGCAGAATGTGGGGTGCAAGGAGAGGGGTTTGGGGTGCAGAGGTGTGGGGTGAAGGGAGCAGAGAGTGGGGTGCAGGTTAGAGGGGTTTGGGGTGCAGGGAGTGGGCTCTGGGGTGCAGGGTGTGGAGTGCAGGGCGCAGAGAGTGGGGTGCAGGGGGAGGAATGTGGGGTGCAGTTTAGAGGGGTGTGGGGTGCAGGGAGCAACGACGTGGGGTGCAGGGAGCAGGATGTGGGTGCATCTTGCAGAATGTGGGGTGCAAGGAGAGGGGTTTGGGGTGCAGCATGCAGAGAGTGGGGTGCAGGTTAGAGGGGTTTGGGGTGCAGGGACTGGGGTTTGGGGTGCAGGTTAGAGGGGTGCATCATGCAGAGAGTGGGGTGCAGGGAGTGGACTCTGGGGTGCAGGGTGTGGGGTGCAGGGTGCAGGGAGTGGGGTGGAGGGGAAGGAATGTGGGGTGCAGTTTAGAGGGGTGTGGGGTGCGAGGAGCATGGGGTGGGGTGCAGAGAGCGGGATGCGGGTGCATCATGCAGAATGTGGGGTGCAAGGAGATGTGGGGTGCAGGTTAGAGGGGTGTAGGGTGCAGCATGCAGGGTGCGAGGTGCATCGTGCAGAGAGTGGGGTGCAGGGAGTAGGGTGCACGGGGAGGAATGTGGGGTGCAGGTAAAAGGGGTGTGGGGTGCAAGGAGCGTGGGGTGCAGGGAGCAGGATGGGGGTGCATCTTGCAGACTGTGGGGTGCAGCTTAGAGGGGTTTGGGGTGCAACAAGAGGGGTTTAGGGTGTGGAGATGTGGGGTGCAGGGAGTGGGCTCTGGGGTGCAGGGAGTGGGGTTTGGGGTGCACAGGTGGGTGTAGGGTGCAGCATGCAGAGAGTGGGGTGCAAGGAGTGGGGTGCAGGGGGAGGAATGTGGGGTGCAGGTTAGAGGGGTTTGGGGTGCAGGGTGTGGGGTGCGGTGTGCACGTTAGAGGAGTGTGGGGTGCATCGTGCAGAATGTGGGGTGCAGGGGGAGGAATGTGGGGTGCAGCATGCAGCATGTGGGGTGCAGGGAGAGGGGTTTGGGGTGCAGAGAGAGGGATGTGGGGTGCAGGTTAGAGGGCACATCATGTAGAAGGTGGGGTGTGGGGTGCACTGTGCACACTGTGGGGTGCAGGATGTGGGGCTTAGGCCAGTTTAACTCCGATTTCGCCGGTCTGATGGCTTAGGCCAGTTTAACTCTGATTTAGCCAGTCTGGTGTCTTAGGCCAGTTTAACTCTGATTTAGCCCATCTGATGGCTTAGGCCGGTTTAACTCTGATTTAGCCCATCTGGTGGCTTAGGCTGGTTTAACTCCAGTTTAACAGCCCTTGGTGGGGAGCTGGAGATGTGGGGGGAGAATGGGGGGCGACTCCTACACCTCCCGACCCAAACCCTCCACCCCAAACCGCACAAGGGGAGGGTTTAACATGGGGGGGTGCTGTGTCCCCCCCCAGATTCCAGACCCGGTACCTGCCCCATAGGAGAGCCCTGCTCGCCCCCCGCCCCGTAGCGGGAGCACCCCCCCCACACACCAGGGACTGATACACCCACCCCCGCCCCACACTGGGGACTCCCGACCCACAGCGGGGAGTGATACCCAGTAACCGCCCCCACACGGGAGACCCTCATCCTGACCCTCGCCCCACACTGGGGACCCCCACCCCAACCCTCGCCTCACACCGGGGACCCTTGCCCTGACCCCCACCCCGCATTGGGACCTCCACCCTGACCCCCACCCCACACTGGGACCCCTTCCCCTATACCCTCCCCACACCGGGGACCTTCGCCCCGACCCCCACCCCATATCGAGACCCCCACCCTGACCCCCGCCCCACACTGGGGAGCGATGCCCTGACCCCCTCCCCACACCGGGACCCCTTCTCCAACCCCCTCCTCACATCGAGACCCCCACCCTGACCCTCACCCCACACTGGGGAGCGATGCCCTGACCCCCTCCCCACAGTAGGACCCCCACCCCACACCTGGGAGCAGTGCCCCGAACCCTCGCCCCACACTGGGGACCCCCACCCTGACCCCCACCCCACACTGGGGACTGATGCCCCGTCCCCTCCCCACACCGGGGACCTTCGCCCCGACCCCCACCCCATATCGAGACTCCCACTCCGACCCCCACCCCACACTGGGGACCTCCACCCCGACCCCCACCCTACACTGGGGAGTGATGCCCCGATCCTTTCTCGACACCAGGACCCCTTCCCCGGCCCCTCCCCACAGCGGGTCCCCCACCCTGACCCCTCCCCACACTGGGACCCCTTCTCCAACCCCCTCCTCACATCGAGACTCCCACCCCGACCCCCACCCTGCACTGGGGAGCGATACCCCGACCCCTCCCCACAGCGGGACCCCCACCCCGACCCCCTCCCCACAGCGGGCCCCCCACCCCGACCCCCTCCCCACACTGGGGAGCGATGCCCCGATCCCTTCTCGACACCAGGACCCCTTCCCCGGCCCCTCCCCACACCGGGGACCTTCGCCCCGACCCCCGCCCCATGTGGAGACTCCCACCCCGACCCCCACCCTGCACTGGGGAGCGATGCCCCGACCCCCACCCTGCCCTGGGGAGCGATGCCCCGACCCCTCCCCACGCTGGGCAGTGGCCCGCAGCCCGTGTCCCCCCGAGCGGCGGGGCAGCAGGTGCGGAGCGGAGCGCGGGGCGGGGCGGGGAGCGCCGGCCCGGGGGGGCCGGGGGGAGCCGAGCGGAGCCGCAGCCGCCATGGGGCCGGGGCTGGGGCTGGGGCTGGGGCTGCGGCGGCTCCTCAGCGCCCTCCTGCCCTTTTTCAGACGGGGCCAGCAGGTTTTCCTGAAGGTGGAGGACGCGGTGCCCGGCGACGAGGCGCTCCAGGTACGGACCCCGCCCCGATCCCCACGGGTGTCCCCCCCACACTCCGCTCCCACCCGGGACCCCCCCCACGGGTGTCCCTTTGGGTTCCCCCACACTCATCTCCCAGCCGAGACCCCCCCACTGGTGTCCTCTCGTGTCCCCCCCCACCACGCCTTTCCCACCCAGGACCCCCCCACGGGTGTCCCCCCACACTCATCTCCCACCCGAGAGCCCCCCACGGGTGTCCCTTTGGGTCCCCCCACACTCATCTCGGCCCCAGGACCCCTGCACGGGTGTCCCCCCACACTCATCTCCCACCCGAAAGCCCCCCACGGGTGTCCCTTTGGGTCCCCGCACACTCACCTCCCACTCGAGACCCCCCCCACTGGTGTCCTCTCGTGTCCCCCACACTCATCTCCCACCCGAGACCCCCCCACGGGTGTCCCCTCGTGTTCCCCCACACTCATCTCGGCCCCAGGACCCCCCCACGGGTGTCCCCCCACACTCATCTCCCACTCGAGACCCCCCACGGGTGTCCTCTCGTGTCCCCCACACTCATCTCCCACCCGAGACCCCCCCACGGGTGTCCCCTCGTGTTCCCCCACACTCATCTCGGCCCCAGGACCCCCCCACGGGTGTCCCCCCACACTCATCTCCCACTCGAGACCCCCCACGGGTGTCCCCTCGTGTCCCCCCCCCACTCCCGTGGGGGTCCCCGGGATTATTCTGGAGGGGGACACCGGGAGCGCTGTGGGGGGGAGCGGAGCAATCCGTGCCGGGGGGGGGGGGGGTGTCGGTTTCCGAGCTTCCCACCCCCCGCAAAACGCTGCGACCCCCCCCGAAGAACCGGGAACGGGCTTCTGTCCGCTGGGGAAACTGAGGCACGGAGCCGCGGGGGGGGCTGAACGGCAAAGGGGGGTCGTGCGTGTGTGTCCCCCGCTTGGGGACACGCTGAGCTCCGTGTCCCCCCCGCGGGAAGGTGGCGGGGGGGGGGGACACAGGGGGTGCGGACACCGGAGGAAATGGGCTGGAGCGGGCGGTCCCGATCCTGCCCCCGCCGCGGGGGGGTCCCCAGCGCCGCACGGACATGGGGACCCTGCAGGACACCGTGAGCGACACCCCCGCGGCGTGGGGGGGGCCCTGGGGGGGGCTGCTGGCTTTGGGGACAAGGGTCCCGTGCGCCTGGGGGGGACCCGTTGGTTTGGGGGTGTTGGGGGGCGGGGGGGGGGGATGCGCTTGGGAATGTGGGTCTGGGGGGGTCCCCACTCTGCTCTGTGTCCCCAAGGACTCGCTGTGTCCCACCGTGGGGGTGTTGGGAATTGGGGAGCCCCGTAGCCCCCCCCCGATGTCCTCCCGTCCGATTCGCACTTTTCAGGGAGGGGGAGTTGCATATTTTGGGGTGCACCCCCGTCCGCAGGTGGGAGAACGTCTTCAAATTCTTGAAACTCATCCAAATTTGGGGAAAGGGATGATTTGGGGGGGGGGGGGGGTCACCCCAACCCACAGCACCCCCCCCCCCACTGTCCGTCTGTCTGTCGTGCCGGGTCCCTGACCCCGGTGCCAATGGGTTTGGGTGTAAAAACTGTGGGTTTTCCCCCCTAACCCGGAGCCATGTGGGGGTTCACCCCCCTTTTTTTGGGGGGGGGGGGGGGTCAGGTTGGGGTGGGGGGGTCCCGGGGGGGTCCGTGGGTTCAAAGGCCTTTGGGAAGGGAAGGAAACGCCGAGCGGGAAACGGGCCCAAAGCTGCTGACGGAGGGGAAGGAACAGACCGGGCTGGCCCCCGGGGGGCCAGGGCCGTGACCCCCACATGTGGGGCGGGGCGGAGCCTGGGGGACACCCAGACCCGGCGCCCCCCGGCGCGGGGACAGGACGTGGGGTCCCTCTGGGTGCTCGGAGTTGGGGGGGGGGGGGGTCACCGAGCCCCCCCCCCAAAAACCATGAGGGGACCCTTTTTGGAGCCACAACCCTGAGTCCTGGGGGAGGAAAAAGCACCGGGGGGGGGCTGGTTTTAAACTGGGGGGACCCTGGGCGGGGGACACACGTATCGGGTCACAGTAGCAAAGGGACATGAGGAGGGAGGGGCGCGGGGGGGGCAGAACCTACCAGGCTCTTCCCCTTCTCAAAACACCCCAAAATGCCCCGGGACCCCAATGTCCTGGGTGCTGAACCCCATCCCTGAGCTTGGGGGGGGGGGCGGATTTAGGGGCTATAAAGGGCTTGGGGGGTTTATTGCCGCCCCCCCCGCAATGGGGTGAGGCTGAAGATGTCTGTGCCTCCTCTTCCTCCCAATGCAATTACCCGCTGACCGGCTAATGAATCAAACGCTAATTGATAACGTGTCTGCAGCAGGAAGGAGCTGGGCGGGGGGGGGCACGACGACGTGATGTCCCCAGGGGCTGGGGGGGGGACATGATGTCCCCAGGGGCTGGGGGGGGACACGCTGAGATGCCGCTTCCCCCCCAGTCCCCATCCTGTTCTCTGCCAATGTGCCCGGGGCTGGTTCGTGCC
The DNA here is from genome assembly GCF_036013445.1 of Caloenas nicobarica. NCBI lineage: Eukaryota > Metazoa > Chordata > Aves > Columbiformes > Columbidae > Caloenas > Caloenas nicobarica. The sequence continues at coordinate 214,904,271 of NC_088245.1, read as the reverse complement.
TCAGTTTCCCCACGCGCGGGCCCGGGGCGGTGGGACGGGGGGGACACACGGGCGGCGTTGGGGACACACGGGCGGTGTTGGGGACATGCGTGTCCCGGCGCTGGTGGCGTTTCCTCCGGCGGACGCAAACACGTCGGCCGGGGCAATAAAGGGGAGGAAAAGGGCCGCGGCCGCACAAAGACGCGTCTTTCCGGGACGTGGGGCGCGGGGGGGCCCTCCCACACCCTGCGGGGACGGGGGGGCACGGAGGGACCCCCAAACTGGGGAGGGGTGGGGGGTGCATCCCAGGGATCCCTGAGGATGGAGGAGTTGGGGTGTGGGTGCTCCCTGTGCACCCCAAGGATGGAGGAGTTGGGGTGTGGGTGCTCCTGGTGCAGAATTTGGGGTGTGGGTGCTCCCTGTGCACCCCAAGGATAGAGGAGTTGGGGTGTGGTTGCTGCTGGTGCAGGATTTGGAGTGTGGGTGCTGCTGGTGCACCCAAGGATGGAGGAGTTGGGGTGTGGGTGCTGCTGGTGCAGAGTTTGGGGTGCGGGTGCTCCCTGTGCACCCCAAGGATGGAGGATTTGGGGGGTGGGTGCTCCTTGTGCACCCCAAGGATGGAGGAGTTGGGGTGTGGGTGCTCCTGGTGCAGGATTTGGGGTGCGGGTGCTGCTGGTGTAGAGTTTGGGGTGCGGGTGCTCCCTGTGCACCCCAAGGATGGAGGAGTTGGGGTGTGGGTGCTGCTGGTGCAGAATTTGGGGTGTGGGTGCTCCTGGTGCACCCCGAATGGAGGATTTGGTGTGTGGGTGCTGCTGGTGCAGGATTTGGGGTGTGGGTGCTCCTGGTGCACCCCAAGGATGGAGGAGTTGGGGTGTGGGTGCTCCTGGTGCAGGATTTGGGGTGTGGGTGCTCCCTGTGCACCCAAGGATGGAGGAGTTGGGGTGTGGGTGCTGCTGGTGCAGAGTTTGGGGTGCGGGTGCTCCTGGTGCAGGATTTGGGGTGTGGGTGCTCCTGGTGCACCCAGGATGGAGAATTTGGGGTGTGGGTGCTGCCGGTGCAGAACTTGGGGTGTGAGTGCTCCTGGTGCCCCCAGGAGTTGGGATGTGGGTGCTCCCTGTGCACCCAGAATGGAGAATTTGGGGTGTGGGTGCTGCTGGTGCACCCCAAAGATGGAGAATTTGGGGTGTGAGTGCTCCTGGTGTGGGATTTGGGGTGTGGGTGCTGCTGGTGCAGGATTTGGGGTGTGGGTGCTGCTGGTGCACCCAGGGATGAAATTGGGGTGTGGGTGCTGCTGGTGCAAACAGAATGGAGGATTTGGGGTGTGGGTGTTCCCTGAGCACCCGGAATGGAGGAGTTGGGGTGTGGGTGCTGCTGGTTGTCTGGATCAGTGATTTAGGGGTGATGGGACCCCCAGCTGGGTGCTGATCCATTAAACACGTTCCTGTGTGGGGAGCCCCGTTTAACGGGGGGCTTTGGCCGTGCCTCAGTTTCCCCACCTGAGTAACGAGACCCCTCACTCACAGGGTGGGCGAGAGCTGGATCCCGTCACCAAAAATGGGACATAAAAGAGCAAAAATCCCCGCGGGAGGCGGCTCAGGGTCCTGCTCCCCAAATTAAATTCCCCCCCGCCGCCCCCCAGCTGCAGATGGCCGGGAATTCAATTTTCCCAGCTCCCATCAGAGGCTAATTAACGAGCTCCCTAATGAGCGCGCAGCTCCCGGTAGCGCCAGGAGGGGATGCGGGAATGCTGTGTGTCCCCTTCCCGCCCCACGGCTCGATGTCACCCCCCCACTTTTGGGACACGGGACCTGGTTGTCCCCGTCCCTCCGAGCCACCTGGGGCTTTGCCACCACGTCGAGGAATGGCCTTCAAAGCCATCTGGTGGCATTTGGGGACAGGAAGGGGACAGTGTGCCAGGGAAAAGCCTTCCAGGAACGCGGCGTCCCCGGGATGCGCGCGGTGACATGGTGACATGGTGCCAGCTCCCCCCCGGCGCTGCCAGGACACTGTGACAGTGACACTTGGCTGGTGACAGCGCCAAAGTGTCGGTGCCAACGTGGGCACGGTGGTGGCTACAAGTGTCCCTGTCCCTCGGGATGGAGGTGACGGGGACCAGGGATGCTCTTAATGTGTCACCTGCCAGGATGTGGCTTGTCCCCCCCTGTCCCCACTTGCCACCGTCCTCCAACGCTTTATTTATTGTCACCGCAGCTTGGGGGCACCAGGGTGTCACTGCAGTGACGCTGTGTCCCCAAACGGGCTGGGGCAGGAGGTGGTGGGCGCAGAGGGGTCCTTGTCCCTGTCCCCGCTATGGGATATGGGTTAGGGACAGGTGACATGGGGCTGAATGGGGTCTTTGTCCCCTTCCCCACCATGGGACATGGGTTAGGGACAAGTGACATGGGGATGAGAGGGGCTGTTGTCCCTGTCCCTGCTATGGGACATGACTTAGGGACAAGTGACATGGAGCTGAGAGGGGTCCTTGTCCCCCTTCCCACTATGGGACATGGATTAGGGACAGGTGACAATGGGCTGAGTGGGGTCCTTGTCCCCCTCCTTGCCAGGTTACATGACTTAGGGACAAGTGACATGTGGCTGAGAAGGGTCTTTGTCTCCCTTCCCACTATGGGACATGGGTTAGGGACAAGTGACATGGGACTGTGTGAGGTTTTTGTCCCCATCCCCGCTATGGGACATGGGTTAGGGACAAGTGACATGGGACTGTGTGAGGTTTTTGTCCCCATCCCCACTATGGGACATGGGTTAGGGACAAGTGACATGGTGCTGAGCGGGGTCCATGTCCCTGTCACAGGACATGGCTTAGGGACAGGTGACATGGCGCTGAGCGGGGTCCTCCAATGCACCTGGGGGATCCCAGGTGGCTGTGGGGAGGGGACACGGTTGTCCCCAAGGTGCTGCGTCCCCAGGGCTGGGCAGGATTTTTTTAATAGATCTACTCCTCGCCATTTAATTTCTCACCAAAATCCCAATTTCCGTCGCTTCCTGACGCGAGAGACCCCCCGGCCCCTTCCAGCTCCGCTCGTTAGCGACGACTAATTAACGACAAATCGTTTGGCCAGGGGACACGGGCTGTTCCAAGAAGGGCCACGATGTTCTTGGGGACGGGAAATCCTTGAGGAGGGACGGTCACGGTCGCGGCCGTTTGTCCTGCGCCCGACAAAGGGACATCAACAGGAAGCGACCTTGACCTTGGCCTCCCCGTCACATCAGGGGAGGGGACAGCGGGACGGGGGGGAGACGACACACGACCTGGGGGGCGTCCCCCAAGGTCTGGGGTGGCGACACGAGGTTGGGAAAATCGGCTCGTGAAATTAAAATTAAGAAAAAGTGCTTCGAGGTGGCGGTGTCCCCAAGGCAAGTTGGTGTCCCCTGGGCCCGGTCTGTGCAAACGGCCTCGTGCGAATGGTCTGTGCAAATTGCCTTGTGCAAATTGCCTTGTGCAAACCACCCCGTGCAAATGGTCTCTGTACACCACCCTGTGCAAGTGCCCTGTGCAAATTCCCTGTGCAAACGGCCTTGTGCAAACCACCCTCTGCAAATTCCCTGTGCAAACGACATGTGCAAATTCCCTGTGCAAACCGCCTTGTGCAAACGGCCTTGTGCAAACCACCCTGTGCAAATGGCCTGTGCAAACCACCCCGTGGAAATCACCCCGTGCAAATGCCCTCTGCAAATTGGTTTGTGCAAATGGTCTGTGCAAACCACCCTGTGCAAATACCCCATGCAAATGCCCGGTGCAAACCGTCTGTGCAAACCATCTTGTGCAAATGGTCTGTGCAAACCATGCTGTGCAAATGCCCTGTGCAAACCGCCTCGTGCAAGTGCCCTGTGCAAATCGCCTTGTGCAAATAGCCTGTGCAAACCACCCTGTGCAAGTGCCCTCTGCAGACTGCCCTGTGCAAATGATCTGTGCAAACTACCCCATGGAAACCACCCTCTGCAAATGGTCTGTGCAAATCGCCCTGTGCAAAGCACCCTGGGCAAATGGACTATGCAAATACCCCATGCAAACTGCTCTGTGCAAATGGCTCGTGGAAATGCCACATGCAAATGCCCTGTGCAAACTTCTCCATGCAAATGGCCTGTGCAAAGCACCCTATGCAAATGGTCTGTGCAAACCACCCCACGCAAACCACCCCACGCAAACCACCCCACGCAAACCACCCCGTGCAAAACTGGTTTGTGCAAACCAACCCATGCAAATTCCCTGTGCAAACTGCCCCTGTGCAAATGCCCCGTGCAAGCCACCATGTGCAAATTCCCTGTGCAAACTGCCCCGTGCAAACCCCCGTGTGCAAATGGCCCTGTGCAAGCTGCCCCGTGCAAATTCCCTGTGCAAACCACCTTGTGCAAATAGCCCCGTGCAAATACCCCACGCAAACTGCCCCACGCCAACCTCCCTGTGCAAATTCAAACCGCCCTGTGCAAACTGCTCTGTACAAACTGCCTTGTGCAAACACCGATGCCGCGCCAGCCACCGCTCCCTGCAACTGTGATTCTGCTGCAGCCCGCTCAGCTTGGGACCCACTAATACACCAAAAGCACCCGAAATTATTTTAAAACGCCATTTAAGGAGAAGCCAACAGCTCATCCTGGTGCAATTAGGCAGCTCCTTGTGCCTCTCGCATTCTGCTTAAGGCCGAGATTAAGTTGGCGCAGGGATGCGCCAGGCTCGGCTCAGCCCTTCCCACCCAAACCCAGTCCCAGCGCCACCCCAAACTGGGGAAACTGAGGCAGGCGTGGGCGTGCAGGGCGCCTTGGGTGTTATTTTTGGGGGGGCTCCGTGCCAGGCTCCCCATCCATCTGCTGCACCAGGACCCCGCAGCAAACGAGCGTGGGGAGGCAAGAGAGGAGCGAGCACGGCCTTCCCGTTAGCGCTCATTAGCCCCCCGATAACAGATGAGCTAATTAAGCAGCTACCTCGGGTTACAGGTTCTTTGCTGCCTGATTTAATTAAAGCAATGTAATTTGGGAGGGCAGGCAGGGCTGGCGATGGATGGATGGCTTCCCGGCGGGGCTGCTGGCTCTTGTCTGTCTGTCTGTCCGGCCGGGCCGCTGTCCTGGAGCGTGGCCAGCGCTGGGGGTGCTGCTTCCATATCCCCCCCCAGCTCTGATAGATTCCCGGGGGAATAGATAGAACGGGACCTGCTGCTTTGGGGAGTCACCGCTCCGTGCCTCAGTTTCCCCACTCGGCACCACAGCGTTTTGCTGCCACTTTCAGGAGTCACCGCTCCGTGCCTCAGTTTCCCCACTTGCCACCACAGTGGTTTCTTGCTGCTTTTGGGAGTCACCGCTCCGTGCCTCAGTTTCCCCACTGAGCACTGCACTGTTTTCCTGACGCATTAAGGTGTCACCACTTCGTGCCTCAGTTTCCCCACTTGCCACCGCAGTGTTCTCCTGCTGCTTTCAGGAATAATTTCCCTGCCTCAGTTTCCCCACTTGTCACCGCAGTGTTTTCTGCTGCTTTTGGGAATCATTTCCCTGCCTCAGTTTCCCCACTTGGCACCGGATTGTATTCCTGCTGATTTAAGGAGTCCCTGCTCCGTGCCTCAGTTTCCCCACTTGCCACCACAGTGGTTTCTTGCTGCTTTTGGGAGTCACCGCTCCGTGCCTCGGTTTCCCAACTGAGCACTGCACTATTTTCCTGACGTGTTAAGGTGTCACCACTTCGTGCCTCAGTTTCCCCACTTGTCACCGCAGTGTTTTCCTGCTGCTTTCAGGAATCCTTTCCCTGCCTCAGTTTCCCCGCTTGGCACTGCACCGTTTTCCTGCTGATTTAAGGAGTCCCTGCTCCGTGCCTCAGTTTCCCCACCTGGCACCACAGCGTTTTCATGCCACTTTTAGGAGTTGCTGCTCCATGCCTCAGTTTCCCCACTTGGCATCACAGCTTTTTCCCTCTGCTTTCAGGAGTGGCTGCTCCGTGCCTCAGTTTCCCCAGTGGGCACTATAGTGTTTTCCTGCTGCTTTCAGGAGTCACCACTTTGTGCCTCAGTTTCCCCACTCGACACTGCTGTGTTTTCCTGCTGATTTTATGAGTCACTGTTCCGTGCCTCAGTTTCCCCACTTGGCACCGCAGTGTTTTCCTGCTGCTTTCAGTAGTCACTGCTCCGTGCTACAGTTTTCCCTCCTGGCACCACACTGTTTTCCTGCCACTTTTAGGAGTTGCTGCTCCGTGCCTCAGTTTCCCCACTTAGCACCGCAGCGTTTTCCTGCTGCTTTTGGGAGTCGCTGCTCCATGCCTCAGTTTGCCCACTTGGCATCGCAACGTTTTCCCGCTGCTTTTGGGAGTCGCTTCCCCGCTCCGTGCCTCAGTTTCCCCACTCGACACTGCTGCGTTTTCCTGCCGCTTTCAGGATTCCCTGCTCCGTGCCTCAGTTTCCCCACTCGGCACTACAGTGCTTTCCCGCTGCTTTCAGGAGCGGCTGATCCATGCCTCAGATTCCCCACTTGGCACCGCAGCATTTTACTGCTGCGTTTGGGAGTCGCTTCACCGCTCCGTGCCTCGGTTTCCCCACTCGGCACCGCAGCGTTTTCCCACTGCTTTCAGGAGTGGCTGCTCTGTGCTTCAGTTTCCCCACGTGGCACCATGGCGTTTTCCTGCCACTTTTAGGAGTTGCTGCTCCGTGCCTCAGTTTGCCCACTCGGCACCGCAGCGTTTTCCTGCTGCTTTTGGGAGTCGCCACTTTGTGCCTCAGTTTCCCCACTCGACACTGCTGCGTTTTCCTGCTGCTTTCAGGATTCCCCGCTCCGTGCCTCAGTTTCCCCACTCGGCACCACAGCGTTTTCCTGCTGATTTTATGAGTCGCTGCTCCGTGCCTCAGTTTCCCCGCTCGACACTGCTGCGTTTTCCTGCCGCTTTCAGGAGTCCCTGCTCCGTGCCTCACTTTCCCCACTTGGCATCGCAACATTTTCCTGCTGCTTTTGGGAGTCGCTTCCCCGCTCCATGCCTCAGTTTCCCCACTCGTCACCGCAATGTTTTCCTGCCGCTTTCAGGAGTCCCTGCTCCGTGCCTCAGTTTCCCCACTCGGCACCGCACCGTTTTCCTGCCGCTTTCAGGATTCCCTGCTCCGTGCCTCAGTTTCCCCTCCTGGCACCGCAGCGTTTTCCTGCCGCTTTTAGGAGTCGCTTCCCCGCTCCGTGCCTCAGTTTCCCCCCTCGTCTCTTCCCCCTTCCCGTGCTCTCCGCCCGCCCCTGCCCGTTGTCAGCCCCGCGTTGCTAAACCCCCCCCGGGCCGCGCTATATTTAACCGGCGGCCGGGGGGGGTGGCGGGGAGCGGCCCCCCCGGGAGGGGAGCGGGGCTGGGGGGTCGGCGCAGCCGGAGGCGGATGAATCACAGCTCGGGGATATTTTTAACATCGCCAGATTGTTCGGCAAATGCTCGGGCGGGGAGATGCTGGGGGGGTGTTTGCAGCTCTTGGGGGGGGGTGCTCTGTTGCTCCCCTGGGATTTTTGGGTCCTTCACACCTGCAAACTCCCCCCGCAAAAAAGGACACGGGGTTGGGGGGGTCCCGGCTGCACCCACCTCAGGGCAAAGTGATAATTGGGGTGATGGGGGGGGTCCCTGTCCCAGCCCCACCTTGCGCTCTCAAGCATCCTCATCCCTTTGAACCCGGAGTGGGGATGGGGGGGTCCGGGGCGGGGGGGGCGATGACGGGTATGAAAATGTGCAGACTCAGCATCTGGGATGCTCTTAATTAATTTAATTCGGGGTTGAGGAACCTGAGTTTAATTTAATTTGGGATCCTCAGGCTCGTTTTGGGATGGGGGGTGAAGTCGCCCAGACGATGCGATGTCCGGAGGGGGGTGCGGCTAACGCATTAATTAATTAAACAGAATTAATTGGGATCATTTCCCCCGCGTTCCCAGACGGATCAACCCCCCCCCCGGGGAGATGGACGCCCCCGCACTCAAATAATTTATGAAGTCTTGCAGTGTTGTTTTTTTTTTTTACAGCAAAACTGGGCTGGGATGAATAATTTAATCATTTCCTCGGGGTGCCTCAGCCCCCCCACCCCCCCAGGGTCGTGCCTCAGTTTCCCCTTGGTTAAAGCAGAGCCCAGGGCTGGGTTTAAGCTCTTGCTGGTGCAAATTCCACTTGCGCAGGTGCCGCCCCCCCCCCCATAAAAGACACCCCGCTTTTTAGGATGCTGAGACACAGTGGGTGCTGGAGGGAGTGGGGAAGGATGCGAGACCCCCCCAGTGTCACCCCCCTCCCCCCCCAGAAATCCTGAAACAAGGCGCCACATTTTCACTCTCATTGATATTCCCTCCGCTGGAAAAAAAGATGCTTTTGCATCCCGGGGGGGTCCGGCAGAGCCTGGGGGGGCCTGGGATGATGGGAGGGGGGTTGTGTCCGCACCCCTATGCATGGGGATGGGATGGTCTGAAATGAAAAAGGGGCGGGGAAATAGGGGAAAAAATAAAAAGGTGCAATATTTCGGGGGGGGGCGGGCAGCCCATGCTCCGGGTGAGGTTTGTTTTTTCCTAATTGGGGGGAGGTTGTAGCACGACCAGTGTCCCCAACCTTGGTGTCATCCTCGGTGACACCTTCGGATGGAGCCGGAGACCCCCCCCAGCTGCAGCCCCCAAACTGGGGGGGTCCCTGTCCACTCGCTGCCACCCCCAGCGTCCCAGGGCACGGTGAAACAAGCTCCGCCCGGCTTTGAGAGGTTAATTAGCCCCTTAATTAGCCCCTTAATGAGCTCCTTGGCAGGGATGCTGCCTGGATCCCAGCCTGCTGGCACCGAGGGATGACACCCCTGTCCCATCCGTGTCCCCCCTCCTTGTCACCTCCTGGGCAATGACAGGGACATCGCAGCATCCGGGATCCCCATCAGGAGGAGTTTTGAGGGGGGGATATGGGGACAGCTGTGTCCCCTCCGCCCTGTGTAGACAAGTGGGACAAACAGTGTAGGGGAAAGGGACCTGGGGGACAGCAGGATGACCATGAGCCAGCACTGGTTAATTAATGGTTCTCATTAATGGTGATCAATATGGAAGGGGTGAGTGTCAGGAGGATGCAGCCAGGCTCTTCTGGGTGACAACCAGTGACAGGACAAGGGGCAATGGGTACAAACTGGAACACAGGAGGTTCCACTTAAATATGAGAAGAAACTTCTTCCTGGTGAGGGTGCCAGAGCCTGGCCCAGGCTGCCCAGGGAGGTTGTGGAGTCTCCTTCTCTGCAGACATTCCAACCCGCCTGGACACCTTCTGTGTAACCTCAGCTGGGTGTTCCTGCTCCGGCGGGGGGGTTGCACTGGGTGAGCTTCCGAGGTCCCTTCCGACCCCCGACATTCTGGGATTCTGTGAGCAGGATGAGCAGAAGTGGGACAAGCAAGATGAGCAGGACGTGAATGGGATGAGCGGGACAAGCAGGGTGAGCAGGATGAGTGGGACACATGGGATGAGCAGGATGAGTGGGACAAGGTGGGATGAGCAGGATAAGTGGGATGAGAGGGAAAATTGGGATGAGTGGGACAAGCAGGACAAACAGGATGAGTGGGGTGAGCAGGATGAGTGGGATGAGCAGGATAAAAGGGGTGAACGGGATGAGTGAGACAAGCAGGACAAGCTGGGTGAGCAGCGTAAGTGGGATGAGCAGGATGAATGGGATGAGCGGGATGAATGGGATGAGCGGGACAAGCAGGGTGAGCAGTGGGACACATGGGTTGAGTGGGATCAATGGGATGAGTGGGATGAATGGGACACGTGGGATGAGCAGGATGAGTGGGATGAATGGGATGAATGGGATGAGTGGGACAAACAGGAGAAGCAGGATGAGTGGGATGAGTGGGACACGTGGGATGAGCAGGACGAGTGGGACCAGCGGGATGAGTGAGAAAAGTGGGGTGAGTGGGATGAACAGGATAAACGGGATGAGCGGTACAAGTGGGACGAGCAGGATGGACAGGATAAGTGGGATATGCAGGACGAGCAGGGTGAGCAGGACCAGTGGGAGAAGGTGGGATGAGCAGGTTAAATGTGATGAGAGGGGCAAGTGGGATGAGCGGGATATACGGGATGAGCGGGATGAGTGGGATGAGCAGGACAAACAGGATGAGTGGGACAAGTAGAATGAATGGGATGAGCAGGATGAGGGGGATGAGCAAGATAAATGAGATGAGCAGGATGAGGGGGATGAGCAGGACAAACGGGATGAGTGGGACAAGTGGGATATACAGAACGAGTGGGATGAGCAGGACAAGTGGGATGAGCGACACAAGTGGGATTAGCAGGACAAACAGGATGAGGAGGATGAGTGGGATGAGCAGGACAAACGGGATGAGTGGGACAAGTGGGATGAATGGGATGAGCAGGACACGTGGGATATACAGGATGAATGGGATGAGCAAGACAAACAGGATGAGTAGGATGAACAGGATGAGCGGGATAAGCAGGATAAATGGGATGAGCAGGATGAGTGGGACAAGTAGGATGAATGGGTGAGCAGCATAAGTGGGATGAGCAGGATGATTGGGATGAGTAGAATGAGCAGAATAAGGGGGATGAGCAGGATAAGGGGGATGAGCAGGATGAGTGGGACAAGCAGAATGAGCAGGACATGAATGGGATGAGAGGAACAAGTGGGATACACAGGTGGAGCAGGATGTGTGGGACGAGTAGGACAGCAGGATGAGTGGGACAAGTGGGATGAGAGGGATGAACAGGACGAGTGGGATGAGCAGGATGAGTGGGATGAGCAGGACAAGCAGGATGAGGGAGTTGAGCGGGACAAATAGGATGAGTGGGATAAGTGGGACTAGTGGGATGAGCAGGATGAGTGGGACAAGTTGAATGAGTGGGACGAGCCGGATGAATGGGACATGAATGGGACGACTGGGACAAGCGGGATGAGCAGGACAAATGGGATATACAGGATGAGTGGGACTAGTAGGACAAACAGGATGAGTAGGATGAGTGGGATGAGCAGGATAAGTGGGAAGAGCAGGATGAGTGGGATGACTGGGACAAGCAGGATGACTGGGATAAGCGGGATGAATGGGACAAGTGGGATGAGCAGGACAAGTGGGATATACAGGAGAAGTGGGATGAACAGGCCGAGGAGGATGAGCAGGATGAGAGGGACAAGCGGGATGAGATGGACCCAGGCCAGCCGCACTCCCCTCACCTCCCCATGCAGCAAACCCCCCCTGCTGCCTCCATCCCCCTCCTCAACCCCGGGGATGGGTTTTTTTAGCTCCTGCAGCTTTTTCCACCCCCTCCGGGGACAGCCCCGCATTCCCGACCCTATTAAAGCCACCGCCCGTGTCCAGCTGCCACCTGTCCGTCCCCATGCCCAGCGTGCCACCAGCATTTGATGCTCCGAACAACCCCGGGGGTCCCGCTCGGGCTCTCCCCCCACGCACAACGGGGACGCCGAGCCGCCGCGGAGGGACAGAGGGACAGAGGGACGGACATGCCAGGCCCGGCTGTATTCTACAGTGCATGTGTCTCCAGTGTGAGTAAGCGACTGGAGATGCAGCCCTGTTGGAATAACAACCGGGACCCACGTCGTCGGCTGTGATTGTCCCCGCGAGGGGTTGGGGACGGTCCCCAGGGGGTGACACCAGGGTGGTTGTTGCGGGTGTTGGTGGAGCTCAGCAGAACCGGGAGCGACGCACGAGCAAATCCTGGCTCCGACACGGAGCCGCCACCTATTCCCGTCATACACGTAATAATTATTCCCATAAAACATCATCTTTATCCAAGGGCTGGAGGCAGGAATGGAGCCGGGGGGGGGCAGGGTCACGGGGTCCCCCCCAGTTTTTCCATCCTCGTCCCTCCGCAGGGTCGTTAATCCTCCAACGAGCTCTTGGCGCCTGCGAAATGCTTTATCCAGCTCCTCCGCCCGGCCCGTGATTTATGGTTATGGGGAACGGCAGGAATTTTCCTGCCCGGGGGGCCCCCTCGGTGGGGGGTTTGGGGACAGTGGGGGGTCCCCCCGATCCGTGCACCCCGTGGGGTGGGGAGCGGGGATGGAGCCGGGCTGGCCCCCAGGTATTTAGTGCAAGGGAACTGGCACCGGCTCAAATATTTAAGGGCAGGGCCACCAGATTTGCTGCTCGCTCTGTAGTGTGGGGGGTGGTGTGGCTAGTGGAGGCATTGACGTGGCTAGTGCAGGCAAGGATGTGGCTAGTGCAGGCATTGACATGGCTAGTGGAGGCATTGACATGGCTAGTGCAGGCAAGGACATGGCTAGTGCAGGCATTGACATGGCTAGTGTAGGCATTGATATGGCTAGTGCAGGCAAGGACGTGGCTAGTGGAGGCATTGACATGGCTAGTGGAGGCATGGACATGGCTAGTGCAGGCAAGGACGTGGCTAGTGCCCGTGTTGGCGTGGCTAGTGTAGGCATGGACATGGCTAGCACTGGGTGTGGCGTGGCTAGCGCAGGTATTTACATGGCTAGTGCAAGCCTGGTGTGGCTAGTGCAGGCATGGGTCTGGCTAGCGCTGGGAGTGGCGTGGCTAGTGCAGGTATGGACATGGCTAGTGCTGGGGGTGGCGTGGCTAGTGCAGGTATTTATATGGCTAGTACAAGCCTGGTGTGGCTAGTGCAGATGTGGGTGTGGCTAGTGCAGATGTGGATGTGGGTAGTGCAGGTATTTACATGGCTAGTGCAAGCCTGGTGTGGCTAGTGCAGATGTGGGTGTGGCTAGCACAGGAGTTGGCCTGGCTAGCACTGGGGGTGGTGTGGCTAATGCAGGCACTGACTTGGCTAGTGCAGGTCTTGGCATGGCTAGTGCAGGTGTTGATGTGGCTCCCGCAGGCATCAGTGTGGCTCGTGTACTTGCTGTGGCTAGTGCAGATGCCGATGTGGCTCATTCAGATGTCCTTGTGGCTCCCGCAGACATTGTGGCTTGTGCAGATGTCGATGTGGCTCGTGCAGGCACCAGTGTGGCTTGTACAGGTGTCGAGTGACTCATGCAGATGTTGTGGCTCGTGCAGATGTTGATGTGGCCCATGCAGATGTTGATGTGGCCCGTGCAGATGTTGATGTGGCCCGTGCAGATGTTGTGGCTCGTATAGGCATCAATGTGGCTCGTGCAGACGTCATGGCTTGTGCAGGTGTCAGTGTGGCTCGTGCAGGTGTTGATGTGGCTCATACAGACATCAGTGTGGTTTGTGCAGCCATCATGGCTTGTGCAGGTGTCGATGTGGCTTGTGCAGATGTTATGGCTCACGCAGACATTGATGTGGCTCGTACAGACATCGTTGTGGCTCGTGCAGCTGTCGTGGCTCATACAGGTGTCGATGTAGCTCGTGCAGGCGTTGTGGCTTGTGCAGGTGTTGATGTGGCTAATGCAGACATGAGCGTGGCTCGTGCAGATGTCGTGGCTTGTGCAGACGTTGATGTGGCTCATACAGGTGTTGGTGTGGCTCATGCGGACTTTGTGGCTTGTGCAGGTGTCTATATGGCTGGTGCCGATGTCGTGGCTTGTGCAGACGTTGATGTGGCTCGTGCAGATGTCGTGGCTCATACAGGTGTAGATGTGGCTCATGCAGACGTGGCTCGTGCAGGCGTTGATGTGGCTCATGCAGACATGAGTGTGGCTCGTGCAGGTGTCGTGGCTTGTGCAGATGTTGTGGCTTGTGCAGATGTCGATATGGCTCGTGCCCATGTCGATGTGGCTCGTGCAGATGCGGTTCATGCAGATGTCAGTGTGGTTCATGTCGATGTCAATGTGGCTCATACAGACATTGTGGCTTGTGCAGGTGTCTGTATGGCTCGTGCCGATGTCGTGGCTTGTGCAGACGTTGATGTGGCTCGTGCCGATGTCGTGGCTTATACAGGTGTAGATGTGGCTCGTGCAGACGTGGCTCGTGCAGGCGTTGATGTGGCTCATGCAGACATGAGTGTGGCTCGTGCAGATGTCGTGGCTTGTGCAGATGTTGTGGCTTGTGCAGATGTCGACGTGGCTCATGCAGATGCGGTTCGTGCAGATGTCAGCATGGCTCTTGTAGATGTCAATGTGGCTCGTACAGACCTCGTGGCTTGTGCAGGTGTCTATATGGCTCGTGCTGATATCGTGGCTTGTGCGGACATTGATGTGGCTCATGCAGATGTCAGTGTTGCTTGTGCACATGTCAGTGCAACTCATGCAGGTGTGGTTTGTGCACATGTTAGTGTGGCTTGTGCAGATGTCGTGGCTCATACAGTTGTCAATGTGGCTCATGCAGATGCTGTGGCTTGTGCAGGTGTTGATGTGGCTAATGCAGACATGAGCGTGGCTTGTGCAGATGTCGTGGCTTGTGCAGATGTCGTGGCTTGTGCAGATGTCGATATGGCTCGTGCACATGTTGATGTGCTTCGTGCAGTTCGTGCAGATGTCAGCGTGGCTCTTGTGGATGTCAATGTGGCTCGTACAGACCTCGTGGCTTGTGCAGGTGTCTATATGGCTTGTGCAGGTTTCATGGCTTGTGCAGACGTTGATGTGGCTTGTGCAGATGTGGCTGATGCAGATGTTGTGGCTCATGCAGATGTTGTGGCCCATGCCCGTGTCAATGTGGCTCATGCAGATGTCAGCGTGGCTCATGTCGATGTCGATGTGGCTCGTGCAGACATCGTGGCTGGTGCAGGTGCCTATATGGCTTGTGCAGGTGTCGCGGCTTGTGCAGATGTTGATGTGGCTCGTGCAGATGTCCGTGCGGCTCGTGCAGACAGCGTGGCTAGGGCAGACATCGATGTGACTCGTGCAGACGCCGATGTGGCTCGTGCAGGCCCACGCGTATCCAAACGTGACGTTAGTGCCACCGTTCTCCAAACCCTGGGGACACCCCGCCAGTGCCACCCCCGCCGGTCCTGCTCCCCCGCGCGGTGCTCCCAGTACACCCAGTGCCCCCGCCCCATTAATCCCCCCTCTGCTCTCTCCCCAGGACGCCCTGCTGAGCCTGGGGGCCGTCATCGAGGTCACCTCCCTGCGGGACACGCTCCGCCATGCCCTCGTCACCCTGCTGCCCGCCGTGGTACGTGGGGGCGCGGGGGGGACGTGAGACCCGATCTGGTCCCCCAGGGGTTTGAGGGAGGACCCTGTCAGGTGGATTCTCTGCTGGTTGAGCTTGGGGTGGGGTCTGACCCCCGGCCCGAGCCCATCTCAGTGTCCTCCCCCTATAGGGGCCATGTGTCACCTGTCCCCTGGTTGCCGTTTGAAGCTTTTGGGTTGGCTTTGGTGACTTTCGGTCCCTGAGATTCAGGGGTCACCCAGGAGCTTCAGGGCCCCTGGTGACTTTGTGGCCCTGGGGTGCTGGTGGCCTTGGTGCCAGGGGTGGCCCTGGGGTGGTAGTGGTGACCCTGATGCTCATGGTGGCCCTGGTGCTCGTGGTGGCCCTGGTGCTCGTGGTGGCCCTGGGGTGCTGGTGGTGGCCCTGGCGCTCATGGTGGCCCTGGTACTTGTGGTGGCCCTGGGATGCTGGTGGCCCTTGTGCTGCTGGTGGCCCATGCTCCTGGTGGCCCCGGGGGTGCTAGTGGTGGCCCTGGGATGCTGGTGGCCCTGTGCCTGTAGTGGCCCCAGGTGCAGGTGTGTGCAGGGGTGTGCGTACGCGTGCACGCGTGTGTGCACAGTTGTGTGCAGATGTGCACAGGTGTGTGTGCATGTGTTTGCAGATGTGCAGGTGTGTGCAAGTGTGCAGGTGCGTGCATGTGTGTGAGCAGGTGCACGTGGGGTGCACCGGGGTGTGCATACATGTGCGCAGGCATGTGCGCTGTCCATATGCACACAGGCGCACGTGTGCAGGTGTGTGCGTGCACAGGTGTGCACAGTACATGTGTGTGCATGCACGTGTGTGCATGTGCATGCGTGTCTCTTCGTGTGCATGCGTATTTACGTACCTGTGCATATGTACATGTGTTTATGCACATGTGTAAGTGTGTACGTGTTTGTGTACATGTATTTATGCACCTGTGTGGGTATGTACATTTGCTGATGTACGTGTGTGGGTGTACAGATGTGTGGGTATGTACGTGTTTGCGTATGTGTGTGGATGTGCACATGTATTTGTGTATGTGTAGGTGTGTAGACAGGTTTACATACGTGTGTTTATGTATCTATATTTACGTACATGTGTAGGTGTGCACATGTGTTTATGCACATGTGTGGGTGTGCACGTGTTTTTATGTACATGTGTTTACCTATGTGTGTGTTTATGCACATGTATGGGTGCATACATGTGTCTATGTACATGTGTTTGCATATATATGTGTGTTTATGTACATGTATGTATATGTACATGTGTTTATGCACGTGTGCGTATCTGTACATGTGTTTGTGCACATGTGTGGTACATAGCTGTGTTTCCGTACACGTGTGGGTGTGCACGTGTGTTTCTGTACATGTGTTTCCATACACGTGTGGGCGTGCACGTGTGTTTCTGCATGGGGTGCCTTGGCTCTCACCTCGGTGAAGCCCTGGGGAAACTCAGGGACGCAGCCCTGCCAGTCCATGCAGTGCCAGCCTGGGGGCTCGGGGGGGCCAAGGGCTGAGCCCGGGGTGGGTGGGGGTCAGGGTGGGGGTCAGGGTAGGGGTCCCAGTCCCACAGCGCAGCCCCTTTTACCCAGGAGCACGTCTGCATCTACCTGCGGGATGGGGACACCCGGCTGGTCTGCGACGAGCCCCCCCACGAGCTGCCACCCGAGGGGACACTCAGGTGAGCACGGCCCTGGCCCCTCGCTGTCCCCATCCCTTTCCCCTCACTGTCCCCTCATTGTCCCCATCCCTGTCCTCACCCCTGTCCCCATCTCTGTCCCCATCCCTGTCCTCACCCTTTCCCCATCTCTGTCTCCATCCCCATCCCTGTCCCCATCTCTGTCCCCATCCCATCCCATCCCATCCCATCCCCATCCCTGTCCCCGTCCCTGTCCCTCTTCCTGTCCCCATCCCATCCCTGTCCTTGTCCCCATCCCCATTATCATTCTGTGTCCATCCCATCTCCATCCTCATCCTCATCCCATCCCTGTCCCCTCCCTGTCCCCACAGCCGCCCCCAGGGAGCTCCCTGGGAGATGTCACCGGTGTGGCACAGGGTGTGCAGGGCACACTGTGCATGTGCAGGGACACGTGTGCACAGGGACACACACGTGCACAAGGTGACACACGCGTGCGCACGCACTATGTGCGCAGGAACACGTGTGCAGAGACGCTGTGCATGTGCAGGGATGTGCACAGGGACACACACTCATGCACGGGGTGACACACATCCACAGGTGCTGTGCATGTGCAAGGGACACACAGACATGCACAGAGACGCACACACGTGCACAGGTGCTGCATGTGTGCAAGGGACATGTGCAGAGTTACTGTGCATGTGCAGGGACACACGTGCACAGGGACACACGTGCACAGGCACTGTGCGTATGCAGGGATATGTGCACAGGGAGACACGCACATGCACAGGGACACGTGTGTGCACAGAGACACACGCATGTGCACAGGGACACACGTGTGCACAGGCACTGTGCATATGCAGGGGTATGTGAACAGGGCCACACACACGTGCACAGGGACATGTGTGTGCACAGAGACACACATGCACAGGGACACACACATGTGCACAGGGTGACACACATGCACAGGCACTGTGTGTGCAGGGACACGTGCAGAGGTGCTGTGCATGTGCAGGAACACACGCATGCACACGGACACACATGTGCATGGTGCTGCGCATGTGCAAGACACACACGTGTGCACAGGGACACACGTGCACAGGGACACACAGACATGCACAGGGACACATACGTGTGCATGGTGCTGTGCACGTGCAAGACACACACATGTGCACAGGGACACACGTGTACAGGGACACACAGACATGCACCGGGATCCACACGTGTGCATGGTGCTGTGCGTGTGCAAGACACACACTTGTGCACAGGGACACGTGCACAGGGACACACACATGTGCATGGTACTGTGCATGTGCAAGGGTCACACACACGTGCACAGGGACACGTGCACAAGGACACACACATGTGCACAGGGACACACACGTGTGCACGGTACTGTGCATGTGCACAGGGACACACACGTGCACAGGGACACATGTGCACAGGGACAGACATGCACAGGGACACACACGTGTGCACAGTACTGTGCATGTGCGAAGGACACACACTTGCACAGGGACACGTGCACAGCGACACACGCGAGCACGGTGCTGTGCATGTGCAGGGGTCACACACATGCACAGGGACACACGTGTGCACAGGGTGACGCACGTGCACAGGCACTGTGCGTGTGCAAGGGACACGCATGCCCACATGTGCTGTGCAGTCCTGGTGGCTTGTTCCCTCCCCAAACATACTGGTCCCCTGTCCGGGGGTGTCCCTGCTTGGGGGTGTCCCTGCCTGAGGTGTCCCTGCCTGGGGGGGCCATTGGTGTCCCCGCGGGCAGTGGCTCAGGGTGTCCCATCCCCACAGGGACGCGGTGCGCAGGCAGCAGCGGGTGCAGTGTGGGGGGCTGCCCCCCGCTGAGCCCCCCGCCCAGCAGCTGGGGACGCTGGCAGCACCCCTGGCACCTGGCACGCAAGGTGGGGCTGGGGGGGGACAGGGAGGGGAGGGTGGGAGGGTTGGTGGGTGGGTGGGTAGATGGATGGGTGGGTAGATGAGTGTGAGTGTTGGTGGGTGGGTAGGTCAGTGGGTGGATGGATGGAGGGATGGAAGGATGGATGGAGAGATGGAGGGATGGATGGAGGGAGAGAGGGGTGTAGGGATCGATAGAGGGTTGGATAGAGGGATTGAGGGATGGAAGGATGGATGGATGGAAGGATGGAGGGATGGATGGAGAGGTGGAGGGATGGATGGAGGATGGAGGGATGGATAGAGGGATGGAAGGATGGATAGAAGGATGGAGGGATAGATGGATGGGTAGAGGGATGGAACGACGAATGAAGAGATGGAGGGAGGGAGGGATGGAGGAGGGATGGGTGGAGAGACGGAGGGATAGATGGAGAGATGGAAGGATGGATGGAGGGACGGATAGAGGGATGGATGGAGGGATGGATAGGAGGGTTGTTAGTTGGGTGGGTGGATGGATGGGTGGGTGGGTGGGTAGATGGATGGGTGGGTGGATGAGTGTGAGTGTTGGTGGGTGGGTAGGTCAGTGGGTGGGTGGATGCGTGAATGGAGGAGGGGGATGGAAGAGTTGTTAGTTGGGTGGGTGGATGGATGGGTGGGTGGCTGGGTGGATGGATGGAGGGATGGATGGGAGAGTTGGTAGATGGGTGGGTGAATGGATGAGTGGGTGGATGGATGGGTGGTTGGGTTGGTAGGTGGGTGGATGGATGGGTGGGTAGATGGGAGAGCCAGTAGACTGGTGGGTATATGGATGGATGGATGGATGGATGGATGGATGGAAGGATGGATGGGTGGGTGGGTGGTTTGGGTAGATGGATGGGTGGGTGGATATATGGGTAGGTGTGTGGATAGGCATGTATGTGTGAGAGTCAGTGGGTGGATGGATGGATGGGTGGATGGAAGAGTTGGCAGATGGGTGGGTAATGGATGGGTGTGTAGTTGGGTGGGTGGGTGGATGGGAGAGTTGGTAGATGAGTGGGTGAGTGAATGGGTAGATGGGTGGGAGAGTTAGTGGGTGGGTAGATCAGTGGACGGATGGAGGGATGAATGGAGGGGTGGATGGACAGGAGAGATAGTAGGTGGATGGGTATGTAGATGGATGTGTGGATGGGTGGGTTGATGGATGGATGAGTGAGTAGATGGATGAGTGGGTGGATGGGTGGGTGGGTGGGCAGATGAGTGGGTGGATAGATGGATGGGTGGGTAGATGAGTGTAAGAGTTGGTGGGTTGGGTAGGTTGGTGGATGGATGGATGGATGGGAGAGTTGGTAGATGGGTGGGTAAATGGGCGTGAGAGTCAGTGGGTGGGTGGGAGAGTTGGTAGGTGGTTGGGTGGGCTGATGGGTGGATGGATGGGGAAGTGGCCAGGTGAAAACAGCGTGCAGGTAGGTGGGTGGGAGATGGGTGCGCATACAGGTGGGTGGGCAAGGGACAGGTGGGCATGGGGACGGATGGGTGCCTGGGGGACAAGGAGGCAGGGAGGTGGACAGGTGGATGGATGGAGGGATGGATGGATGGGTGGAAGTCCGGGTTGGCCAGAGAGGTGGTGGATGCCCCATCCCTGGAGACATCCCAGGCCAGGCTGGACGGGGCTCTGAGCAACCTGAGCTGGTGCAGATGTCCCTGCTCATGGCAGGGGGGGCACTGGGGGAGCTGGGAAGGTCCTTCCAACCCAAACCATCCTGTGATTCTGTGGATGAATGGATGGATGGATGAATGGAAACAGGGAAGGATGGATGGAGGGATGGATGAATGGATGGATGGATGGATAGGAGGACATCTGGGTGGGTGACACATGGGGACATGGTGGGGACATAAACCCCAGGCTGTCCCTGGTGCCCGCTGGGGACTATCCCTTTCCCCTCCCAGTGCTCATCATCCCACTGGTGGACAAGGACAGCGGGACCGTGGTCTGCGTCATCCTGGTGAGCGCGGGGACACGGGCAGGACTCTAGGGCGGACGGTGACACTACCCGGACACCGGGGTCCTCACCCCACACCTCCCGTCCCCGCCAGGTTCACTGCGGCCAGCTGAGCGACTCGGACGAGCAGAACCTGCGCGCGCTGGAGAGACACGTGAGTCACCCGCAGCCCGGGGACCTGCCGCCCCCCGTCCCCAACCCCGTTGTCCCTTGTCCCTCACGTGCCACCGCTGCAGACCCTGGTGGCGTTCCGGCGCCTGCAAGCCCTGCAGAAGCTGCAGCCCTGGCCCCAGGTCAGCCTGTCCACCAGCTCCTCCCAAAACTCCTTGGCCAAGCCTGAGAAGGTGCCCGACAGCGGCTACACCCCCCTGGACTGCAAGATCCTGCAGCTCTGCGGTGAGGCCGGGGGGCGGGACACGGCGGGACACACGTGGGGAGGGGGGAATCAGGGCGCTGAGCCCCTCCTGGCGCTCTCGCCCCTCGTGCAGGTGAGTTGTACGACCTGGACGCCGCTTCGCTCCAGCTCAAGGTCATCAACTATGTGAGTAGTGACGCCACCCCCCAAGCCCCGCCTCATGTCCAGGGACCCTCGTTTTAGTTCCAAAAAAGAGAGAAAATCCCCCCAAGGCAAAGAAAAGTATCGAGCATTAGTTGCGTGGTCATTAGTAGGGACCAGAGTGAACAGCTTTGTCATAACCGTCAGTAGTCTCCAGAGTGAACCATATCAGCCACAGGGAAGAAGTTCAGGGGGGGACACCTGGCTCTGTGTGGGGGCACTGGGCACATGGAGGGGCCAGATCCTGCCCTAGGGGGAGGACTGGGGACAGTTTGGGGACACTGACCACCCCCTATTGCCCCCCTTTACCCCCAGAGACCCTCGTTTTATTTCCAAAAAGAAAATCCCCCCAAGGCAAAGAAATGTCCCAAGCATCAGCTGCGCAGCCATCAGTAGGGACCAGAGTGAACAGCTTTGTCACAACCATCAGTGTCTCCAGAGTTAACGGTGTCACCCTAAGCACAGAAACTCAGAGAGAACCTACAGGTTCCCCTCTAGTGTGCTGTACACAGCCCTCAGTAGGGTCCAGAGTGAACAGCTTTGCCATCGCCATCAGTAGGGACCAGAGTGAACGTGATCAGCCCCAGAGAAGAGGTTTTAGGGGACACTTGGCTCTGTGTGGCTTGTGTGGGTGCCCTGGGCATGAGGAGGGGCCACATCCTGCCGTGGGGGGTCTGGGGACATTTTGGGGACATTGACTACCCCGATTGCCCCCCCTCGCCCCAGGCCACACCAGAGACCCTCATTTTATTTCAAAAAAAAAGAGAAAGTCCCCCCAGGGCAAAAAAACATCTCAAGCATCAGCTGCGCAGCCATCAGTAGGGACCAGAGTGAACAGCTTTGTCACAACCATCGGTAGTCTCCAGAGTTAACGGTGTCACCCTAAGCACAGAAACTCAGAGACAACCTACGGGTTTCCCTCTAGTGTCCTGTACACAGCCCTCAGTAGGGTCCAGAGTGAACAGCTTTGCCCTCGCCATCAGTAGGGACCAGAGTGAACGTGATCAGCCCCAGGGAAGAGGCTTTTGGGGGGGTGCATCTGGCTCTGTGTGGGTGCCCTGGGCACAGGGAGGGGCTGGATCCCGCCCTGGGAGGGGGTTGGGGACAGTCTGGGGACACCAACCACCCCCGTGTCCCCTCCCCAGCTGAAGCAGGAGACCCAGTCGCTCAGCTGCTGCCTCCTGCTGGTCTCCGAGGACAACCACCAGCTCTTCTGCCAGGTGGGTGTCACCAGGATTGTCCCCCGTGGGGACAGCAGGTCCCTGTGCGCCCCCCCGGGGCTCGGCCACCACCCCATGTCACCTCCTTGTCCCTTGTCCCCCCGTATCTCCTGCAGGTGGTGGGGGACCGTGTCCTGGAGGAGGAGATCAGTTTCTCGGTGAGCGGGGAGGGGGTGGCGCAGCGGGGGGGACACAACCAGGGAGGGGACAGCGGTGTCACCCGTCCCCTCCACCCGCAGCTCACCTTTGGGCGCCTGGGCCAGGTGGTGGAGGACAAGAAATCCATCACCTTGAAGGACATCAGCGAGGTGGGACACCAGCTCCCTTGGGGACACGGTTGTCCCTCCCAAAAGTGTCCCTTGGCGGTGGGGGGGTGGGGTGTGACATCCTGTGTGTGTTGTGTCCCCCCCCAAAACAGGAGGAGCACAAGCAGCTGAGCAGCATGTTGGGCTGCGAGGTCACCTCCATGCTCTGCGTCCCCGTCATCAGCCGGGCCACCTCCCAGGTGGTGGCGTTGGCCTGCGCCTTCAACAAGCTGAGCGGGGACAGGTGAGCAGCACCTCGTTATTTTTTGGGGTGGGGGGACAGGATCGGGCCCTCACCTTGTCACCAAACCCTCCGGGGTGGGGACGGTTTTGGGGGTGGTGGAGCATCCTCATCATCGTGGAGCATCCTCATCATCGTGGAGCATCATCATCATCGTGGAGCAGCATCATCATTGTGGGGCATCATTGTGGAGCATCATCATCATCATGGAGCATCATCCTGGAGGAAAGGGGGGGGACAGATGTGGCGTGGGGACCGGTGGGGACAGGGGACTGAGGTGTCTGTGTGTCCCTGGCCATGGGGACTGTCCCCCGCCCCGTCCCTGGCAGCTACACGGAGGCGGACGAGCGCAAGATCCAGCACTGCTTCTGCTACACGTCCACGGTGCTCACCAGCACCTTGGCTTTCCAGAAGGAGCAGAAGCTCAAGTGCGAGTGTCAGGTGGGCATCACGTGAGTGTCACACGCACGTGTGTGTGTCCCCGCGTCACGCCGCTCGCTGACGGGGTGTCCCCCTCTTGTCCCCGACCAGGCCCTGCTGCAGGTGGCCAAGAACCTCTTCACGCACTTGGGTAGGTGCAAGGAGTGGGTGGGGGTGGAACCCCCAGGGGATGGTGGCACTGGGGTCCCCTGTCCCCTGGTGGCGTGGGGGGTGTCCCCTGCCCTGGCAGCCCTGCGGGGTGGTGGCAGGAGGGGGAACATGAGCAGGGACAGAGCATGTGCTTGGAAATGGGTGTGTGCACACGTCATGCATGTGCTGTTGCACACTGCTGCATGCATGCACGTGTGTGCATGCACGTTGCACGAGCACAGGGCGCTGCATGCAGTTAGAAATGTGCATGCATACACGTGCTGCTGAACACATGCACTGCTGCGTGCACACGTACTGATGCACACGGTGCTGCATGCACACACAACTGTGCATGTGTGCACTGCTGCATACACGCACTGCTTCATGCGTGTGTCTGCACACATTGCATGAGCACAAATTGCTGTGCATGCTTGTAAATGCGTGTGCACACACATAGTGCTGCATGCATGCCCTGCTGCATGGACAGGCACTGCTGCACACACACACAGATCTGCATGCACACCCACTGCTGTAGGCACATGCATTGCTGCACACACAGAGCTACATGCATGCATGCACTGCTGCACACATGCATGTGTGCGTGCATGTTGCATGAGCACAGAGCACTGTGTGCACTTGTAAATATGTGTGCATGTGTGCACTGCTGCAAGCACACACTGCTGCATGGGCTCATGCTGCTGCATGCATGCCCATGTGCATGCGTGTTGCATGAGCACAGAGCGTGGCATGCACACGTGCTGCTGCAGACATGCACTGCTGCGTGTACACATGCTACTGCACATGCTGCTGCATGCACACACAGCTGCACATGCATGCTCTGCTGTGTGCATTCTTGCACTGCTTCATGCATGCGTGTGCACATATTGCATGAGCACAGAGCACTGTGTGCACTTGTAAGTTTGCTTGCACAGACTGCTGCAGAGATGCATCGATGCGCACACAGAGCTGCATGCGGACGTGCACTGCTGCACGCATGCATGTGTTCATGCACATTGCATGAGCTCAGAGCTCTGTGTATACCTGTAAATGTGTGTGCATGTGTGCACTGCTGCAAGCACACAGTGCTGCATGGACACCTGCTGCTGCATGCATGCACATGCACGCACACACATTGCATGAGCGCAGAGCACTGCGTGCACTTACAAATGCGCATGTGTACACTGCCACACGCACGCTGCTGCAGGCACACACTGCTGCAGGCACACAGAGCTGCACGCTTGCACACACTGCTGCATGCACACGCACAGCTGCGCGCCCACGCTCTCCTGCACATGCATGTGCTGATGCATGCACACATGCACAGAGCTGCACAAACACACACTTCTGCAGGAGCACACGCGTGGCTGCAAGCACACACACGTGCACCCCCGCACGGCTGCAGTTCGCGCTACACACCAGCATCCTGCTGCATTGCATACGCTGCTGCCCGCTTGCACAGGCTGCGTCACGCTTCAGTGTACACACACACATGCACACGCATGCGCACACATGCATGTACACACACATACATGCACACGTGTGCACTATGCTCCGTGCAGCCCCTGTCCCCCTGCTGTCCCCCCGTCTCTGCCGTGTCCCCGTGGGCACAGTCCACACTGAGTCCCTCCGTCTCATCGTGCGAGCGGGCGCTGAATGGGGCAGCACCTCCCGGGGGGCTCCCTGACCATGTTCCCCCCCCCAGACGACGTCTCCGTCCTGCTCCAGGAGATCATCACGGAGGCGCGAAACCTCAGCAACGCCGAGATGTGAGTGACTGTGACCCGATAGGGGGTGACACGGTGACACGGGTGGGACCCCCGTGGGTACCAGCGGCCGCCGCGTCTCTTGCAGATGCTCCGTGTTCCTGCTGGACCGGCTGAGCCACGAGCTGGTGGCCAAAGTGTTTGACGGCGGCGTGGTGGACGACGAGGTGAGCGCGGGGACGAGGGGGACGGAGCCGCGGGGGCGACCGTGGCGGTGACAGGTGACAATGACCACAGAGCTACGAGATCCGCATCCCGGCGGACCAGGGCATCGCCGGGCACGTGGCCACCACCGGGAAGATCCTCAACATCAAGGACGCCTACTCGCACCCGCTCTTCTACCGCGGCGTGGACGACAGCACCGGCTTCCGCACCCGCAACATCCTCTGCTTCCCCATCAAGAACGAGAGCCAGGGTGCGGGGACACGGGGACATGGGGGACGTGGGGGACACAGGAGACACGGAAACATCACCCTGCATGGGGAGGGTTTGGTGTCCTGGCGTGGTTGCCTGGGACGTTGTCACCAGGTGGTGGGTGTGATGTTGTCCCCGGCGCAGGGGCACGATCCTGTCCCCAGTACGTGGACACAGCGCTGTCCCCAGAGTGTGGGCACGATCCTGTTCCCAAAAGACGGGTGTGATCCTGTCCCCAGCGCATGGGCGCAGCGCTGTCCCCGTCCCCAACGCACTGGCACAATGCCGTCCCCAACACATGAGCGTGATCCTGTCCCCTGCACGTGGGGACGATCGTGTCCCTTATCACACTGGCACAGCACTGTCCCCAGAATGTGGGCACAATCCTGTCCCCGGCATATGGGCACAGCCCTGTCCCCAACATGTAGACGCGATTCTGTCCCCTTACATGTGCACAGCCCTGTCCCCAGCGCATGGGCATGATCCTGTCCTCAACACATGGGCACATCAGTGTCCCCATCCCTGGTGCTCGGGCACTATGCTGTCCCCAACACACAGGCACAATCCTGTCCCCATAACGTGGGCACGATCCTGTCCCCAGCACAGGGTCACGATCCTGTCCCCAACACACAGGCACAGCACTGTCCCCATCCCCAGTGCATGGTCATGATCCTGTCCCCCGTGTCCCCGCCTCTCTGTCCCCAGAGGTCATCGGGGTGGCCGAGCTGGTCAACAAGATCAATGGTCCCTGGTTCAGCAAGTTTGATGAGGACTTGGCCACCGCCTTCTCCATCTACTGTGGCATAAGCATCGCCCACGTATGGCCCCGAGGGGGCCCCAAAACTGAGGGGGCTTGAGGGGGGTCCCCTTGCTCTGTCCTAGAGCTGGGACATGTGTGTGGCCCCCGTTCCTTGGGGACAAGGGGTGGTGGCAATGGGTTGGGATGGAGTGGGATGGGACGGGACGGGACGGGATGGGACGGGACAGGATGGGACGGGATGGGGTGGATGGGATGGGATGGGGTGGGGTGGACAGAATGGGGTGGATGGGATGGGATGGGGACCAGGGATCTCCTTGGGTGCTGGGGGGATTTTTGGGGGTCTGTCCCCCCCAGCGCCCCTGTCCCCCCCTCTCCCGCCCGCAGTCGTTGCTGTACAAGAAGGTGAACGAGGCGCAGTACCGCAGCCACCTGGCCAACGAGATGATGATGTACCACATGAAGGTGAGGTGACGCGGGGACAGGGACGGGGACATGAGCTGTGACACTCGCTGCCGGCGCGGTGCCACCGTGCTCCGCCCTGTGGTGGTGGCATTTGGCGGTGGCGGTGACAACCCCGGGGGTCTCTGTGCTTGCTGGGGCTGATGTGGCCCAGGGGATGGCTTGGGGACAGCTCGGGGACAGCTCGGGGACACTGGCTCCCGCAGGTGTCGGACGATGAGTACACCAAGCTGCTGAGCGAGGGCATCCAGCCCGTGGCCACCATCGACCCCAACTTTGCCAGCTTCACCTACACCCCCCGCTCGCTGCCCGAGGACGACACCTCCATGGTGAGGGACACGGGGACCGTCCCCAGCTGCCACCATCCCCTCGCTGCTGTCATTGTCATCCCCAGTCCCCTATTTGTCCCCTTCCGCAGGCCATCCTCAGCATGCTGCAGGACATGAACTTCATCAACACCTACAAGATGGACCGGCAGACGCTCACCCGGTGGGTCCCTTGTCCCCACGGCCACCTGGGGGACACCGAGGGGGTGGTGACACCCCTGCCACCTGATGTCCCCGCCTGTCCCCTGCCAGGTTCTGCCTGATGGTGAAGAAGGGCTACCGCGACCCCCCGTACCACAACTGGATGCACGCGTTCTCCGTCTCCCACTTCTGCTACCTGCTCTACAAGAACCTGGAGCTCGTCAACTACCTGGAGTGAGTCCCTGTCCCTTGTCCCCAACTGGGGGCTCTCCCTGCCCTCCCGCCTGCCTCAGTTTCCCTCCTTCCTGCTTTCGCAGAGACATCGAGATCTTCGCCCTCTTCATCTCCTGCATGTGCCACGACCTGGACCACAGGGGCACCAATAACTCCTTCCAGGTGGCCTCGGTGAGTTGGGCCGCGCGTGGTGACAGGGACAGGGGTGGCTTTGTTGGGGTCATCGCCCCCGTAACTCCGTGACTCTGCCCGCTCTGCCTTGTAGAAATCGGTCCTGGCCGCATTGTACAGCTCGGAAGGTTCCGTCATGGAGGTAAGATCTCCGCACACCCCAAAAAAACCCACCCCGTGGTTGTGCGGCAGCATCCCTGCCCGCACCCTGCCTGCGCCCCGCCGGCGCAGAGCCACGAAGATGCTGCAGGGAGTGGAGCATCTCCCGTGTGAGGAA
The DNA here is from genome assembly GCF_036013445.1 of Caloenas nicobarica. NCBI lineage: Eukaryota > Metazoa > Chordata > Aves > Columbiformes > Columbidae > Caloenas > Caloenas nicobarica. The sequence continues at coordinate 214,876,345 of NC_088245.1, read as the reverse complement.
AGGCTGAGGAGCTGGGGCTCTGGAGCTGGAGAAGAGGAGACTGAGGGGTGACCTCATTCATGGGGATCAGTACGGAAAGGGGGAGTGTCAGGAGGATGGAGCCAGGCTCTTCTCGGTGACAACCAGTGATAGGACAAGGGGTAATGGGTGCAAACTGGAACACAGGAGGTTCCACTTAAATATGAGAAGAAACTTCTTCATGGTGAGGGTGCCAGAGCCTGGCCCAGGCTGCCCAGGGAGGTTGTGGAGTCTCCTTCTCTGCAGACATTCCAACCCGCCTGGACACCTTCCTGTGTAACCTCACCTGGGTGTTCCTGCTCCGGCGGGGGGATTGGACTGGATGAGCTTCCGAGGTCCCTTCCAATCCCTGACATTCTGTGATCCTGTGATTCTATGGTTCTCCCGCAGAGGCATCACTTCGCCCAAGCCATCGCCATCCTCAACAGCCAAGGTTGCAACATCTTTGACCACTTCTCCCGCAAGGTGGGTCCCCAGCTTTGGTACTGCCCCCCGTGTCACCCCCACGGGATGGCGGGGACGTGGAGGCGGTGACACCAGCCACCTCGCCTGGTCCTGCAGGACTATCAGCGCATGTTGGACCTGATGAGGGACATCATCTTGGCCACCGACCTGGCCCACCATCTCCGCATCTTCAAGGATCTCCAGAAGATGGCAGAAGGTGAAGCTCCTGGGCTGACGTGGTGGGAACTCATCCCACCAACGCTGGGAGGTGGCACAGGAGGTCCCCAAAGTCCCCATGTAGGGGATGATGGGGGTTGTGGGGGCTCCTTGACGAGTCCACCCGTGACCCCAACCCCTGTCATCCACATGACAGTTGGGTACGACCCCAAGAACAAGCAGCATCACAACCTCCTGCTCTGCCTGCTCATGACGTCCTGCGACCTCTCTGACCAGACCAAGGGCTGGAAGACCACCAGGAAGATCGCGGTGAGTGTCACGCTGTGGACATGACCCCTTGAAGGTCAAGGATGTCCCCACCCCATTGCTGATGGCCTGTCCCTTGCAGGAGCTGATCTACAAGGAGTTCTTCTCCCAAGGTGACCTGGTAGGTGGCACCCAGTTGGGTTTGGCCAGCGCTCTTGGCAGGAACCAAGAGGGGCTGGGATGAGGTGGGTGTGGGGGGACATCTTGGCTGGGAATGGGGAGGGGACGGCCACCAGTATTGATGTCTCCATTGTCACCTCTGCAGGAGAAAGCCATGGGCAACCGGCCGCTGGAGATGATGGACCGGGAGAAAGCCTACATCCCCGAGCTGCAGATCAGCTTCATGGAGCATATCGCCATGCCCATCTACAAGTGAGGCCACCCAGGGCTGGCACCGGGGTGGGGGGACCTTTCCCATTACCCTCCACCTCCTTTTGGCCATATGGGTGATGGGATGGGGATCTTGTAGATGTTTGGGGTGGTTTCCAAGCAATAGGGCTGGGGCAGTGGAGTTGGAGGCATCTCAAGGGGGTTGGAGGCATCTCAAGGGGGTTGAAGGCATCTCGGAGAGTTGGAGGCATGTCAGGCGGTTAGAGACATCTTAGGGGGTTGGAGGCATCTCAGGGTTGGAGGCACCTCAGGGGGGTTGGAGGCATCTCAGGGCGTTGGAGGCATCGCAGGGGGGTTGGAGGCACCTCGGAGGTTGGAGGCATCTCAGGGGGTTGAAGGCATCTCGGGTTGAAGGCATGTCAGCGGGGTTGGAGGCATCTCAGAAGATTGGAGGCACCTCAGGGGGATGGAGGTATCTCAGGGGTTGGAGGCCTCTCACGGGGGTTGGAGACATCTAAGGAGGTTGGAGTCATCTCAGGGGGGTTCAACCCCATGCTGATGGGTTGTCCCCCTACCAGGTTGCTGCAGGACCTGTTCCCCAAGGCAGCAGAGCTCTACGAGCGGGTGGCCAGTAACCGGGAGCAGTGGACCAAGGTGTCCCACAAATTCACCATCCGGGGCTTGCCCAGTAACAACTCCCTGGACTTTCTGGATGAAGAATACGACCCCCAAGTCCCCGACCCCCAACTCAACGGTTGCCTGGAGCCCGAGGGGGGTCAGCCCGAGGTGGGGGCTGAGTGACAAGGGGGGTGACTCGGGGGGAGCTGAGGGACAGGAGTGTCCCCAACCCTCATCCTCCAGCCCATGAGGAGGAGGTTTGGGGGGACATTGGTGACTCTGGGCCACCATGGTGAGGTCCTTCCCCACCAGTGGGTGACTGTCCCCTCTACCCCGGTGGTCCCTGGAGTCCCCTCGGTGGCTGGGGGACACTGCGGGGGACACCGTGGGGATGGGGGACGTGGGGGGTGGCTTTCAATTGCCTTAAGGCTGCAGGTCCCATCCCCATGAGGTGACAATGGGGACGATGTCCTCGGTGGTGAAAGCACCTCCTGAATTGGGGTGGTGGGACAGCGTAGGGTGATGGTGGGTGGGCTGCAGGTCACGGAGGGGTCCTTGTGGACCTCAAAGGGGGACGTGATGCTGTGAGAGTGGGGTGGGGACATCTGAGGGCAGAGCCACATCCCCTCCAAGGGCTACACGCGTGCCAGGGCTGGGAGGCACGCACAGGGGGGCTGCGTGCCCCTAGGGATGTCACCGAGGGTCTGGTCCCCACCCTGTCCCCAGCGTGTCTTCAGCACATGGGTATTCACCAGTGACCAACACGTCCATGAGCATCTCCAGCTTGTGGTGGCTTCACAGCTCCTGCCGTGGTGACCACCACGCATGGACCCTGCTGATGTCCCGTGGTTTCTCTGGTCCTACCAACCACCATGCATGGACCCTGCTGGTGTCCTATGGTTCCTCTGGTCCTATCAACCACCATGCATGGAGCCTGATGGTCTCCTGTGGTCCCTCTGGTCCTGCAGACCACCATGGACCCTGCTGGTGTCCCATGGTTCCTCTGGTCCTGTTGACTGCCACGCATGGACCCTGCCATCCTCCTGTGGTCCCTCATGTCCTGCAGACCACCATGCATGGGTGGTGATGGCCTCCTGTGGTTCCTCTGGGCATGCAGACCACTGTGCATGAACCATGACATCCTCCTGTGGTCCCTCTGGTCCTACCAACCACCATGCATGGACCCTACTGCTGTCCCACTGTCCCTCTGGTCCTACAGACCACCACGTATGAACCCCGATGGCCTCCTGTGGTCCTTCTGGTCCTACCAACCACCATGCATGGATGGCGATGGCCTCCTATGGTTCCTTGTGTCCTGCAGACCACCATGCATGGATCCCGATGGTCTCCTGTGGTCCCTCTGGTCCTGTTGACTGCCATGCATGGACCCTGCCATCCTCCCATGGTTCCTCTGGTCCTACAGCCCACCATGCATGGACAGTGATGGCCTCTTGTGGTCCTTCCAGTTCTACTTAACACCATGCATGGATCCTGCTGTCTCCCATCATCCCTCCTGCCCTGCTGATTGCCGTGCGTGGACCTTGCCATCCTCCCTTGGTCCCTCTGGTCCTACAGACTATCATGTGTGGATGGTGACAGCCTCTTGTGGTCCCTCTCGTCCTACAGACCACCATGCATGGATGGCAATGGCCTCCTGTCCTACTGAACACCATGCATGGATCCTGATGGTCTCCTATGGTCCCTCTGGCCCTGCACACCACCATGCATGGTTGATGACCACCATGCATGGATGGTGATGGCCTCCTGTGGTCCCTCTGGTCCTACACACCACCAGACATGGACAGTGATGGCCTCCTGTGGTCCCTCTGGTCCCATCAACTACCATGCATGGATGGTGATGGCCTCCTGTGGCCCCCTCCTGTCCTACCAACCACCAGGCATGGACCTTGATGGTCTCCCCTTTGTCCTTCCAGTCCCTCAACCCAACATTTTTGGACCCCCTCAGCCCCAGGGGGCTCTGCTCAACCAACCCCCCAGGGTAGCTCCAGCTGTGACTCAACCAAAGGAACTGGAGTGCGCTGACCACATTATCATGGTGGGGTCATCATGGCAGTGATGGAAGTGCCATGGTGACATCCTGGAGCTGCTGGGGTCAGTCCCACCAGGGTTGGTCCCACCGGAGTTGGTCACACTGGGGTTGGTCCCACCAGGGTCTGTCCCACCGGGGTTGGTCTCTCCAGGATCGGTCTCACCAGGGTTGGTCCCACTGGGGTTGGTCCCACCAAGGTTGGTTGTATGAGGGTTGGTCCCACCAAGGTTGGTCCTACCAGGGTTGGTTCCACCAGGATTGGTCCCACCAGGATTGGTCCCACCAAGGTCAAGGTCAGCCCAAGTGCAGCCATGGGGCCGTTGGTCGCGCCACCACGCGGTCCCATTGCCGGATTTGGGCTGCGGGGCGGCCGCTCCTCTCATCCTCTGCTCCATCAGCGCCTCCTCGCCTGTTGTCTCGGGGTCCCCCCGTGTCTGTGGGAGCAACAGGGACACCCCCAAACTGAGCTGGGGGTTGGGGGGACGACGTGAACTCAATTCCTTTTGCCTTACCTACTCGGAGATGCCTTGAGCCAGATGTTTTGCCCAAACCCACCCGGTAGGACCCATCCGGTGACCACATCTGGCTGCTGGCCCATGGCTTTGCCTACAAGACCCCCCCCGCAAAACCCTCCTTCCCCCGTGCGATGACACTTGGGGGGCAGAGACGGTCCCAGAAGGCAGCAAAACCCCCCAAAACTACAAGAGGAGGAAGACGGATCCATCATCGACGTCCCAGATGGGATCCCCAGCCCGGTGACAATCCGGGGCTGCCCGGTGACAATCGGGGGGTGGACTTGGTGACACGGGGGGGTCTCCTTGTTGCAAATGGATCTGGGGTGGGTCCCGCATCCTGGGGGGTTGTTTCCCAGCTGTACCCCCAGTTTTCCAGCGCCCCCTGCTGGCGTGCGTAGGTGGTTGATGCTCTTCCCGGCTCCCACCCCCTCTGTACATAACCCCCTATGGATTTTGGGGGGGCGCGGCCGGACCCCCCTGCCCCACGGGTGTGCGCAGGTGTGCAAATCCTCCCCCCGCTTCTCTGTCCTCCCCTTGCGCGGCGCTGGATGTTCTGGGCTCTGATGGAGCCCAAGGAGGAGACGATCTTTCTTCTTCATCTCCTCTTCCTCCTCCTCTTCTTCCTCTCCTTCTTCTTTATTATTATTATTTTTTTTTTTTTTTTTGGTGGGTTTTGGTTTTCCTAAATAAATTTCATACGTCGATCTCCCCGCCGCGCGTCGGTGGGTGCCTCGTGTCAGGGGCGTGGGGGTGTCCCCAAGGATGTGGCGGTGACCCCAGGGAGGGACAATTTCTGTTTGGGGCTGAACTTGAACGTGGGTGAGCTGTGCGAGGGAGGGGACAGCAGGGGTTGGGGTGCAGGCCAGGATTTGGGGGTGCAGGGAAGTGTTTGGGGTGCAGGAAGGGGTTTTGGGGTGCAGGCTGGGGTTTTGGGGTGCAGGGAGGGTTTGGGGTGCAGGCTGGGGTTTTGGCGTAAAGAGAGGGGTTCGGTGGTGCAGGTGAGGGTTTGGGAGTGCGGGCTGGGGTTTGGGGGTGCAGGTGGGGGTTTGGGGGTACAGGGAGGGGTTTGAGGTGCAGGCTGGAGTTTTAGGGTGCAGGGAGGGTTTGGGGGTGCAGGTGAGGGTTTGGGGGTGCAGGCAGGGGGTTGGGGTGCAGGCCAGGATTTGGGGTGCAGGCTGGGGCTTGGGGTGCAGAGAGGAGTTCGGTGGTGCAGGTAAGGGTTTGGGAGTGCGGGCTGGGGTTTGGGGGTGCAGGTGGGGGCTTGGGGGTGCAGGGAAGTGTTTGGGGTGCAGGAAGGGGTTTGGGAGTGCAGGCTGGGGTTTTGGGGTGCAGGGAGGGTTTGGGGGTGCAGGCAGGGGTTTGGGGTGCAGGCTGGGGTTTTGGGGTGCAGGCAGCGGGTGTCTTGCAAGGGGACCCCCAGCCCGTCACAGCTTCAGTGGGGACTGGGTGGCCCCAGTTGACACTTACACAACCCAAAACTCCTCCTGGGGGCGGGGGGACTCAGGCTCTGACACCCCCAGGATGCTCCAGACCCCCCCAAGATGCTCCAAATCCCCCCAGGATGCTCTGGTCCCCTGGGATGCACTGACACCCCCGGGATGCTCTGATGCCCCCAAATGCTCCAGTCCTGCAAGATGCTCCATTCCCCCCAAATTCTCTGCCCCCCCAGATGCTCCAAACCCCCCCGGGATGCTCTGATCCCTTGGGATGCTCCATTCCCCCAAAATGCTCTGACCCCCCCATATGCTCTGACCCTGCCAGGATGCTCTGGACCCCCTGGATGCTCCAGTCCCCCAAAATGCTCCAAGCCCCCCAGGATGCTCTGGCCCCCTGGGATGCTCGATGCCCCAAAATGCTCTGACTCCCTCAGATGCTGTGACCCCCCCAGGATGCTCCAGACCCCTGGGATGCTCTAGGCCCCCCCGGGATGCTCCATCCCCCATGTGCTCAGGTGCAGGACCCCCCCCAGAACACAACTGCCCCACGCCTGGGCTGGGATTGGGGTGCAGGACCCCCCGCCTCGAATGACACTTGGTGAGGATATGGCTCTGGTTGGTGTCCAGCCCCGTGCTGGGATGTGATGGGGCAAGGGGATCCCCCAGGACAGGATCCCACCAGCAGCGGGTGGCATCCCTTCGTCACGTCCATGGGGTGCCGGTGTCCCCTGGGTGGGGTGCAGGTGTCCCCAGGGCATCCCACCCGAGTGACCCTCAGGTCACCATCCAGCATGTCTCCAGTTTCGGGCCAGCCCCTTCCCAGAGCCAGGGTGAGTTTGGGGGGGCTGCTCAGCACCCCCCTGTGTCCCTCCCATCCCTGTTCCCTGCAGTGTCCCCAGCCCCGGGGTGGGGGTCCCTGCCTGCAGCTGTGCGTCCATGGGTGCCTGCCTGCAGCTTGCAGTGAGGTGCTGTGCACCCATGGGTGCCATCCCGCAGCAGGGTGCTGTGAATCCTCTGTGCAATTCTGCAGCTAGGTGCTTTGCACCCATTGAGGCAGCCTTGCAGCAGGGTGCTGTGCACCCATGGGTGCGATCCTGCAGGAGGGTGCTGTGCTCCCATGGGTGCCATCCTGCACCTAAGTGCTTTGCACCCATTGAGGCAGCCTTGCCGCAGGGTGCTGTGCTCCCATTGGTGCTATCCTGCTCATGCGGGGCTCGTACCTGCGTCGTGCATGGGAGGTGACACGTGGATGTCCCCCCTGTGCGCGGGATGTGTCCCTTGTGCACGCAGATGCATGGCAGCGCACTGCGCAGCGCCATGTTGCACTGCACGGCGCTGCACGGCAAGGCGATGTGCCACTGTCACTGTTTGCTGCGGGGCGACAATAAACCACGGCAGTGATACAGGGAATTAACGAATTAACTAATTAATTAACTAACACTTAAAGAACTAACACTTAAAGAACTAAGGCGGAGTTATCCCCCGTGTGTCCAGCGCTGTAAACAAACATACCTTCTTTACAATCTCATAGGTTGTAAAGTAATTTCCGCGCCTCAGCAGATTTATTGGCGCCCAACGTGGGGCACGAACCCGCGACCCTGAGATTAAGAGTCTCGTGCCCTCGCGGAACCTTGCAGCACTGCACAGCACTGCACTGCACTGCACAGCACAGCACTGCACTGCACAGCACCACACTGCATTGTGCTGTGCCACATTGCACTGCACAGGAACACGTCGCACTGCACAGGAACACGTCGCACTGCACAGGAACACATTGCACTGCACAGCACCGCACTGCACCGCACAGCACCACCCTGCATTGTGCTGTGCCACATTGCACTGCACAGGAACACGTCGCACTGCACAGGAACACATTGCACTGCACTGCACTGCACGGCCCCGCTGCCCCCAGCGCAGGCAGACGCTGCCCAGGAGGGGGGTGCACCCCAGGGTGCTGCAGGCGGGCCCCCCCCGCTGCCTGCGCTCACTCCTGCCCCGGAGGCCTCAGGGTTGTGAAGCCGCAGGTGGGAAGTGCCACAGTCCAGTGGGGACACTGCCTGTCCCTGCCTGTCCCTGCACTGTCCTGCCTGTCCCTGCACTGTCCTGCCCATCCCTGCCTGCTCCTGCCCTGTCTGTCCCCGCTATCCCTGCCTGCTCCTGCCCATTCCTGCCCCCCCCTGCCCATTCCTCCCTATCCCTGCCCATCCCTGCCCGCTCCTGCCCACTCATGCCCATCCCTGCCTGCTCCTGCTCTGTCTGTCCCTGCATATCCCTGCCCACCCCTGCCCGTTCCTTCCTATCCCTGCCCCCTCCTGCCCATCCCTGCCCATCCCTGCCCGTCCCTGCCCGCTCCTGCCCGTCCCTGCCCGTCCCTGCCCACTCCTGCCCGTGGGTGGCGGGTTTCCCACGGCGGCTCTGATTGGCCGCTCCGTTGCAGGAGGCGGGCCAATGGGGGCAGGCAGCCAATGAGGATACAGGGGAGGGGCGGCCGGCAGGCGGGGCTGTACTTGATTGGAGGAGGGAACAGAGACGGGATGTCCCTGTCCCTGCCTAGCACCGGGGTGGGGGTGTCCCCGTGTCCCCACATCCCCCGTGTCCCTATGTCCCCCATAAACCCATGTCCCTGTGTCCCCATGTCCCCTACGACCCCACATCCCCCATGTCCCCACATCCCCATGGTCCCACACATCCCCACGTCCCTATGTCCCCCATGACCGCACATCCCATGTCCCCACATACCCATGACCTCACATCCTCAAGTCCCCATGGTCCCCCATATCCCCAAGACCCCATGTCCTTGTGTCCCCATGTCCCCACAACCCCATATCCTCATGTCTCCCATGTCCCCATATCCTCATGTCCCCCATGTCCCCATGTCCTTATGTCCCCCATGACCCTACGTCACCCATGTCCCCACATCCTCACATCCCCACGTCCTCGTGTCCCCAGGCCCCCATGTTCCCACCCCCCCATGCCCTTTTGTCCCCATGTCCCCAGCTGGTGAAGGCAGGTCCCACTGCTGGAGCGGGCCGGGAGCAATGGGGTGACAGTCCCCAGTGTCCCCAGTGTCCCCAGGGCTCCCGGTGGCAGCTGGGGCTTGGGGACCTGGTGGGACCATTGTGTCGGGTGCCCTGTCCCACAGAGGGGACGTGGGACCTGCATGGAGCATGTGTGCACACGTGTGTGTGTGCACACGTGTTGTGTGCATGTGCACATGGGGGGGGGTGTGTGCATACGTGTGTGTGCACGTGTGTGTGCACATGTGTGTGTGCACATGTGTTGTGTGCATGTGCACATGGGGGGTGTGTGCATGTGTGTGTATGTGCGTGTGCACACATGGGGGTGTGCGTATGCACGTGTGTGTGTGTGCACATGGGTGCATGTGCACATGAAGGGGTGTGCATGCGTGTGTGCGCACACGTCTGCATGTGTGTGCACATGGGGGTGTGTGTGCACATGCATTCATGCGTGTGCACACATGGGTGTGTTGCAGTGTGTGTGTACATGGGAGTGTGTGTGCACGTGTTGTGTGTGTGTGCACATGGGGGTGTGTGTGCACGTGTGTTTGCGCGTGTGCATCTGTGCACGTGTATGCGTGTGCGCACAGGTGTGTGTGTGCACGTGTTGTGTGCATGTGCGCAAGGCCGGGTGTGTGTGCATGCGTGTGTGTGAACATGCGTGCGTGTGCAGATGGGGGGGGGGTGTGCACACGGAGGGTGTGTGTGCATGTGTGTGTGCACGTATGTGTGTGTGCACACGTGTGTGCACAGGGGTGTGTGTGTACATGTATGTGCGCACGTGTTGTGTGCACATTACGTGCGTGCACCTGTGCATGTGTGCATGTGTGCATATGGGTGTGAACGTGTGTACGTGTGTGTGCATATGGAGGGAGTGTGTGTGCGCACAGGGGTATGTGTGCACGTGTGCGCACGCATTGTGTGCACATTACGTGCGTGCACCTGTGCATGTGTGCATGCGTGCATATGGTTGTGAACGTGTGTATGTGTGTGTGCATATGGAGGGAGTGTGTGTGCGCACGGGGGTGTGTGCACACGCGTAGTGTGCACATTATGTGCGTGCACCTGTGCATGTGAGCATGCGTGCATATGGGTGTGAACGTGTGTACGTGTGTGTGCACATGGAGGGTATGTGTGTGTGCACGTGAGTGTGTGCACGCACGGGGGTGTGCGTGCACGTGTGCGCACGCGTTGTGTGCACATTACGTGCGTGCACCTGTGCGGGCGCGCACGCGTGCACACGGGTGTGCACGTGCTGCGTGCACAGATGCACGTGCACATGGGTGCGTGTACGCGCACGCACGAACGCACGTGCCCGTGTGCCCGTGTCCCCGCGCTCTGTGTGTGTCCCCCCCCCCCCGCCCCCCCCTGCACGTCCCTCTCCGGGCACGCGGGGGCGCCCCTCCCCCTCTCTGTCCCTCCGGGTGTCCCCGCGCGCGCGCAGCCCGGTCACCCCCCCCTCCCCCCGCCCCGTTCCGTTCCCCCCCCGCCCCTGCGGCCCCGCGCGTGCCGCCGCCCCCCGCCCTGGGGCCGCGCTCGCTCGGGGGCGGGCGGAGGCGGCGGCGGCAGCGGCAGCGCCGCGGGGCTGCGCTCGGCGGCGCCCGGGCCGAGCGGGGCCGAAGCGAGCCGAGGAGAACCGAACCGAAGCGAGCCGAGGAGAGCCGAACCGAAGCGAGCGGGGCCGAACCGAAGCGAGCGGGGCCGAACCGAAGCGAGCGGGGCCGAACCCAGGCGAACGCGGCCGAGCCGAGCGTGGCCGAACCGAGCGGAGGGGCCGAACCCACCCGAGAGCGGCCGAACGGTGCCGAGCGCGGCCGAACCGAACCGAGCGGGACCGAACCCGGGCGAACGGGGCCGAGCTGAGAGAGCCGGGGGGAGCGAGAGGGGCCGAACCCACCCGAGAGCGGCCGAACAGAGCCGAGCGCGGCCGAACCGAACCGAGCGGGGGGCTGAGCGGAGCCGAACCGAGCCGAGCGCGGCCGAACCGAGCCGAGCGCGGCCGAGCGCGGCCGATCTCAGCCGAGCTCGGACCGGGCCGGACCGGGCCCAGCGCCCTCGCCGCCGCCGCCTCTTCCCCCTCCACCATCCAGCCAGTAATTTTCCAAGCCCCGCTCGGCGCTTCCCGGCGGAGCTGCCCGGATCGGCGGGGCCATGGGAGACAAAGGCACCCGGTGAGTTTTGGGGGGGGGACCCCCCGGGGGTGTCCGCGCCGAGCCCGCCGCGGTTGCCCGGGGCTACCGGGGGGTCCCCTGGGTCGCCCCCGGGGTCCCGTCGCGTCGTTGCGATTTTTGTTTGGGGGGGGGGCACCCCGGCTTTTCCCCGCTCGTGGTTCGGGCAGGACCCCCGAGTGACCCCCGGTGGCATTCGGGGGGTCCCCGGGAGCCAGCGCTGCCACCGTCGTCATTTGGGGACCGTCTGGCCACCCCCGGGGGGACCCCACCCCAGGAAGGGGCTTTTTGGGGTTTGGGGACCCTGGTGACCCCCCCAGGCCGTGCATGGGGGGGCTGAGACACCCCCTCCCCGGGTGTCACGGCGGGGGTGACACTCCGGTGCCATCTGTCACCCCTCGGTGACAGCTCGTCGTCCCCCTGGGTGTCCCCACTATTAATTATTGAGGGTTCTTAGGGGTCCCCCACACCCTCCCCTCTGTCCCCACCCGTGTCACGACCTGGGGGGGTGACACCGATGCCACCCCGGCACGGGAGGGGGGGGTCTGGCCTGGTTTTGGCAGAACGTTCCAGAAACGCTGCAGCGTTTTCGGGGGGCACGATGGGGTTTGGGGGTTCCCACTGACCCCCCCCCCAAAGCTTTTGGGGTGGGGGGTTTGATACCGGGGTGCTGCTGGCCCAGCACCCGCATCCCCCCGCGTCCCAGCATCCCCAGTTTTGGAGAACTGGAGCGGGAGGGCACCCCCAGAATTGGGGGGGTTGGGGGGGACACCCCGCGTTTTTGGAGCAGCGGGGGTGAGGCTGGAGCACCCCTGGGGTTCCTGAGATCTGCAGCCGGTTTTGGCCCCCCCGGGAGATTTTTGGGGTGCCCCGGTGAGCTGGAGGAAGGGGGGATTAGGGTGACAAATTCCCCCCTCATGTCCCTTTTGGAGCTCCAGCCCCAAATCCGCTTGGATTCACCCCAAAGAGGGGTCGGGGTGTTTGGTGGTAGGAGCTGGTTTAGCGCCGGGTACCCCAAAACGCATCATTTCTGCTGGTTTCCACGAGGTCACCCCGCTTTTCCTGGGTGTCACCGCTCCGTCTGTCACCCCCCGGCCTCGGTGACATTTGGGGTCCTCGCGCGGCCCCGGGTGCCCCACGCGGGGCAAGGAGCAGATTTTGGGTGGGGGGGATCCCCAGGAGCTGTCTCCAGGTTTGGGGGGGTGCAACTCCGTGCGTCATCGTGTCGCCGTCCCCAACATCTTGCCGAACCCCCTTCAAAGGTGGGAAGAGCTGGAGGAAGTGACTTGGTGGAGCCACCACCAAACGTGTCACCTTATTATTTGCAGCTTATCCAAAAAAACCCCATTTCCCCCACCCGGCTCCTCTCACCCAGCACCCAGGGGTGGCTGTGGTGACACTCCTTTGGTGGCCTGTGGTGGCTTCCCAGTGGCTGGAAGCACCACGGTGGGATGTCACCGGGCTGTCCGCACGGTCCCATCCTGTCCCGTCAAATAATTCTTGGGACTGGTACCCTGGGATGCTCCAGTGTCCCCAGGGATGCTCCAGTGTCCCAGGGATGCTCCAGTGTCCCCCGGGATGCTCCGGTGTCCCCCGGGATGCTCTGGTGTCCCCAGGGATGCTCCAGTGTCCCTGGGATGCTCCAGTGTCCCCAGGGATGCTCCAGTGTCCCAGGGATGCTCCAGTGTCCCCCGGGATGCTCTGGTGTCCCCAGGGATGCTCCGGTGTCCCTTGGATGCTCTGGGATTGTTGCGGGGAGGAGAAGGAGCCCTGGAAGGTGGCCCAGGCCGGGGGGAACCTCCCGCTTCCTGCGCGTTGTTTGGAGAACAAACTCCTCGGTAATCACAAGCAGGATCCAGACACATCCCGGCTCCCGCGGCCAAGGCCGTTTCCTTGCCAAGGCAAAAAATAAAAAAAAGCCGGCGGAATTCCAAGCCGGCCGGGGGATGCCTGGCAGGGGATGCGGGATGCAGCGGGATGTGGGATGCAGCGGGATGTGGGATGCAGGGATGCAGTGGGATGCAGTGGGATGCAGCGGGATGCGGGATGTAGGGGCCCCACAGAGCCCAAGGCCTTCAAAATCTCATGCTATGGGTGCAAAAGCCCCTCAAAGCCCATGACCTACATAGCCTTGTTCTATGGGTGCAGGAGCCCCACAAAAACCCATCCTATGGGTGCAGGACACCTGTACAGCCCCACGCTATGGGTGCAGGAGCCTGGGCTGACCACACGCTATGGGTGCAGGAGCCCCACAGAGCCCAAGACCTTCATGGTCCCACGCTATGGGTGCAGAAGACCAGGCTGACCCCACATAATGGGTGCAGGAGCCCCATAGAGCCCAAGACCTTCATGGTCCCACATTATGGGTGCAGGAACCCCACAAAACTTCATCCTCTGGGTACAGAAGCCTGGAGTGGCCTCATGCTATGGGTGCAGGAGCCCCACAGAATCCAAGACCTACACAACCCCACGCTATGGGTGCAGGAGCCCTGCACAGCCCCACATGATGGGTGCAGGAGACCCACAGAGCCCAAGACCTTCGCGGTCCCACGCTATGGGTGCAGCGGGATGTGGGATATAGGGGGGATGTGGGATGTAGGGGGGATGTGGGATGCAAGGGGAATGTAGGGGGGATGTGGGATGTAGGGGGGATGTGGGACGTAGGGGGGATGCAGGGATGCAGGTGGATGCAGTGGGATGCGGGATATAGAGGGGATGCAGGGATGCAGCAGGATATAGGGCGGATGCATGGGGAATATAGGGGGGATGTGGGATATAGGGAGGATGTAGTGGGGATGCGGGATATAGGGGGGATGCAGGGGGATGTGGGGGGACACAGGATGCAGCGGGATGCAGTGTTCAGCCGCACGAGGATGCTCTCGTTTTTTGGGATGCGACGCTCCGGGCTCACCCCTGGTTGATACTCTCACTGTTTTGGGATGCGACGCTCCGGGCTCACCCCTGGTCGATACTCCCATTATTTTCTCCGGGCTCGCCCCTGGCCGGGAGCCACCGGCCGCTGCCGGCTCGTGCCGGGGCGTGCAAATGTGGTTGTGCAGATGTGGTTGCACGGCGGCGGCTCCGTTATCCCCGGGGGTCCCTTCTAACGAGGACGTTGACTAATTAGATCTGCCCGCCGGCCCCATTAGCGTGAGAGCCTGTAAAAAACTGTCTGTCCGTCCGTCCAGCTCCTCCGCCCCCAAGTTCAAAGGCGATCGATGTCCCCACCCCGGCCCCGAGGGAAATCAAACCCTCCTCAATCTCCCCAACAGACATCAAACGGACCCCGCTCGATTACCAGCCGCCAAATAAAGCGATCGTTAGCGTGTACCTAACGAGCTCATTAAGGCACCGGATCAATGGCGAGGCGGGCAGGATGTGGCCTCGCGGCGGCGATGCCAAGTGACACGGGGGACACCGGGAAGTCACCGGCGGTGACAGGATTTCCTGCCTGGTGGCTCCGGCGTTTCCACACCAGGAAGGGCCGGAGCGGGAGGGAATGCTCTGGGTTTCCTCCTTTTCGTGTTCTGGGGGGCAGCCCAGGCTCCTGCACCCATAGCGTGGGGCTCCGTGGGGCTCCTGCCCCCATAGCGTGGGGTTTTGTGGGTCTCAGTCTCTGTGGCGCTTCTGCACCCATAGCGTGGGGCCAGCCTGGTCTCCTGCACCCATCGTGTGGGACCATGAAGGTCTTGGGCTCTATGGGGCTCCTGCACCCATAGTATGGGGCTCTGTGGGGCTTCTGCACCCATAGCATGGGACCATGAAGGTTTTGGGCTTTGTGGGGCTCCTGCACCCGTAGTGTGGGGTCACCCCAGGCTCCTGCACCCATAGGATGTGGTTTTGTGGGGCTCCTGCACCCATAGCATGGGACCACGAAGGTCTTGGGCTCTGTGGGTCTCTGCACCCATAGTGTGGGGCCAGCCTGGTCTCCTGCACCCATAGCATGAGGCGATGTGGGTCCTGGACTCCTTGGGGCTCCTGCACCCATAACATGGGGTTGTGTGGGTCTCAGGCTCTGTGGGGCTTCTGCACCCATAGTGTGGGGCTCTGTGGGGCTCCTGTACACATAGCATGGGACCATGAAGGTCTGGGGCTCCATAGGGCTCCTGCAGCCATCATGTGGGGCTGTGCAGGGCTCCTGCACCCATAGCATGAGGTCGTGTGGGTCTTGGGCTCCTTGGGGCCCCTGCACCCATGGTATGGGCATCTGTGGGGCTTCTGCACCCATAGCATGGAACCCTGAAGGTCTTGGGTTTTGTGGGGCTCCTGCACCCATAATGTGGGGTCACCCCAGGCTCCTGCACCCATAGCATGGGTTCAGCCCAGGCTCCTGCACCTATAATGTGGGGCTGTGCAGGGCTTTTGCACCCATAGCATGGGGTTATGTGGGTCTGAGGTTCTGTGGGTCTCTGCACCCATAGTGTGGGACCAACCTGGTCTCCTGCACCCATGGTGTGGGGCCATGTGGGTCTTGGGCTCTATGGGGCTCCTGCACCCATAATGTGGGGCTGGGCAGAGCTCCTGCACCCATAGCGTAGGACCATGAAGGTCTTGGGCTCTGTGGGGCTCCAGCACCCATGGTGTGGGGCTGGGCAGGGCTTTTGCACCCATAGCATGGGGTTATGTGGGTCTGAGGTTCTGTGGGGTCTCTGCACCCATAGTGTGGGGCTCCACAGGGCTCCTGAACCCATAGTGTGGGATTGTGTAGGTCTTGGGCTCTGTGGGTCTCTGCACCCATAATGTGGGTCTGTGTAGGGCTCCTGCACCCATAGCATCAGGCCATGTGGGTCTCAGGCTCTGTGGGGCTCCTGTAGCCATAATGTGGGGCTGTGCAGGTCTCTGGCACCCATAGGATGGGGTTATGGAGGGCTCCTGCACCCATAGCACGGCGTTGTGTAGGTCTTGGGCTCTGTGGGTCTCTGCACCCGTAGTGTGGGACCAACCTGGTCTCCTGCACCCATGGTGTGGGGCCATGTGGGTCTTGGGCTCTATGGGGCTCCTGCACCCATAATGTGGGGCTGGGCAGAGCTCCTGCACCCATAGCGTAGGACCATGAAGGCCTTGGGCTCTGTGGGGTTCCTGCACCCATGGTGTGGGGCTGGGCAGGGCTCCTGCACCCATAGCATGGGGTTGTGCAGGTCTTGGGCTCTGTGGGTCTCTGCACCCATAGTATGGGGCCAACCTGGTCTCCTGCACCCATAGCATGGAGCCATGTGGGTCTTGGGCTCTATGGGCTCCTGCACCCATAATGTGGGGCCAGCCTGGTCTTCTGCACCCATAGTGTGGGACCATGAAGGTCTTGGGCTCTGTGGGGCTCCTGCACCCATAGTGTGGGGCCAGGCTGGTCTCTTGCACCCATTTCGTGGGACCATGTTTGTTGTGGGCCCTTTGGGGCTCCTGCACCCATAATGTGGGGCCAGCCTGGTCTTCTGCACCCATAGCATGAGACTGTGAAGGTCTTGGGCTCCTGCACCTATCGCATGGTGTTTTGTGGGTCTCAGGCTCTGTGGTTCTCTGCCCCCATAGTGTGGGGCCAACCTGGTCTCTTGCCCCCATGGCACGAGACCATGAATGTCTCCTGCACCCGTAGTGTGGGACCATGTGGGTCTTGGGCTCTGTGGGTCTCTGCACCCATTATTTGGGGTCACCCCTGACCTCCTACACCCGTAACGTGGGGTCGTGTCGGTCTTGAATTCTGTGGGGCTCCTGCACCCATAGCATGGGGTTTTGTGGGGCTCCTGCACCCATAGCTCAGGGTCGTGTGGGTCTCCGGCTCCGTGGGGCTCCCCCCGTGCCGTGGGGCCGTGGGGCGGGTGCCGCGGTGCCGGGGTGGAGCGGCGGGTGAGTAATTGTTTCCTGCTCGCACCCGCCATCGATCCGGCCTTGGCCAGGGTTCGTTAGCGGCTTCGTTTGTGTAACGAGGGCTGGGCAGGAGCCAGCGCCGCTCCCCACCCCACCCCGCGTTTGGCTGTGTTTCCCAGGGGTTCGCGGCACCCCGAAACCTCTCCAGGGTGTCCCCAGGGCGGTGGAGTGGCAGAGGGTGCTCCCCATCCCTCTTTTCTATAACGCCTCGTTAATTACCCCGAAAAAACCCCGGGGTTAATTGCCCTCAGGAGGTGGCATCGCCCCCTCCATCCCCAGCTCTCGGGGCTGGGTGCTCTGCCAATCCCTCGGCCTTAAAAACTGATTAATTAATTAATTAATTGTGGGGAGGGGGAAATGCTGATTAACGACGCTCTGCCCTTCCTCAGTCAGCCCAGGCCCTTTATTTTCCCCTCATTTATTTAATCACAGCAGCGTTAGCGCTGCCTTTTCATCCCGCCCCCTCTGGGAAAACTCAGCTTTTGTCCCCAAACCCAAGTAGAGGCCACCCGGGAAGGGGATGTGGGGACAGGGACACAGGGTTCCAGGGACACGGGGATAAAGAGATTTGGGGACACGGGGTCGCAGGAACACAGGGATGCAGAGATATGGGGACACAGAATTTCAGGGATGTGGGGATGCAGGGGTGCAGGGATGTGGGGACAGGGACAGAGGGTTCCAGGGATGTGGGGATGCAGAGATCTGGGGACACAGGGACACAGGGATGTGGGGACACAGGGATGTAGGGGGACAGGGTACCAGGGACACGAGGATGCAGGGGTGTCAGGACACAGGGATAGAGGGATGAGGGGGGACAGGGATGCAGGGATGTGGGGACACAGGGATGCAGGGTTGCGGGGACGGGGACATGGGGTTCCAGGGATATGGGGATGCAGAGATGTGGGGACACAGAGTACCAGGGATACAGGGGTGCAGGGATATGGGGCTACAGGGATGTGGGGACATGGACAGAGAGTTACAGGGGCATGGGGATGCAGAGATGTGGGAACACAGGGACACATTTCTGGGGATGCAGGGATACAGGGATGTGGGGGGACAGGGTTGCAGAGATGTGGGGACACAGGGACATGGGGTTACAGGGATGTGGGGACACAGGGACACAGGGATGCAGGGGTGTGGGGACACAGGGATACAGGGATGTGGGGGGACAGGGATGTGGGCACAGGGACACAAGGTTCTGGGGATGTGGGGATGCAGGGTTGTGGGGACAAATGGACACAGGGTTCCAGGGACACAGGGATACAGTGACACAAGGACAGGGACACAGGGATGTGGGGGGACAGGGATGAGGGGACAGGGACACAGGATTCCAGGGACACAGGGATGTGGGGTCACAGAAATGTGGGGACACAGGGATGTGGGGATGCAGGGATGAGGGGACAGGGACACGGGGTTCCAGGGACACAGGTACGTGGGGTCACAGGGATGTAAGAACAGGGACACAGGGTTCCAGGGATGCAGATATGTGGGGACACAGGGGGACAAGGATGTAGGGGCACCAGGGACACACAGATGTGGGGCCACAGGGACGTGGGGCCACAGGGATGTGGGGATGCAGGGATGCGGGGACAGGGACACAGGGTTCCAGGGATGTGGGAACATGCAGGGGTGGGGGTGACGGTCACCCGGACACACAGGCAGGAGGGTGACGGTCACCCTGGCACACGGGTCACCTCGTCACACGCAGCAGGTCCCTGGGAGCCACTGTCAAAGACCAGAGGGGAGGTGCAGGCAGAATGCAGGCAGCGGGATGCAGGCAGAATGCAGGCAGTGGGATGGAGGCAGCGGGATGGAGACAGCATGTTGCAGGCAGAACACAGGCAGCAGGACGCAGGCAGCGGGATGCAGGTAGTGGGGTGCAGGCAGAACATGGGCAGCGTGTTGCAGGCAGAGTGCAGGCAGCAAATGCAGGCAGTGGGATGCAGGCAGCACACAGGCAGTGGGATGCAGGTGGTGGGATGCAGGCAGCGAGATGCAGGCAAAACACAAGCAGCAGGATGTAGGCAGCGAGGATGCAGGACACAGGCAGAAGGATACAGAACATGAGCAGGAGGGTGCAGGCAGCACACAGGCAGCAGGTTGCGGGCAGCACACAGGCAGCAGGTTGCGGGCAGCACACAGCAGCAGGTTGCAGGCAGCACACAGCAGCAGGATGCAGGCAGAAGGATGCAGAACACAAGCAGGAGGATGCAGGCAGCACACAGGCAGCAGGTTGCGGGCAGCACACAGGCAGCAGGATGCAGGCAGCACACAGCAGCAGGTTGCAGGCAGCACACAGCAGCAGGATGCAGGCAGAAGGATGCAGAACACAAGCAGGAGGATGCAGGCAGCACACAGGCAGCAGGTTGCAGGCAGCACACAGCAGCAGGTTGCGGGCAGCACACAGCAGCAGGATGCAGGCAGCACACAGGCAGCAGGATGCAGGCAGCACACAGCAGCAGGTTGCAGGCAGCACACAGCAGCAGGTTGCGGGCAGCACACAGGCAGCAGGTTGCGGGCAGCACACAGCAGCAGGTTGCGGGCAGCACACAGGCAGCAGGTTGCAGGCAGCACACAGGCAGCAGGATGCAGGCAGCACACAGCAGCAGGTTGCATGCAGCACACAGCAGCAGGATGCAGGCAGCACACAGCAGCAGGATGCAGGCAGCACACAGCAGCAGGTTGCGGGCAGCACACAGCAGCAGGATGCAGGCAGCACACAGGCAGCAGGATGCAGGCAGCACACAGCAGCAGGTTGCAGGCAGCACACAGGCAGCAGGTTGCATGCAGCACACAGCAGCAGGATGCAGGCAGCACACAGCAGCAGGTTGCGGGCAGCACACAGCAGCAGGATGCAGGCAGCACACAGGCAGCAGGTTGCAGGCAGCACACAGCAGCAGGATGCAAGCAGCACACAGCAGCAGGTTGCGGGCAGCACACAGCAGCAGGTTGCGGGCAGCACACAGCAGCAGGATGCAGGCAGCACACAGCAGCAGGATGCGGGCAGCACACAGCAGCAGGATGCAAGCAGCACACAGCAGCAGGATGCAGGCAGCACACAGCAGCAGGTTGCATGCAGCACACAGCAGCAGGTTGCAGGCAGCACACAGGCAGCAGGATGCAGGCAGCACACAGCAGCAGGTTGCATGCAGCACACAGCAGCAGGATGCAGGCAGCACACAGCAGCAGGACGCAGGCAGCACACAGCAGCAGGTTGCGGGCAGCACACAGCAGCAGGTTGCAGGCAGCACACAGCAGCAGGATGCAGGCAGCACACAGCAGCAGGATGCAGGCAGCACACAGCAGCAGGATGCAGGCAGCACACAGCAGCAGGATGCAGGCAGCACACAGGCAGCAGGTTGCGGGCAGCACACAGCAGCAGGATGCAGGCAGCACACAGCAGCAGGTTGCAGGCAGCACACAGGCAGCAGGTTGCAGGCAGCACACAGGCAGCAGGATGCAGGCAGAAGGATGCAGAACACAAGCAGGAGGATGCAGGCAGCACACAGGCAGCAGGTTGCGGGCAGCACACGGGCAGCAGGATGCAGGCAGCACACAGCAGCAGGTTGCAGGCAGCACACAGCAGCAGGATGCAGGCAGAAGGATGCAGAACACAAGCAGGAGGATGCAGGCAGCACACAGGCAGCAGGTTGCAGGCAGCACACAGCAGCAGGTTGCAGGCAGCACACAGCAGCAGGATGCAGGCAGCACACAGGCAGCAGGATGCAGGCAGCACACAGCAGCAGGTTGCAGGCAGCACACAGCAGCAGGTTGCGGGCAGCACACAGCAGCAGGTTGCAGGCAGCACACAGCAGCAGGATGCAGGCAGCACACAGCAGCAGGATGCAGGCAGCACACAGCAGCAGGTTGCGGGCAGCACACAGCAGCAGGATGCAGGCAGCACACAGCAGCAGGATGCAGGCAGCACACAGCAGCAGGTTGCAGGCAGCACACAGCAGCAGGATGCAAGCAGCACACAGCAGCAGGTTGCGGGCAGCACACAGCAGCAGGTTGCGGGCAGCACACAGCAGCAGGATGCAGGCAGCACACAGCAGCAGGATGCAGGCAGCACACAGCAGCAGGTTGCGGGCAGCACACAGCAGCAGGATGCGGGCAGCACACAGGCAGCAGGTTGCGGGCAGCACACAGCAGCAGGTTGCAGGCAGCACACAGCAGCAGGTTGCGGGCAGCACACAGCAGCAGGATGCAGGCAGCACACAGCAGCAGGTTGCGGGCAGCACACAGCAGCAGGATGCAGGCAGCACACAGCAGCAGGATGCAGGCAGCACACAGCAGCAGGTTGCAGGCAGCACACAGCAGCAGGATGCAGGCAGCACACAGGCAGCAGGTTGCGGGCAGCACACAGCAGCAGGTTGCGGGCAGCACACAGCAGCAGGATGCAGGCAGCACACAGCAGCAGGATGCAGGCAGCACACAGGCAGCAGGTTGCATGCAGCACACAGCAGCAGGATGCAGGCAGCACACAGCAGCAGGATGCATGCAGCACACAGCAGCAGGTTGTGGGCAGCACACAGCAGCAGGATGCAAGCAGCACACAGGCAGCAGGATGCATGCAGCACACAGCAGCAGGTTGCAGGCAGCACACAGCAGCAGGATGCAGGCAGCACACAGCAGCAGGATGCATGCAGCACACAGCAGCAGGTTGCGGGCAGCACACAGCAGCAGGATGCAAGCAGCACACAGGCAGCAGGATGCATGCAGCACACAGCAGCAGGTTGCAGGCAGCACACAGGCAGCAGGTTGCATGCAGCACACAGCAGCAGGTTGCAGGCAGCTCCCCTTGCCCGCAGGACTCAGGCCCACCCCGGCAGCCCTCGGGACCCCCCAGGTTTGGGCAGAGCCGAGCGCCCGCCCCGGGAGGTGCTTTTCCCGACGCCGTTAATCCGCTCGGATGGTTTTAATGGGATTTGGCAGCCGGGAGGGATAATCTGGCACAGCCTGAGCCAGCGGCCGCTGCCAGGCTGTGTGCAGGCAGCGCTGCCCCTCCTGCCCATCCTGCCCGTCCCTGCCCATCCCTGCCCGTCCCTGCCTGCCCCTGCCCGTCCCTGCCTGCCCCTGCCCGTCCCTGCCTGCCCCTGCCTGTCCTGCCTGTCCTGCCTGGCCCTGCCCGGCCCTCCGGCTTTCCCAGTGTCTGTGAACCTCACACGCACCTCACACGCACCGTGCATGCACCTTGTACACACCTTGCAAGGCACCTCGCACACACACTTTGCACACACTTTGCATGCACCTTGCACACACACCTTGCACGCACCTTGCAGAACACCTTGCACACACCTTGCACGCACCTAGCACACACCTTTCACACACCTTGCACACACCTTGCATGCACCTTGCACACAGTTTGTGTGCACCTTGCACGCACCTTGTACACACCTTGCAAGGCATGTCACACACACATTGCACACACACCTTGCACGCACCTTGCACACACCCTGCACGGCACCGTGCACACAGCTTGCACAAACCTTGCACACACTTTGCATGCACCTTGCATGCACACCTTGCACAGCACCTTGCACACACGCCTTGCACGCACCTTATACAAACCTTGCACACACCTTGCATCACACCTTGCACACACTTTGCACCAAACGTTGCACACACCTTGCAAGGCACCTTGCACACACATGGTACACACCTCGCACACACCTCGCACACACCTTGCACACACATCGTGCGCACCTCGCACGCACCTCGCACACACCTTGCACACACATTGTGTGCACCTCGCACGCACCTTGCACGCACCTTGCACACACTTTGCACGCACCTTATGCCCCCTATGGTCTCTAGGGTTGAGGGGTGACCATACAGGCTCCCCAGTGCCATATGGGGCAGGAATAGGGTCTCTGTGCCCCTCCATGGTCTATAGGGTCTCTGTGGCCCCCTATGGTCTATAGGGTCTCCGGCCCCCTATGGTCTGTAGGATCTATAGGGTCTATAGGGTGAACGTGCTCCCCGCTGACCCCCTTTTCTCTCTTGCAGGGTGTTTAAGAAAGCCAGTCCCAATGGGAAGGTAAGGGGGAGGTAACATGGGGGGACAGAGGGTGACACCCCCCAAATCCTGCCAGGGGGGCACAGGCGGATCTCCACACCCCAGAGATGCCCCGTGAGCTGCCTGAGCCAGCAGGAGGGGAAACTGAGGCACGACGGGGGTGGGGAGGGGCTTGTCACCAGGTGCCACCAGGTCTGGGGACATCTGGGTGGGTTCCAGGCTTTGGAGGTGCCACCAGGTCTGGAGACATCTGGATGGGTTCCAGGCTTTGGAGGTGCCACCAAGTCTGGGGACATCTGGGCGGGTTCCAGGCTTTGGAGGTGCCACCAGGTGTGGGAACATCTGGGTGGGTTCCAGGTTTTAGAGATGCCACCAAGTCTGGGGACATCTGGGTGGGTTCCAGGTTTTGGAGGTGCCACCAGATGCCACCAAGTCTGGGGACATCTGGGTGGGTTCCAGGCTTTAGGAGGTGCCACCAGGTGCCACCAGGTGTGGGAACATCTGGGTGGGTTCCAGGCCTGGGAGATGTCACCAACTTTTAGGTGCCACCGGGATGGGGTGGCATGTGGGGACCGTGGGGGTGACGGACCCCAGTGGGTGGTGACAGGGACCCCTGTCCCCTCTGTCCCCCCCCAGCTCACTGTCTACCTGGGCAAGAGGGACTTCGTGGATCACATCGACGTGGTGGACCCCGTGGGTACGTGGGGACATGGGTGGGACACTCAATTTGGGGGTCCCTCTGTCCCCGCTGGCATCTCCCCCTGACCTCGTGGTGTCCCCCTGTCCCCACAGTGTGTCCCCTAACCCTGGGGTGTCCCCCCCGTCCCCATGGCGTGTCCCCTGACCTTGTGGTGTCCCTACCTGTCCCCATGGTATGTCCCCTGTCCCTGTGGCGTGTCCCCTCACCTCGCAGTGTCCCCTGACCCTGTGGTGTCCCCTGTGTCCCCATGGCATGTCCCCTAACCCTGTGGGGTGTTCCCTGTCCCCACAGTGTGTCCCCTGACCCTGCAGTGTCCCCTGGCCCTGCCATCGTGTCCCCTGACCCCCTGGTGTCACCTGTCCCCTGGACTTGTCCCCTGACCATGTGGTGTTCTCCTGTCCCCACTGCATGCCTGGGGTATCCCCCCGTCCCCATGGCATGTCCCTTGTCCCCGCAATGTGTCCCCTGGCCCTGCAGTGTCCCCTGACCCCACAGTGTCCTCTGACCCTGTGGTGTCCCCTGTCCCTGCCAGTGTGTCCCGTTTGCCTGGGGTGTCCCCCATCCCAGCTGGCATGTCCCCTGACACCGCGGTGTCCTCCTGTCCCCACAGTGTCCCCCTGTCCCCGTGGCGTGACCCCTGACCTCGTGGTGTCCCCTGACCCTGCGGTGTCCCCTGTCCCCACGGCATGTCCCACTGTCCCTGCAGTGTCCCCTGTCTCCATGGAATGTCCCCTGACTCTGTGGTGTCCCCTGTCCCCACGGCATGTCCCTCTGTCCCCGCAGTGTCCCTCTGCCTCAAGCTGTGTCCCCTGACTCTGCAGTGTCCCCCCGTCCCTGCCAGTGTGTCCCCTGTCCCCACGGCATGTCCCCTGACCCTGGGGTGTCCCTGATCCCTGCTGCCGTGTCCCCGACCCTGCAATGTCCCCCATCCCTGCGTGTGTCCCCTTGTCCCCACCAGTGTGTCCCCTGTCCCCACGACGTGTCCCCTGACCCCACAGTGTCCCCTGTCCCCGCGGCGTGTCCCCTGACGCTGCTGTCCCCGCAGATGGTGTGGTGCTGGTGGACCCCGAGTACCTGAAGGAGAGGAAAGGTAACAGCTCCCACGGGCCCCTCACGCCTGGGGACACCCGGGTGGCACCATGGGGGACACCCAGGTGGCACCACAGGGGACCCGGTCCAGCCCTGGCTGGCTCGGGTGACATTTTGCAGCCCCCTGGGAATGGGGGTCCCCGCAGTGGGTGTCCCAGCGCTGGTCCCCGGGCTGTGTCCCCATGTCCTACCACGGCACCTCCTGGGAGCCACCACCGTGTGCCGGTGGCACTGGGGTGAGCCGTGATGCCACCAGAACATGGTGCCACCGCACCATGATGTGACCCTGGCATGATGTCACCATGCTGTGATGTCACCATGTAGTGATATCACCGTGCCATGATGCCACCACGTGATGACGCCACCGTGCCATGATACCACTATGTCATGATGTCACCATGCTGTGATGCCACCACACCATGGTGCCACCATGCCATAATGTCACCATGCCATGGTGTCGATGTGCCATGATGTCACCATGCTGTGATGTCACTATGGCATGATGTCACCACATTGTGGTATCACCATGCCGTGATGATACCACCACACCATGATGTCACCATGATGTGATATCACTGTGCTGTGATGTCACCACGCTGTGATGCCACCACACCATGGTACCACCATGTTATGATGCCACCATGCCATGGTGTCAATGTGCCATGATGCCACCACGCTGTGATGTCACCATGTCATGATGCCACTGTGCCCTGGTACCACCATGTCATGATGTCACATTGACATGATCTCACTGTGCAGTGATGCCACCGTGCTGTGATGTCATCACACCATGATGTCACTATGCTGTGACATCACCATGCTGTGATGTCACCATGCCATGATTGCCATCATGCCACGATGCCACCATGCTATGATACCACCATGCTGTGATGTCACCATAACATGATATCACTGTGCTGTGATGTCACCACTCTGTGATGTCCCCGCGCCACGATACCAACATGCCATGATGTCACCATGCCATGGAGTCAATGCGTCATGATCCCACCATGTCATGGTACCAACTATGTCATGATGCCACCAAACCATGGTATCACTATATCATGATGCCACCAAACCATGATATCACCGTGTCGTGATATCACCATGCCATGATGACACATGCCATGATACCACCATGCCATGATGCTACCATGTTATGATACCACCACACCATGATACCACCACACCACGATGCCACCATGTTATGATGCCACCATGTTATGATGCCACCACACTATGATGCCACCAAACCATGATGCCACTACGTTATGATGCCAATAAACCATGATGCCACCACATCATTACATCACCACCCCCTTGTCCCCCTCCCCAGTCTTCGTCACCCTGACCTGCGCCTTCCGCTATGGCCGTGAGGACCTGGACGTGCTGGGCCTGACATTCCGCAAGGACCTTTTTGTGGCCAACGCTCAGGCCTTCCCCCCGCTGCCCGAGGAGAAGAAACCCCTGACGCGGCTCCAGGAGCGGCTCATCAAGAAGTTGGGCGAGCACGCCTACCCCTTCACCTTCGAGGTAGGGTGGCTGCAGGTGACAATGGGGACAATGAGGTCCCAACCCCGTTCCTGACCCCCCGTTTCCTCCCCAGATCCCCCCCAACCTGCCTTGCTCTGTCACGCTGCAGCCGGGCCCGGAGGACACGGGGAAGGTAAGGTCCACCCGTCCCGGTGTCACCGGCCAGATGGTTGGGGTCACCTCACGGTGGGGTGACAAGGGGGTTCTGTGCCACCTTCTCTGCCCACTCCTGGTGTCCAGGCCTGCGGGGTGGACTACGAGGTCAAAGCTTTCTGTGCCGAGAACCTGGAGGAGAAAATCCACAAGAGGTGAGTGGAGAGGATCCATCCGGCCTGGGTGGTGGCGTCTTCAGGGTCTTGGTGGGAGCTGTGACCTGGCGGTGGGGAAGGGGCACCCCGGTTTGGTACCCACGATGGGTGAGATGGGGCTGGGATGGAGATGTCCTCCAGGATGAGCTGGGATGGAGATGTCCTCCATGATGGGGTTGGGATGGAGATGTCCTCTAGGTTGGGATTGGGATGGAGATGTTCTCTAGGATGGACTGGGATGGAGATGTCCTCCAGGCTGAGATGGAGTTGTTTGCTAGGCTGGGCCTGGATTTGGGATGATGACGTTCATCAGGATGGAGCTGGGATGGAGATGTCTTTCAGATTGGACCTGGGACAGAAATGTTCTCCAGGCTGGGATGGAGATGTCTGGGTTGGGTCTGGAGCTGGGATGGAGATCTTTTCCAGGCTGGTTTTGGGAAGGAGATGCTCTCCAGGCTTGGAATAGGATAGAGAAGTCCTCTAGGCTGGGCCTGGGAGGTAGATGTCCTCTGGGCTGTGGCTAGGATGGAGAAGTTCTCTAGATGGGCCTGGGACAGAGATGTCCTCCAGGTTGGGTCTGGGATGGAGATGTCCTCTAGGCTAGAGCTGGGATGGAGATCTTCTGCAGGCTGGTCATGGGATGGACATGACCTCTAGGTTGGGGCTGGGATGGAGCTGTTCTCCAGGCTGGTCCTGGGATGAAGATGTTCTCGAGGTTGGGGTTGGGGTGGAGATGTTCTCCAGGCTGGTCGTGGGATGGAGATGTTCTTGAGGTTGGGGCTGGGGTGGAGATGTTCTCCAGGCTGGGCCTGGGATGGAGATGTTTGCTGAGCTGGGACTGGAGTTGGCATGATGATGTTCACCAGGATGGAGTTGGGCCAGAGATGTCCTCTAGGTTGGGCCTGGGACAGAAACGTCCTCCACGCTGGTCATGGGACAGAGATGTTTCCCAAGCCGGGGCAGTGACAGAGACTTTCTCCAGGCTGGGGCTGGGCCAGAGATGTTCTCCAGGCTTGGGATGGGTGAGGGATGATCCCGGGGTTGGGATGGACACACCCACCACCCCAACCTGCCATGACCCCAGACCAGAAGAAGAAAGGGATTTGGCCCCAAAACGGGCCAAGACAGCGTGGGCAGCGTGCGGGCAGGGCTGCCCACGGGCAGCCGGACGCCTGGGTTCTCCTGTGGCTGTGTCCCCCCACAGGAACTCGGTCCGCCTGGTCATCCGGAAGGTCCAATATGCGCCAGAGCGACCCGGTCCCCAGCCCATGGCAGAGACCACGCGGCAGTTCCTCATGTCGGACAAACCGCTGCACCTCGAGGCGTCCCTGGACAAGGAGGTGGGAGAGGACAGGCTGGGGACACTGGTGGGGTGACCTTGGCGAGGACATGGACCTCACCGCCCCGCCCGTTGCTCCTCGCAGATCTACTACCACGGAGAACCCATCAGCGTCAACGTCCACGTCACCAACAACACCAATAAGACGGTGAAGAAGATCAAGATCTCAGGTGAGGAACGGGATGTCATCCCCTGCCCCGGCTGATGTCCCTGTCCCCATGGTGGCCGTCCCCAATGTCCCCGACCCCCATGTCTCCATCTCTCCCCCCAGTGCGCCAGTACGCCGACATCTGCCTCTTCAACACCGCCCAGTACAAGTGTCCGGTGGCTGTGGAGGACGCTGAGTGAGTACTGGGAACATGCCAAGGGGACCTGGGGACATCAAAGGAGCCTTGGGGGTCTCCTGCCCTGGTGCAGAACCTTCAGAGCTGTGGGATGGTGCATCCAACGAGCAGGTCCTGGTGGGAGGAGTGGGGAGATGGAGACCCTTCTTTGATGGCACCATGCGGGATGTCAACCTGTGCATCCCACCAGCTGGAGATGAGCTTCAAGCTGGGGCAGGGATGGAGATGTTGCTGTGTTGGATCTGGAGCTGGGATGGAGATATCTGTGTTGGATCTGGAGTTGGGATGGAGATGTTCACCAGGCCGGATGAAGATGTTTGGGCTAGGTCTGGAGTTGGGATGATGTTTGCCAAGCTGGGACTGGGCTGGAGATGTTCTTCAGGCTGGGGCTGGGATGGAGATGTTCACCAGGCTGCATGGAGATGTCTGGGCTGGGTCTGGAGTTGGGTTGATGTTCACCATGTTGGGGAATGATCTGAAGTTCAGATGAAGATGTGCACCAAGATGGGACTGGGATGGAGACATCCTCCAGGCTGGAACAGAGATATCTGGGCTGGGTCTGGAGTTGGGATGGAGATGTTCTTCAGGCTGGTCTTTGGAAAGAGATGTCCTCCAGGCTTGGGGTGGGATGGAGATGTTCTCTAGGCTGGGGCTGGAGTTGGGACGGAGATGTTCACCAGGCTGGGAAGGAGATATCTGGGTGGGATCTGGAGTTGGGATGATGTTCACCAAGCTGGGGTGGGATCTGAAGTTCGGATGGAGATGTTCACCAAGCTGGGATTGGGATGGAGATGTTCTTCAGGCTGGTCATGGGAAAGAGATGTCCTCCAGGCTGGGGATGGGATGGAGGTGTTCTCCAGGTTGGGGATGGGATAGAGATGTTCTCCAGGGTGGGGATGGGATGGAGATGTCCTCCAGGCTGGGAATGGGAAGGAGATGTTCTCCAGGTTGAAGATGGGATGGAGATGTTCTCTAGGTTGCGCTGGAGATGTCCAGGCTGGGGTTGTCAGAGATGGGGGGTTTGGAGCTGGGGCTGATGGTGACTGTCCCCTCCAGCGACATGGTGGCCCCCAGCTCGACGTTCTGCAAGGTCTACACCCTCACGCCCTTCCTGGCCAACAACCGGGAGAAGCGGGGGCTGGCGCTGGACGGGAAGCTCAAGCACGAGGACACCAACCTGGCCTCCAGCACCCTGTGAGCACCCTGAAAACATCCTGTGACCCCCCAAATCATCCTGAGCCCCGTGACCCCCCAAAACCATCCTGAGCCCTGGGAGCCCCCCCCAAACCATCCTGTATGTTGTGACCCCCCCCAAAGCCTATCCCTGGGGCTCCTGCATCCTGTGAGCCCCCCAAAAACCATCCTGCACCCTGTGAGCCCCCCAAGCCATCCTGCACCCTGTGACCCCCCAAATTATCCTGAGCCCTGTGACCCCCCCAAAACCATCCTGCACCCTCTGACCCCCCAAAATCATCATGTGCCCTGTGACCCCCCAAAAACATCCTGTACCCAGTGACCCCCCCAAAACCATCCTGCACCCTGTGAGCCCTCCAAAAACCATCCTGTGCTCTTTGAGCCCCCCAAAACCATCCTGCACCCTGTGACCCCCCCAAAAACCATCCTGTGCCCTGTGAGCCCCCAGAAACCATCACTGGGGCTCCTGCATTCCGTGAGCCCCCTAAAAACATCCTGCACCTTGTGACCCCCCCTAAAACCATCCTGCAAGCCCCTCCAAAATAATCCCTAGGGCTCCAGCACCCTGTGACCCCCCCCAAAAAACCACTCCTGGGCCTCCTGCACCCCCCAAAACCCACCCCTGGTGTCCTATACCCTGTGACCCCCCCAGATTGTCCCCATGACCCCGCCTCTCCAGGTTGCGGGACGGAGCCAACAAGGAGATCTTGGGCATCATCGTCTCCTACAAGGTCAAGGTGAAGCTGGTGGTGTCACGAGGAGGGTGAGTTTTGGGGACCCCCCCCCCCCCCAACCTCCCCTGGAGCTCATGGGGTGGAGGGGACACAAGGTTGGGGACAAGGAGGTGTCCTTAGGTGATGGTGACTGATGTGTTGTGCCCTTTGTCCCACACCAGCCTGCTGGGAGACCTCGCCTCCAGGTAACCCCCCCCGGACACCCCCAAATTGCCACCGCACCCCCTCTCTCATCCCTTCCGCTGCAACCCGCACCCCACGCTTGTCCTCAGGGTGTCACCAACCTTGGGGTCACCATGGGCACCGTGGCTTGGATGTGTCCCCAAGTTGGCTGGCGTGTCCCCCAAATCTGCTGCTACATCCCCCCAACCCTGCCCGCGTGTCCCCCCTAATCCCACCAGTGTCCCCCCCAAAATGTGTTTGTGTGTCCCCCCAACCCCGCTGGTGTCCCCCCCCGCCAGCCCCAGCAGATTTTCTGTCCCAGCTGCTGATAAGCTGCTAAAAACCAGATTTTATTCCTCCGCTGATCCCCCCCCTCGTGCCCTCTGGCAGCCAGGGGGGGTTTAAGCCAAGCCCAAACCACTAGGTCAAGCTCAACCAAGAAACGTGATCACTCTAACGACCATAACACCATTTTTTTACCCACCTTTGTGGCCCCCCCGGCTGCCAAAACGTGGGATCTTACTCTGCCCTTCCCATCCCCAAGTTTCCCCCCCCCCAACCCCAAATTTCCCCCTTCCAAGCCCAAATTTCCGCCCCCCACAATGTGATTTTTGCAGTGACGTGGCGGTGGAGCTGCCCTTCACGCTCATGCACCCCAAACCCAAGGAGGAACCTCCGCACCGGGACGGTGAGTGTCCGACAGCCCCCCCGGCCATGGGGTGGGTTTTTTTTGGGGGGGGGGGGGTCAATACTTTTTTTTGGGGGGGGCAGAGGGGTCAGTTCGCTCCGGAGCGACACCCAATGGAGATTTTCACCCCGCATTGAGCCCCACGGGACAGCAAATCCCAGGTTTAAAAGTTTAAAACCACAGGGGTGTCCCCATCGCCCCCCCAAACAGCCAAAGATTTTTTAGGGGGGGGTCACACCCCGTTGGTGACATCAATGACTAAACCCCGTCGCCTCTCTCCAGTTCCAGAGCACGAAGCGCCCATTGATACGAACCTCATAGAGCTCGACACAAAGTAAGAGACGATTAAAAAATGTACATTTCGGACCCCCCCCAGGGGAATACGTTGACCCCCCCCCCACACCGTGCACGTCGCCCCAATCGCACCTCGTACCCGTCTCTCTTCTCTTCCCCCCCGCCTGGCTTTTCGCCACCCCCCTGCATGGCTTTCCAAAAATAAAACCAAAATAAAGGAGAAACCGCAGTAAGAAAACACCCGCCGGGATCGTGTCGTGCTGGGGGGGCGTCCCCGCGCTGTCCCCATGGTGTCCCCACGCCTGGCGATGCCGTGGCCGCTTCGCACCCCCCCGCTTTCCATTAATCCCGGGCTTTGCGTTTGGGTCGGAAAAAGTGGATTTTGGGGGTGGGGGGGATGTTGTTTGCGATTCTTTGCTGCGAGGGGTGAAGGGTTGGGGACACCCCCGGTGACACCCCCGAGGTGCCACCTCGCCGAGCCAGGGGGCTTTTTTTTGAGGGGGGTTGCGGAGCATAAATATTGGCAAAACTTGGAGAAACCAGTTTATTTTTTGCTGAAGAACGGGGGGGCGGTTTAAGAGCCAAAACGTCGTGGTGAAGCCAAAACACATGGGGACAAACCTCAGCGGTGGGTTCGCCCCCCCCTCCGGTAAATCCCCCGCCCCCGTTTTCTCCCTTTTTGTCCCCAAACTGTAGCGACGACGACATCGTGTTCGAAGACTTCGCCCGCCAGCGGCTCAAGGGCATGAAGGACGACAAGGAGGATGAGGACGAGCGGACAAACTCCCCCCAGCTCAACGACAGATAAGCGAGTGTGTCCCCCCCTTTGCGTCCGCCAGGAACGTCCGTCGCATTCGGCTTTTTTTTTTTTTTTGTATAATTATTAATTTTTGATTTTTTTGGTGTTTTGTTTTTGTTTTTTAATTTCTACCTGTACCGGGAGCCTATGGATCGCCCGATGGCGACAGCAATTATAACCATCCAGCTGTGCCGTGTTGTCACTTTTCATCCAGATGTTTCCCCTCCCCGTTGCGGGGGGTGCTGGAGGTTTTGGGGGTGGGGCACAGCACCCCTCACCTTGTCCCCCCCACCTCCCCTTCCATCCCCCCCTTTCCTATGAGCCGCCTCTTTTATATCAGTCCAGTCTCGCTACTGGGAGGGGACCAGTTTGCTACTGGGGGGGGTTGCAGGAGAATTTTGGGGGGGGTGTTTTCTAGGCAAGCCAGCTCATGGGAAAGGGCACGTCCCCTTTGTCCCCCCCCACCCCATCTGGCCCTTTGCTGCATGTGTCCCCTTCCCCGGGATGCACGAGCCTGGCTTAACCCTTAGACCCCGCCTAAGACCTGAGCCTGGCTTATCCCCATCAAAAGCTCAGCCTGAGGTTTGGAGCTGGGAAGACAGGTGGGTGTCTCCCCTCCCCGGGTCTTTTCCCCCCCGCAAAATCCTCCTTAACCCCTCCCCAAATTTAGGGGTTTGTTCGGTTTTTACACCCCTGGAGGAACCGGGCTCGGAACCACTGCACCCGAGTGAGACCAGGGGACACGGAGGTGACACGGGGGGACAGGGGCTCCGTGTCACCTCCCGCACGGTGCCAGCACCTGGGGGGGGCTCCAAAAATGCCTCTTCCCCCACCTCAGGATTTTGGGTTCTCCCCAGGGATTTTGGGTCCCCCCACCATGGATTTTGGGTCTCCCCCACCCACCCAGAGGCCGTTCCTCACTATTTATTGTGCCGTCGCCGTTGTCACCTCAGAGCACCCCATGGGGACACAGAGATGTGTGTGTCCCCCCCTGTTATTTTTGGGTAAAGCTGTTGGGCAGCGTGGTACATTTTTTTTTTTCTTTCTTTTTCTTTATTTTTTGTAAAGTGGTTTCTTTGTACTTGGTCATGGGTACCTGCTCCTTTGGTTTCTCCACCGTTATCTGTGATGTTTCCGTGTTCTGTCAAATAAATTATTCTAGTTTATTAAACTCAGAAAAAAAAGAAAAAAAAAATATATAAAATAGAGTCCTGGCGCCTGGACAATTATTGGTTTTGCTGGTGCAAAACCGGGGTTTTTGTGGCACCCGATGGTGCTTGGGGGGTACGGAAGGTTGTGACCCCCCCTGCCGCTTTCCACCCCAAAAATCAAACCCAGACTCAGAAGAACAGATTTATTTGGCGCAGCGTCTCACGGTCCCACCGCTCCCGTCCTCAGCTGCGCTGGGAAATTAATTTATTCATGATTAATATGTAATTAAGGTTCCCGGCGGCTGCTGCCTGACCCGAGCTCGGCGCTGGGACCCCCCTGCTCGGTTTCTGGTCTTTATTTGCCTCGGTTTCCCCCCCAAAAACCCTCTTATCTGGCTGCAGGGGACTTTGGCCAGCAAAGATGCCAATTTGGCGTGTCATCCCAATGTCCCCATGTGTGTGTATGTGTGTTTGCAGCCTGCGAGCTTTGGACTGCCGGAGAAAACACACAAATCGATGCTGAAGTGCCACGGGATGTGAACTAAATTGTCTTTGATGTGGGGGAAGCATGGGAGAGCCCCCTGCGCCCCCTCTTTTACTTTAAAACCATCACCCCTTGTTCTATCACAACAGGCCCTGCTCAAAAGTCTGTCCCCATCTTCTCAGCCCCCCCAAATTGTTCTTGGTTTGAAATCCTGTCTTCCCAGCAAGGGGCTGAGGAGGAACCAGGGAGAGCAGTGAGGATGGAGACCCCAAAACCCTCCGGTTTCTGCTCGGAAGGACACAGAGATGCCCACGCATTGCAGGTGGTTCAAGTTCATGGGCAAGCCCATCGCTGCCCTGGTGGGTGTCCCAGGAGGATGGAGATGTCCCTGGAGCAGCATCACGGCTGGACCACTCTGCTCCACATCCCTCCTGGGACTGGGAGGAGCCAGGATGGGGGGGATGAGCCAAAAATCCCTGATTTCTGAGCCTGAATTGAGGGACGGCCCCTCAGGGAAGGCCCAGACCCTTCCCAACCTTCCCCACCAAGGGCAAATCCAGCTCCAGCAAAGCCAAGGTCGCCCCAGTCATGCAACCCGACTCTGATCAGACATTCCACGCTTGCCCAAAGGTCTGTGTGGCGCAATTCTGGGAGCAATGTCCTCACCGCGAGTTCTCCATCATCACCTTTAAAGGGAGATTCCCACTTCTGTGTATCAGCCCCGTCTCCAGCAGCTGCAAGAACTTACTGTTTTGGACATTTCCCGTCCCCTGTCAAAGCTGGTTCAAGCTGGACAAGGCGGCTTAAAGTTGTTTCGGGGAAAAAAAAAGGGAAGTTTAGATGTATGCAAACTGTGCTATCGCTTAAGTGCCATATCTCTAGGAAGCCAAGTGAATTTCCTTCCCTGTCCTCTCTGCGCTACGTGACGTGGGATGGGGTCAGGATAACGCAGGGTCACCAGAGCAGATCACACAGGATCCCAGGCGGGTCTGAATGTCTCCAGAGACAGCAAAGAAGTTTCTCCTCATGTTCACATGGACCCTCCTGTGTTCCAGTCTCTGCCCGTTGCCCCTCACCCTGGCGTTGGGCACCACTGAACAGAGTCTGCTCCATCCTCTGACACCCACCCTGGGATATTGATCCCATTGATCAGATCCCTCTCAGCTTCTCTTCTCCAGCTCAGCAGCCCCAGCTCTCTCAGCCTTTCCTCGGCACAAAGATGCTCCAGACCCCTCAGCATCTTTTTGTCCCTCCCTGGACTCTCTCCAGTGATTCCTTGTCCTTAAACTGGGGAGCCCAGCACTGGCCCCAGTTCTGCAGACGGGGCCTCCCCAGGGCAGAGCAGAGGGGGAGGAACAACCTCCCTGCCCTGCTGCCCACACTCTTCCTCACAGAGCCCAGGTACCGTTGGCCACCGGGCACATTGGTGGCTCATGGTCACCCTGTTGTCCCCCAGGACTCCCAGGTCCTTCTCCACAAAGCCGCTTCCCAGCAGCTCAACCCCAACCTGTGCTGGTGCCAGGGGTCGTTCCTCCCCAGGGACAGGACCCCACACTTGCCTCAGTTGAATTTCATAGAATCACAGAATCATTTTGATTGGAAAAGCCCCTCAGGATCATCAAGTCCCACCATTCCCCCACCCCTGGCACTGCCCCATGTCCTGAGAAGCTCATCTCTGCATCTGGATGACAGCTGGTGACACAGACCTGTGGCTTTGACAGGTGACAAAGCATTAGATCTCCAAATCCCCCCCTGGGGAGGGATAAGTTTTGGGTGTGGAATGGAAGAGCTGCTGCTGGGAGGAGACCTGGGATGCGATGAACTGTGCGGAGCTTCCCCATGGTGTCGTTATCCGCGGAACGGAGGAGGTTTCAGCCTCAGCACCCGCAGGCAAAGAGCTGTTGCCATGAGACAGCGCAGATCAGCTCAGCACATTCCCAGCGCCGGCCTCCCGAAGGACAACCCGCACCCCAGCGCCCCCATCTCCCCTCTCCTCAACTCCGCTCATGCGTCAGCATACACCCAGAAAAACGGGGAGCGCTCTGCATCCATCCTCTGTGTTCCCATCCCAGAAATAACCCTGGAAAGGAGCTTGAGAGTGCGAGGGGCAGCAAATCACAGAAGGGTTTGGGTGGGAAGGGACCTTCAAAGCTCACTGAGTCCATGAGCAGGGACATCTGCACCAGCTCAGGTTGCTCAGAGCCCCGTCCAGCCTGGCCTGGGATGTCTCCAGGGATGGTTCAGCCACCACCTCTCTGGCCAACCTGGGCCAGGCTCTCACCACCCTCAGGGCAACAATTTCTTCCTCATGTCCAGCCTGAATCTCCCTCCTTTAGTTTAAAACCACCACCCCTCGTCCTATCACAAGAGGCCCTGCTCAAAAGTCTGTCCCCATCTGTTTCATCGGCCCTGTTTAAGTACGGAAAGGCTGCAATAATAATCATCGAATCATTTTGGTTGGAAAAGCCTCTCAAGCTCGTCGAGTCCAACCGTTCCCCACCCCTGGCACTGCCCCATGTCTTGAGAACCTCATGTCCGTCTGTCCAACCCCTCCAGGGACGGTGACTCCAGCACTGCCCTGGGCAGCCTGTTCCAATGCCCCACAGCCCTTTGGGGAAGAAATTGTTCCCCACATCCAACCTCAACCTCCCCTGGCGCAACTTGAGGCCGTTTCCTCTGGTCCTGGCGCTTGTTCCTGGGGAGCAGAGCCCGACCCCCCCTGGCTCCAAGCTCCTTTCAGGCAGTTCAGAGATCAGAAGGTCTCCCCTCAGCTCCTGTTCTCTCGCTCTACAAGATCCATCCTGGCTGCTCCCGCACAAGAACCCCCAGTGCCAGAACAAACCAGGGTCTCCCTACTTTGCAGGTGACACCCCCTCCCTTGCCCCGCTGCCAACCTCTCTCCACTCCCTCCTCCACAAAACACGCTTGTTTTTAATATTCGGAATAACGAGCAGACAGTTCTCATTCCCCCAAGTAACACCTTGGTAACAGCGTAGGCGTTGCAGGAGTCATCGCCTGGTTTCCTTGGGCCCAGGAAATCACATTAGCTTGATCAAATTTAAACTTTCGGCTGGTGGGAAAAGAGCCAAAAGATACCAAGGTCCTTTTTTCTAGATCGGGTGCTCTCCAGTCACAGAGGGGGAGGGTAGAGCTCGTAACAGGCTGGGGCTGAAAATGCCGTTCCTGTTCCTTTTTGCAAGGCTGCTATTTCCTGAGCGGTGGCCGCTACTCATGACACGCACACGAGTGACGAAACGCCACCACCCCACAGGGCGCACATCCTTCCCCTCGGTGCTTCGGGCCTGGAAAACAGGGCGTTAAAAATGCCACAGAACAGCCCATTTCCTCAAACTGTGCTCGCGCTTTTTTTGGCTGTTTCCTTCTGAAAATACAGCGCAGACACGACATGGGTCCGCGATAAAACGACAGCAGGATGTTCTCCACTAGTGGACGCAAACAGAACTACTCCACAGTCTGTGCCGTCGTTTGAAAGCTGGGACACAGGAGAAGTAACACAATCAAAAATGCTTTAGTGTATTAAAATATAGACACTTTACAGCCAGTTCTGTTCACTACAACTGTCTCAAAACAGCATCCGCACGCAAACAGGCGCCTCACAGCCCACGCAAACGAGAACATTAACAGGAAACGCGCAACGTCTCACTGAAAGTATCACCTACCCACACTTCCCTCAAGGCCGAACCCACTCCCAAACGTGCAGGGAACCGTCGCTTGCCGCTGACAATAAAGTTCTGGGTTTCTGCGGGTGCCACGTGTGTGTTGTCACCAGGGGAGGACCCTCGCCACTGCCCGCTCCGCCGAACGCGTGGCCTTTGTGGATAAATATCGGCTCCGCTTCCCGGCCAGAGCTGTCCCAGCTCTGCGTGTCGTACACGTGCACGGTGCCATCGAAACCTTGAACAAAAGGGAATCAGAGAGGCCGTGGAATTATTTTTTTGCTCTAGTCTTATCAGGCTCGAGCTCATCTCCCAGCAAGAGACAGAAACGAGGACAAAGGCCCAGAGTGACAACCTGCGACAGCGGAGCTTCCAAGCCTCCGAGGAGCTCGTGTCAAGCCAAGGGTGAACACAGGCCAGACCCAAAAAGCCTGAAAATTCCCTAGTTTGAATGTGCAAAGCTCTGGCCAAGAGGCAGCTTTGCTGCCCAGCCGGTCTTACCAGCGTGGTATTGCTGCGGTCAGGCTGTCGCTGGCACTATCGGCGCAGCGTGTGCCAAGAATTTGGGGTTTTTGTTCTCCCAGGAGGGAAGCGGGAGCCCCCCAGAACCCATTGGAGGTGATCAGCTCACATCTCTGCTCTGAACAGTCAGGGTGTTTAAAGTAAGGTGGGGTGAACTGGACAGAAATATGGAGCAAAAAATCATCCAGAAAAAGAGATCTCTGCCCAAAAGCACGTACCTGAGACAGCAAGGCAGCCCTGCAGAGCAGGAGCCCAGGAAACGTGCAGGAACTCCGCACCCGAGCTGGGACAAGGAAATTGGCATTTCACCCAAGCCAAGGACTCCGAGGTTTTTCTTACGTCTGTCAGGCTGAGGTGCCCTCCGCTCGAGAGACGAGCGACGGGTCGGGAGCCGGACTCGGAGCCTTGAGGTGCGACCCCCATGCGCCAGCGCTCGCCACACGGCGCCCAGGGGACGGACGCGGCCTCCAAGGGACCCTGCGGCTGCCGAACGTCGGCCAGGCACAGCCGGCCCTCGGCACAGCACAGCAGCGCCGTGTTCCCGTCCAGGAACGCCACGTCGCTGAGCTCCTCGCCGGTTCTCGAGGCTGGAAAAAAAGAAAGAGATGCAGATCTCAGACAGCACAAAGAGTGTTTGAGCGATTCCCCTCACGCCAAGAAAGGCCTTGAGGTGCTGGAGTGCGTTGAGAGAAGGGAACGGAGCTGGGGAAGGGGCTGGAGCACAAGTGTGATGGGAGCGGCTGAGGGAGCTGGGGGTTCAGCTGGAGAACAGGAGCTGAGGGGAGACCTTCTGATCTCTGACCTGCCTGAAAGGAGCTTGGAGCCAGGGGGGGTCGGGCTCTGCTCCCCAGGAACAAGCACCAGGACCAGAAGAAACGGCCTCAAGTTGCGCCAGGAGAGGTTGGGGTTAGATCTGGGGAACAATTTCTTCCCCAAAGGGCTGTGGGGCATTGGAACAGGCTGCCCAGGGCAGTGCTGGAGTCACCATCCCTGGAGGGGTTGGACAGACGGACATGAGGTTCTCAGGACATGGGGCAGTGCCAGGGCTGGGGGAATGGTTGGAGTTGATCACCTTAAAGGTCTTTTCCAACCGAAATGATTCTGTGATTTTCCTCACTTGGGGATGAGGCGCGTGGGGACTGACTCATACTGTGTAGGTGAAGGCAGCTGGTCTCCAGGATCCCCAACAAACCAGGCCTGGACTAACCACCTCAAGGTAAGGCAGGGCTGGTTTAACAAGGTTTAACAACCCTCCTACCACCTGCACGGACAGACCACCGACTAACACACAGCTCGCTCAGATGTTGACGCTGATTCCAACAACCCCAAGGGGCCAGCACCTCCCTCGTTTGGGACAACACGTGCAGCAAACACTCTGCAAACCCTATTCTTTGCACTGAAACCATCCACCGCGTTCTTGTAGGGCACAAATTTGGGGCAGAAGCTTGAGAAATCACCATCAGCATCATAGCATTGTAGCCTCTTTCCACAAGACTTTCTGCAAATACCTTTATAACCTTTGGCACGTGTCAAAGAACACACACAGTGAAACGTTTGCTGCTTGAGGAGTTACCTTTGGCTTTGCCCAAACCCCAGCCTTCCAAAACCAGACATTAGACTTGGCTTAAATACCTGCTGTGTAGACGTTTTTCCTCGATTCAACCTCCGTAATTTGGACGCTGTCGAGTCTCGAGCCGTGAAGGACCCATGGGGCTTTGGCTGAAATCGTTGCGATTTTAGCCCAAGGTTGGCCAATGTCGTTTTCTGCAGCTATGGCACTTACGGATTTAATAACATCTATTTGAAAGAGAGGTAAGCAGTTGTAAAACGCATCAGGCGTCACGTAATCCACAAGATTAAGCTGTTTCACAGCCTCCTAAAGCTAAAAGCGACCTACTAAACCCATAAGAAATCCAATTATGACCAAACCCCGCTCCAGAATAAATCCACTCTTTCCAAAACATCCAGCACGGATGAACAACAAGCCATTTAAAAAAATCTAGCAAAACGCACGGAAAGTTGCAAGCAACATGTTTATTGTCAACTAAGAAGAATGCTTGCATTAACATTTTGCACTTCCTTTCTGGTGGTTTCAAAGTGTTTCACAACACTAGACAAAGCAACAATACTTTTTTAGAAGCAGGCAGACGTGGGCTTGGAGAACTGAGGTGGATCGCAATATATCGTGAAAGTTGATGTGTGAAGTGCTTTGTTTCTAATGCTTGGAGTTATTAAGAGAATATTATGTCAACTATATGATTAGGTTTTTTTTTTTGTACGACTAAGAGCTCACAAATAAGTGGAAAGCTGCTGACAGGTGTAAACATACTACTGGATGAGAGGAACTGGCCCCAAGTTGCGCCAGGGGAGGTTGAGGTTGGATGTGGGGAACAATTTCTTCCCCAAAGGGCTGTGGGGCATTGAACAGGCTGCCCAGGGCAGTGCTGGAGTCACCATCCCTGGAGGGGTTGGACAGACGGAGATGAGGTTCTCAGGACATGGGGCAGTGCCAGGGCTGGGGGAATGGTTGTAGTTGATCATCTTAAAGGTCTTTTCCAACTGAAATGATTCTGTGATTCTGTCATTTTACACCCAGGAAGAAGGGGAAGTTGGACGAGCTTGACGCAAGGACTGAATTGAGAAACTACTCGCGCTCAGAAACACGTTCCCTTACCCGAATCCTCTGCTGACACCTGCCAGACCTGCAGGGAGCTGTCGGGTGGGCCACTCGTCACCAGCAAGCTGAGGAAACAAATAAAAAACCCCCACAAAACTCTTCAGGAGCAGAGAACAACCTTTTTTTTTTCCCCAAACCTGATGAGCATGGCTGTGCTCTGCCACTCCTGCTGCATGGAGCAGAGATGGGGCTGCAAGGACTATAATCCCAGAACTCCTCATACCAGGGTGCTTTACACAGCATTTAATACACAATGGCATTTAATTAGCACATTTTCCAAAAGTGCTAGACTGGGAACGCCGCAAAGAGCCCCAAAGCAGCAACAGGGGCTCGTGTAGGAGGAGAAAAGCGAAGGAGTGAATTGAATCAGCCAGAGGGAAGCGTTTTTGCTTGGTCTACAACCCACAGCAGGAAATAAAAAACCTTCTGAAGCTGCTCACGCAGGGATGGAAAAGGCAGAGCCGGGAAGCTCCACAGGCCCCCGCCGCTCAGAAACAGGGTAGGGAGGGATCCCTGCTGAGCCAGCACCAACGCCAGCAGCCCTGGAAGAAGCTGAGGGTTCAAATTATCCAGCAGCAGTTTCGGTTTCCCTGCCAGCCCCCCAAAAAAGCCAGAGCATTGCAGCTTTTGGTATGGCAACAGCGGGGTGCACCCCATTTTGCTGAGCAGCCCAATAAACACCTCCTCTGCAAACACCAGGATGGGGCTCTGGGATGAACGTTATGTGTCAGTGACTGGTAAATCCTCACTCAGACTCACGCTGCTCTCAGAGCTGGCAGGATTGACCAGCCGGGTTGGGAAGAGGCAAAAGGAGCTCGATCTCAGTGGACAAGCCCCCTCTCCATCTCCTGGCAGGAAGATGTGCTGGGGGAGGGTCAGTTGGACATGAGGAAAAGGTTCTTCACCCAGAGGTGCTGGACACTGGAACAGGCTCCCCAGGGAGGTGTCACAGCCCCAACCTGACAGTGTTCAAGAAGAGACTGAACAACGTCCTCAGACACATGGTGTGAACTGTGGGGTGTCCTGTGCAGGGACAGGAGTTGGACTTGATGATCCTTGTGGGTCCCTTCCAGCTCAGGCCATTCTGTGATTCCATGATCCTGTGGCCATACCTGGTGTCTGGAACGTGTTTCAGGCCGTACACTGGGCGGTTTGAAAATGCACCGCATTCCACCTTGAAATCTCTCTCTGGACACAGGCCCTAGAAATCAAGAGGCAAAATCATTTCTTCGCACTTAATGGTGCAGAACTTGGTGCAGTCAGTTACCACAAAAAAAAAAAAAAGACAGAGAGACGAGACACATTCTTGCTTGGGAAAGCTTGTTCTTGTCCAGTAACGCCCACAATGCTCTTTACAACTGCCTGAAAGGAGGTTGGAGCCAGGGGGGGTTGGGCTCTGCTCCCCAGGAACAAGCGCCAGGACCAGAGGAAACGGCCTCAAGTTGCGCCAGGGGAGGTTGAGGTTGGATCTGGGGAACAATTTCTTCCCCAAAGGGCTGTGGGGCATTGGAACAGGCTGCCCAGGGCAGTGCTGGAGTCACCATCCCTGGAGGGGTTGGACAGACAACATGAGGTTCTCAGGACATGGGGCAGTGCCAGGGCTGGGGAACGGTTGGCCTCGATGATCTTGAGGGGCTTTTCCAACCAAAATGATTCTGTAACTCTATGATTTCAACAGGAGCTACAGGATTGAAGGACCCCAAAATAGTTAAAGGAAAAAAAGCATATGGAGAAAGCTGCTGCCAAGAGCTCTGATCGGGTTTGTTGCCACCTGTGCACGTCTGGCTCAGCAGCTTTCACTTACCCAGTGACCAAGATCCACTTTCTGCTTCAGCGTAGGCATCACACACCCACGGGCCACCCTCGCTGCTCAGCACCGTGGTGCCCCAGCCTCGGGCAGCTCAGAAAGTCCCTTCTTCATTTTTCTGTGCATCCCCATCTGTCATATTTCCCCACAAAACACTTTAATTCACACATCTTGGAGGAGACTAAGAGGAGACCTCATCACGGTCAACAGCTTCTTCACAAGGGGAGGAGGAGGAGAAGGCACTGAATTCTTTAGTGACCAGTGACAGAACCCCAGGGAATGGCAGGAAGATGTGCCAAGGAGGGTCATTTGGACATGAGGAAAAGGTTCTTCACCCAGAGGTGCTGGACACTGGAACAGGCTCCCCAGGGAGGTGTCCCGGCCCCAACCTGACAGTGTTCAAGAAGAGACTGGACAACGTCCTCAGACACACGGGGTGACCTGTGGGGTGTCCTGTGCAGGGACAGGAGTTGGGCTCCATGATCTTTGTGGGTCCCTTCCAGCTCAGGCCATTCTATGATTCCACGATCTGGAGATGAAGTTTTCACGGCACAAGCTGCCCACAGAGCAGCGGGATTACAGGACCTGACTGCCAACCTGCGCCACCTCAACTGGGCAGCAGCCGGGTGAATTACGTGCTTTACCTTTCTACCAAACCTGCTCTAACTTGGCCAAGTCCTTGTCAGAGCAGCACAGACCAGGTAACAGCTTGTGAAGCCGAGCACAGCTCCATCTCTGAAGACACGAGGTCAAGGGGGACAGAGGGACCTGGTGCCACCCTGGCTGCAACACCCACCTGCGTCTCCTTTGCCTGCAGCGTCGGCGGCGGGAGCAGCTGCAGGATCTCGTTCCCACCAGAGTCCTCATACCCGGCTACACAGACACCTTGGAGGTGGGGATGAAGAACCAGGGACATGGTGAGGGACACCCCACCCTCCCTGAGCCAGACCCCAGGTCCATCCTAAACCCTGAACCCAGATTAGGGTTTAAAGAGGCCGATGAGAAAGATGGGGACAGACTTTTTGAGCAGGGCCTGTTGTGATAGGACAAGGGATGATGGTTTTAAACTAAAGGAGGGAGATTCAGGCCAAACATAAGGAAGAAATTGTTGTCCTGAGGGTGGTGAGAGCCTGGCCCAGGTTGGCCAGAGAGGTGGTGGCTGAACCATCCCTGGAGACATCCCAGGCCAGGCTGGACGGGGCTCTGAGCAACCTGAGCTGGTGCAGATGTCCCTGCTCATGGCAGGGGGGGCACTGGGGGAGCTGGGAAGGTCCTTCACCCCACACTATTTTGTGATTTTACGATTCTATGAACCCCGGCACAGCCCCAACCCCTCAACCCCACTCCTGGGGTCCCACCCTGCACCTCGGCCACCCCCCTGGCATCCCAGCCCGACCCCACGACCTCCCTTCTCTCCCCTTGATGACCCTCTCCGTGGCCATTTCCCATTTTCTCCCCCCCAGCCCCTCACTCACGGTTCCCCCGGGCCCATTCGATGACGCGGGTGGGCGCCTGGAGCTCGAAGGTGTGAAGCTCCTCGTACCTGCGGGGAGGAGCAGGAGATCAGCGGGGCCCGGGGGGCAGCGATGGGGCCCGGGGGGGCCGGGAGGGCAGCGATGGGAGCCGGGGTTCCCTCACATTCGCAGCGACTGGATCAGCCATTCGTCCGCGGCCTCCTCCGCGCCGCCCGCCATCTCCATGGCAACGCCCGCCCGGCGCGCCCGTGACGTCACGCGGCGGCGCGCCCGTGTGACGCCGACGGGTGGCGGGGAGGGTCAAAAGAGGTCGGAAAGCGGTGGGGCGGTGCTGCGTTAAAGGGGGAAAAAAGCCGCGGGGTTTAGGGGGAAAATTGAGGTTTTTTCCGCTGCTTTCGGGCGTTGGAACAAGTGGTGGAGTTGCCGTG
Organism: Caloenas nicobarica; assembly: GCF_036013445.1. Taxonomy (NCBI): domain Eukaryota; kingdom Metazoa; phylum Chordata; class Aves; order Columbiformes; family Columbidae; genus Caloenas; species Caloenas nicobarica. Next base: position 214,831,980 of record NC_088245.1, on the reverse strand, counting down.
AGGAGCCGTTGAAGGAGGAATGTTGTTTGTACAAAACTGGGGACCTGGAACCCGACCCCAGCAGGGGGGAAGGACAGAGAGACACCAGGCTCCTTAATGCAAGTTAATTTAATAAATAATAATAATAAATAATACACTATAAAAATAACAAAATACAATAATAAAAATAAAATAAATAACAAATAATAATAAATGATAAAAATAATAAAAATAAAAAATTATAAAAATAATAAATTATAAAATAATTAAAATAAAAATTATAAAAATAATAAATTATAAAATAATTAAAATAAAAATTATAAAAATAATAAATTATAAAATAATTAAAATAAAATGATATTTAAATAATGAATAATAAGTAATAAATAAATAAATTAAAAGGTAATAAAATAAAATAATAAAAATAATAAATAATAATAAATAATAATAAACAATAATAAATAATAATAAAAAAATGCAAATCCTTGATGCAAAACGAAGTCTCTCCGAACTAATCCCGGGATGCAAACTGATGGCTGTATCTAAAAAGTTAAGCGAGGGGGAAGGGTAACCAAAGAGCCAGGAATCCACGTTTTAAATAAATCAGTAAGGTTGTCAGAATTAGGTGCATGAGACGGGTAAACTGAGGCAGGGTGGGGCGTCTGTAAACCTGCACTTCCAACCCATGGGGAGCAGGGGAGGGGATTTGTGGCCGGGATTTGGGGGGTGATATGAGCAGGGGCTTTTTGCCCTATTCCTTGTGTCTACCTTTAGGTAGAACACCCTGTCTTGCAAAATAGTTATTAAAATCTGCTTTGCTGAGAGATGCTGCCTGGGCCTATTCTATTGGCAAGGTGGTAGTTTCCTACAGTCACCATCCCTGGAGGGGTTGGACAGACGGACATGAGGTTCTCAGGACATGGGGCAGTGCCAGGGCTGGGGAACAGTTGGACTCGATGATCTTGAGGGGCTTTTCCAACCAAAATGATTCTGTGATCTTCTGTGCATGGGACAGCAGGAAGCTGGAGAAGCACCGTCAGGTCACATTGCAGCGTTGACTTCAGTCACACATTTTAACGACCAGAACTCTAAAATGTAGGTAGGGGTGCAGGTTTACACGTGACTTTGTAATTATAACCCAGGTAGTAATCACAGAATCATAGGAAATACGTGATGCTCTTTTCATAGAATCATAGAGTGTCCTGAGCTAGAGGGACCCACAGGATCATGGAGCCCAACTCCTGTCCCTGCACAGGACACCCCACAGGTCACCCCGTGTGTCTGAGGACGTTGTCCAGTCTCTTCTTGAACACTGTCAGGTTGGGGCCGGGACACCTCCCTGGGGAGCCTGTTCCAGTGTCCAGCACCTCTGGGTGAAGAACCTTTTCCTCATGTCCGACTGACCCTCCCTGGCACATCTTCCTGCCGTTCCCTGGGTTCTGTCACTGGTCACTAAAGAGTTTGACGCCTCCCTTTCCTCCTCCCCTTGTGAGGCAGATACCTGTGTTTTATCAAATACACAGAAGTATCCACGACCGGGCACGGTGATAAATTCAGAAGCCTCCCAAATCTTTGTAAAATCCAGCCTAATCTCTCCCGTTTATGCCAGTGCCTCTACAACGTGGTGATTACACGCTGGATCCCACCTGACCCTTCCCTAAGTTTTCACAGAATCCCAGAATGTCAGGGGTCGGAAGGGACCTCGGAAGCTCACCCAGTGCAATCCCCCCGCCGGAGCAGGAACACCCAGATGAGGTTACACAGAAGGTGTCCAGGCGGGTTGGAATGTCTGCAGAGAAGGAGACTCCACAACCTCCCTGGGCAGCCTGGGCCAGGCTCTGGCACCCTCACCATGAAGAAGTTTCTCCTCAAATTTAAGGGGAACCTCCTGTGTTCCAGTTTGAACCCATTGCCCCTTGTCCTATCACTGGTTGTCACTGAGAAGAGCCTGGCTGCATCCTCCTGACACTCCCCCTTTCCATATTGATCCCCATGAATGAGTCACCCCTCAGTCTCCTCTTCTCCAGCTCCAGAGCCCCAGCTCCTCAGCCTTTCCTCACACGGGAGATGCTCCACTCCCTGCAGCATCTTTGTGGCTGCGCTGGACTCTCTCCAGCAGTTCCCTGTCCTTCTGGAACTGAGGGGCCCAGCACTGGACACAATATTCCAGATGAGGTCTCCCCAGGGCAGAGCAGAGGGGCAGGAGAACCTCTCTGACCTACTGACCACCCCCCTTCTGATACACTTTTCCTTTTTAATTTTTAACAACATGTCATTCTTAGATATTTCACTCTTTTCCTGCTGTGTGTCATCCCATCATCTGTGGTTTCCCGTGCCCAGGGGATGCTGCTCAAGCCGGGATTGCCGGGCTGGGCCTCGCTGGTCGCTCTTTCAGCCGTACGTCCGTCTCCGTTCCTCTCCAGCGCAGACTCAAAGGGTCGGTGCCACTAACTTGCTTCCCTCTGCGGACTTGCCGCCTGCTAACAGCAACGCTTTGGGATCGGCGGTGACATTTGGGAGTTTATTACAGATTATTGTGCTTTTTTCTGCCTTCTGGCCGGGTTTTAGCTGGCGTTGGGAAGCAAGCTGTGTCTGTTTTCCGTGTGTTTTCTGTCACACTGCAAGGTGGCAGCCTCCGGCTTCTGAGGCGGCGCCGGAATAATCAGAAAAATGGCTTGTTTTGAGAGAAATACATCCGAATTTGGATCTCTTACTTTGTGTGGTGTCTCCTGTGTTATCTGACGTTCTGTGCTGTTTGTTTCCCCCTCGTTTTCCAGCGCACTGTCGGTGTCGGTCAATGCAGGAGTTGTCGCAGAGGGATGGAGACGCTTTGGGCGGTTTTGTCGGGTGATTTCTTGGGCTCCTGCCGTGCTCGGAGAGGTGGTTGGACATTCTGGGTGACGTGACGGGTTCAGGCTCGGGCTGTGCTGTCTGAACTCTGTGCTTGGGGCTAATTCAGGGCTGCCGGGACAGCGGGGACAGAGAAGCGAGGGCAAAAGCAGAGACAGAGGCAGAAGCGCTGTGAAAACACGGATGGAAAGCCAGAGCCCTTCAACTGAGACTCTGCTCTGGAAGCAGAAACTGGGACTGGTTGATGTGATAAACACTTTGCCTCACCTCTGGTTATTTTCCCAAGATAGTCTACTTTGTTGCTTCAAGATACACAGGTATTAGAACCGTTCAGAGAAAGGATGGAGAGAATCACAGAATAGTTTGGGTTGAAGGACCTTCCCAGCTCCCCCAGTGCCCCCCTGCCATGAGCAGGGACATCTGCACCAGCTCAGGTTGCTCAGAGCCCCGTCCAGCCTGGCCTGGGATGTCTCCAGGGATGGTTCAGCCACCACCTCTCTGGCCAACCTGGGACAGGCTCTCACCACCCTCAGGGCCAACAATTTCTCCCTCATGTCTGGCCTGAATCTCCTTCTTTTAGTTTAAAACCAACACCCCTTGTCCTATCACAACAGGCCCTGCTCAAAAGTCTGTCCCCATCTTTCTTCTCGGCGCCTTTTAAGCACTGAAAGGCCGCACTAAGGTCTCCCCGGAGCTTCTCTTCTCCAGCTGAACAGCCCAGCTCTCCCAGCCTGTCCTCCCAGCAGAGCTGTTCCAGCCTCGGGTCATTTCTGGGGCTCCTCTGGCCCCTCTCCAGCAGCTCCATGTGTGTCCTGTGCTGAGGACCCAGAGCTGGCCCAGCACTGCAGGGGGGTCTCCCCAGAGCGGAGCAGAGGGGCAGAATCCCCTCCCTCCACCTGCTGCTCACGCTGCTGGGGATGCAGCCCAGGACACGGGTGGATTTCTGGGCTGCAAGCGCACGTTGCCGGCTCATGGCCAATCTTTCACCCCCAGCACCCCCAAGTCCTTCTCCTGGGGGCTGCTCTCCATCCATTCTCGTCCAGCCTGTATTTGTGCCTGGGATTTCCTTAGCCCATAAACATACCTGGGCAGGTACCACCTCCCAGCGCTTTTACTGCTTAATTCACTTACAGACCTGTCGGCCCTGAGTTTGTTCATCTCAGTTCACAAATGCTCACGTTATTTTTGTAAAATAGCTACTTCTCCCAAGGAACAAGTGCCAGGACCAGAGGAAACGGCCTCAAGTTGCGCCAGGGGAGGTTGAGGTTGGATGTGGGGAACAATTTCTTCCCCAAAGGGCTGTGGGGCATTGGAACAGGCTGCCCAGGGCAGTGCTGGAGTCACCATCCCTGGAGGGGTTGGACAGACGGACATGAGGTTCTCAGGACATGGGGCAGTGCCAGGGCTGGGGAACGGTTGGACTCGATGAGCTTGAGGGGCTTTTCCAACCAAAATGATTCTGTGAATCTATGATTCTAAGAATCTGAAATTCACTAAAAGGCTTGTCTTACTGATTCTTTTCATATACGTGATTCAAAAAGAATGTGTTGCGTAAACATCTTGTGAAGAACCTGAAAGAAACTTCCTGCTCTGCAGTTTTTGTTCTTTTTTTTTTTTTTTTAATCTAAATCGTATGACTGTTACAATACATTTGATAGAAACCTGCGAGGCTTGTTGGAGTGAGCCGGGACATGGAGCTGTGACAGCACCCGCTGCACTTGAGAGCACAGAGATGTGGCACTTCGTGGGCTCAGAGCTGTGTCACCCTTGTGTCACCTTGTCCCATCAACTCTTTTTCTCATCTGTGCACTAATTGCAGGGCATGAGCTTAGCCCGAGGCGGACGAGCGGCCAAGTCAGCGCAACGTTCTCCTCCAACAATGTGTGAGAACAGAGAGAAGGAGAAATATCAAAGGAAGCGCTGGGAGCCTGAAAAACATTTTCTCTGCACGTTCTCGCTTTCTATTTTATCTTTATCTTTCCAGATGACTGGGGGAGCAAAGTGGGTAAGTGGGGGAAAAGAGAAAACCCTCCCTTACTACAGATAACTCGGAGCGTTTTCGAAATACCGAGGTCTGAATGAAGACAACAACCGAAACAACCATTTAAGTTGAAACAAAAGAAACATTTTAAGGCTATTTCCAAATCTCTCCGGAAAAGAAATACTTTAATCTCAAAATATCGAAGAGGAAAGAGTAAAAAATGGGAACATTTGTTACAGAGTTAGACTAATAGGAATGGGCTGAGCTGGTTTGTTGTGCCTCAGTGTGTGACTTCGCCAATTTGTTTAAATAAAATACAAAACTGCTGGGTTTTTTTTTCAGCAGAGAGCTTGGCAAAGTGAAAGAGAGTACTATTGCCTTAGTTGCTTCTCTCTGCCTGCAGAGTTTGCACTAAATCTGTTTTTGGGCAGCCTTGGAGATGTTGTTTCTTGGGAAAACAAGTTGTCAAGGGGCTTGGAATGGAAATTGTTACTTTGGGAACTGATAAGGTCTTTAAACGAAATGTAATGGTAATTGCCTACTGGACCTCTGAGCAGTCTTGAGTCTGAATGCTATGCAGTAGTTACAAGGATAAATATAATATTTCCAGTTGCTATATCATAGAATCATTTTGGTTGGAAGAGCCTCTCAAGCTCATCGAGTCCAACTGTTCCCCCACTACCCCCCGTCCCTGAGAACCTCATGTCCGTCTGTCCAACCCCTCCAGGGATGGTGACTCCAGCGCTGCCCTGGGCAGCCTGTTCCAATGCCCCACAGCCCTTTGGGGAAGAAATTGTTCCCCAGACCCAACCTCAGCCTCCCCTGGTGCAACTTGAGGCCATTTCCTCTCATCTAAAAGAGACTGAGGAATCCTAAGAACTCTGAGCTGCTCATCCTTGCAATCGGTGCATCCTTTCAGGTACACACCAATGCGTAGCGGTGAGCTTGCCCTGGCCACAGGCAAGGTCTGCCTTTTTAGGCTTGTGTGTTTGCAGTCTGTCGCTCTGGACTCACAGCACTCAGCCTAAAAAATTCAAAATGTCAAGATACAACCTGCCACGTGTCCGCCTGCAGAATCTGCGAGGTCCATAAATTCATGATCTGGACTGCTGCTGCAGCAGATGTGAAATACCTGGGAAGGAGAGATCGTAGAATCATAGATTCATAGAATGTTTTGGGTTGAAGGACCTCCCCAGCTCCCCCAGCGCCCCCCCTGCCATGCGCAGGGACATCTGCACCAGCTCAGGTTGCTCAGAGCCCCGTCCAGCCTGGCCTGGGATGTCTCCAGGGATGGTTCAGCCACCACCTCTCTGGCCAACCTGGGCCAGGCTCTCACCACCCTCAGGGCAACAATTTCTTCCTCATGTCCGGCCTGAATCTCCCTCTGTTAGTTTGAAACCATCACCCCTTGTCCTATGGCAACAGGCCCTGATCAAAAGTCTGTCCCCAAAAAGAAGCAGAGATGGAAACCCGTGGGGGAGCGTGGAGTCCAGCTTCCTCCTAGAAAAACAAATATTTGCTGTAAACAGAAATAGGAAGAAAACCCATTTATTTCAGTGAAGGCAACGTTGCTTTTTAAAGCTGAACAAACCCAAAACTAAGGTGAGAAATTTGGGAAGCTTGGCTTCCTGCGGTTAATGCCGAACCAGAGGTACATGCAGCTGATCTCAAAGTGTTGGCTCTTTTCAACCCTCTGGGATCTTGTCTCCTGCGAAGAGTCGCTTCTCAGGCTTAATCCTTATACGGAGCTTTCCCCTTCTACTTTTTCCTGAAAAATAAAATGTTAAGGTTAATAGAATATATTCCACTCAAATGGAGGTCATTTGGTTGGTGTGCAGAGTCCAATGTTCACAATTTTAAGGAATATATACAGGAACAGTAGAACTGTTTGGAAGAATGCGCCTCCAGAGAGTCAATATATATATTTTTTGGGGGTGAAATTCACAGTCACAGGATCCTGGGGAGGCAGGAGGATGAGTAGGTTCAGAGGGATTAGATGCATTTGTGGAGGGCAAATCCAACAGGACCTTTAAATATAATGGTTTGGCTGCAAATTTTGGCCATCAGCAGAACGTCAGGAGACCAGAATCATCTTGCCATGTCCTGGTGATGCTGTCCCTGTCCCTGCACGCTGGAGATGAGATGCTGCTTTGGACGGGTCTTTGTCTGGGCCAGTTCACGTTCCATTTATAACTCCTTTAGTTGTCATTGTAAATTGTATTTCTAGGGATATTATCAGGAAATGTTGTCTGGGCTGGAGTTTCTAACCTCTACCGTGAGGTCTCGGTGCTTCCCTGATACTCTTAATTAATGTACGTTTTCTGTCTTGAGTGGCTTTTCTCATTTATAATATTTGCAAAGTCATAGTGAAGTTCTTAAACTGCATAGCCTTGGCGAGATTGCATTTTATCAAATTTGTCATTTCTAGACTCCTGTGGAGTTTAGAGCCCACACATGGTGTTTTAACAACAAAGATGGCACACTCGGGGTACATTTCCTCGACTACCTCTTCTGCTCTCCTCTGAATTATTTTGTGGGTTATGCTAATACTCTATTAAAATTTTGATTAATCTCGTTATCTCTCCACGCGACTAATCTTTGCGTTATGTTCAGTGCTTGATTTCATCAGCATCTTGTGGCAGTGACAGCCATACTTTAATTAACTAATGATGGAAAAGAGTAATTTTCTGTGTCTTTTGATGTTCACTTGTCCTATGAGATGTGGTGGACCTTCTATGAGATGTGGTGGACCTCCTCAGTGCTGTATAAAAAAAACCACAGCGTTTTTTTCACTTCTTCCTCCCCAAAATCTCTTGTGTGGCAGTTTAGTCTTATCATTTTTTGTTCCGCCCACAATAAACCTAAAAAGCAAGGTCTCCATTTTGGTTGCCTTGAATGTGTTTGGGGGTTATTATCCAATAACCCACATCTTCCAGTTTTTTCTTGAGGATCATGAGTTTCTGAGCCAGGACCCTTCTCTGGGCCTCCCTGGGTGATCCCTACACACATTTGCTGCTCTTCTTTCTTACTATATTTTCTATTTTCTTATCTGTTTTCTTCTGCTTTTCTAAGTAGGAGAGGCAGGATTTTTTATTTTATTTTATTTATTTTTTTTCCAGGGAGCTTTTCCTTGGAAAAGTTGATCTGATAAAACTGCACCAGCTTTGACGCAGTTTAGATTTAGCCAGATTCCTGGAGGACAGAGCAGAGGCTTGAACTTGACCCTCCTGCCTGGACACTACAATTTCTGCCACCTTGTATTGCTCATTTTGGGAGAAACATTTCTCCCAATATAGACAAAATTCTTATTTTCTGACAAGGGCCAGTGTTTTGTTTGTACTTTCTTCAGCTGTGTTGTCATGCTAATGCCAGCTCTTGAAGCAGTCAGTCTGAATTCACTTCTATTTATGGGAACTCGGTATTTTTCACCCTAAACCGCCTCTTGACATAAACCAAACCAATTTTCTGCAGGTATTCTGCGCACACTCTTTGGGTGTATCCTCACTGGCAGCTTTCAACTTACACTGGAGGAGCAAAAATCACTGAGAAAGGAAAAAGATGTTTAGGAAACACTGAGAAGTTACAGTTTTCCAAACCCCTTTGAGAATGTAATTTTTAAATTGGAGATGGGAGAACACACTTACTTCATTTGGAGGAGGAGGAATGCTTTTACGTCGTTGTTTTTCCTGTCTTTTACGTCGACACCTATAACGTAAAGTGCTCAGTGAACAGAACTTTAGACAGTGATTTAATGCAGAATGAGATTCTTTAGTTTATGGATGAGTACCTTATGATATTTTTTTTTTTTAAATTGTATTCTCTGACATGGATATGTAAAATGACAAGAAAATAGAATTTGGAAATAAGTTAAAAACCTGTCTCTTACCTGAGATAGCACAAACCATTGTGGGAAAGGAAAAGAGACTATAAAATAGGGTAGAAACAACTAAATTGGTTGTACATGAAGTAGCTGGGGCCTCAATAGTCTTGCTGCAAAGAGCTGAACAAATCTCCCAGTTCTTTTTCCTACTTTTTGGCAGGATAAGTTAACCCAGCAAATCCAAAGCGTGTGGATGTGCAGAGATCATCGAGGGGAACGTCATAATTCATTTTCTGCTTTGGGATTTTGAACGTTCTCCCTGTCTCCTGTCACGTTCCCATTTTCTCTCAGTTAAGCTTATAAACCTGTTTGACCTGGGAAAAATGTGCAAAATGGTAAGAGGATAAAAGAGCATTTATCCTCCACACACTATTTAAAAATCTTTCTTTTTTTTTCAACTTTTGTTCGCATTTTTCAGTGAATGAAAAAAGTGAACATCAAAGGAAATGGTAAAAAAACCATGGAATGAAAAGTGCCAAAAGAAGAAAAAAGTAAGAGCTCTTCCAAAAATACAGAACTTAATGAAAAATTATCCTAAAGTTAGACAACAATGTTAATTTCAAAATTTCTGTGGAAAACTTTTGAAGAAGAGCCAGAAAGAATTAGAAACTATTAAGCTGTAGCTGCCATTTTTGGATGAGGCAGTTGTGAGGAAGCTCTGCTCATGGATTGGATCATGTTTGGTGGCATTAACCTGCAGATTGAAACAAGAGGAACTTGGTTTATGAGACAAGTGGCCAATGTTGCACCCTGAACTCGTAGTGAGGCCCTTCAGGGGAAGCAATTGATTAGAAATTGTGAAATGTGCCTCAGTTTTGCCAGGTGGTGTGAAGATTAGTGGAGCTTTACGTACCTATGAAGCCACAGAGAAATGGAGTTCTTCTTGTACATCAAAAAGCCCAAAATAAAGATGAACAAAAGAAATATTCCAACAGCTTTTCCCATTTTCCTTACGGCTCTCAACACTTGGAAAGGAAGAGAGAAAGAGAGAATGTCACGCTCTGCACACACTGTAGAATCAGAGAATCATTTTGGTTGGAAAAGACCCTCAAGCTCATCGAGTCCAACCGTTCCCCACCCCTGGCACTGCCCCATGTCCTGAGAACCTCATGTCCGTCTGTCCAACCCCTCCAGGGATGGTGACTCCAGCACTGCCCTGGGCAGCCTGTTCCAATGCCCCACAGCCCTTTGGGGAAGAAATTGTTCCCCACATCCAACCTCAACCTCCCCTGGCGCAACTTGAGGCCGTTTCCTCTGGTCCTGGTGCTTGTTGGAAGGACCTCCCCAGCTCCCCCAGTGCCCCCCCTGCCATGAGCAGGGACATCTGCACCAGCTCAGGTTGCTCAGAGCCCCGTCCAGCCTGGCCTGGGATGTCTCCAGGGATGGTTCAGCCACCACCTCTCTGGCCAACCTGGGCCAGGCTCTCACCACCCTCAGGGCCAACAATTTCTTCCTCGTGTCCAGCCTGAATCTCCCTCCTTTAGTTTAAAACCATCACCCCTTGTCCTATCACAACAGGCCCTGCTCAAAAGTCTGTCCCCATCTTTCTTCTCGGCTCCTTTTCAGTCCGGAAAGGCCGCACTAAGGTCTCCCCGGAGCTTCTCTTCTCCAGCTGAACAGCCCAACTCTCTCAGCCTGTCCTCCCAGCAGAGCTGTTCCAGCCTCGGGTCATTGCTGGGGCTCCTCTGGCCCCTCTCCAGCAGCTCCACGTTTGACGTACAAACTGTTAATCTACTCAAAAGAATCGTATTTCCACAGTTCCAGTGGGCCCGTTACTGCCTGAATCACTTGGCCAAATGCACAGCAGGAAGATCTGATGGTTCTTTGTCAGCAGCAGAACTAATGAGCAAAGAAGGTTGTCAGCTGCCGGGTGCTGATGGCTTTGTGCAGTACCGCTGAGTGACCGCGTGGTATTTCTTAATCAGCAAGACAGAATATCTAATGTACAGGAAGGCAGGAGTACATCTCTCAGAGGTACATGCCGGGATCGTATTTATTTATGTCCTGTCCTCTCAGGACTGGAGATCTCTGTTAAGAGGAGTGGAAGATTCTCCTAAGAGGGTTTTGATGAGCTCGTAAGACACCCCTCATAAAGCATCTTGATGAGCTGTGTGCTGGCTGCTCGGCCCCTGCGCTTAATGGAATCGATCTGCAGTTGGTGTTGGTGCCCTGGGAATAGTCTGATGGAGTCAGGCAGGGCAAGCACAAGTGGAATTGTTCTAGACGTGGGGAAGGAATTTTTGATGCTGAGAGTGGTGAGAGCCTGTCCCAGGTACCCAGAGAGGTGTTGGCTGAACCATCCCTGGAGACACCCCAGGCCAGGCTGGACGGGGCTCTGAGCAACCTGAGCTGGTGCAGATGTCCCTGCTCATGGCAGGGGGGGCACTGGGGGAGCTGGGAAGGGCCCTTCAACCCAAACTATTCTCTTATTCTATGGAATGATAAAAAAGGCGTGAGAAGAGAAATAAAATATCTGACATTGGCTAGATGACAAAGGATAAAGAGATCCCTGAACTAAGTCTGAAGTGATCTGAAAGTGTAAATGGATAACTTCTGAACTTGAAGAAAAATTAAATCTAAGCAAGGCAATGTGATGTGCAAAGAGGTCCCACCCCACCACACTTACAGTACAAAGAAGGGGGTGGTCCACTGTCAATGCTGCCTCCAAATCCTTCCAGCTTGCAGAACGGAGGGCCCCATCCAAAATCACAGTGACAATTGTTCTTATTGTTGCACACCTAAAAGAAAACACATATTTTACGACATGAAAAATAAAGAAATCATGATATTTCTTCATGCCAAGAAAGGCCTTGAAGTGCTGGAGCGACTTGGGAGAAGGGAACGGAGCTGGGGAAGGGGCTGGAGCACAAGTGTGATGGGAGCGGCTGAGGGAGCTGGGGGTTCAGCTGGAGAACAGGAGCTGAGGGGAGACCTTCTGATCTCTGACCTGCCTGAAAGGAGCTTGGAGCCAGGGGGGGTTGGGCTCTGCTCCCCAGGAACAAGCGCCAGGAGCAGAGGAAACGGCCTCAAGTTGCGCCAGGGGAGGTTGAGGTTGGATCTGGGGAACAATTTCTTCCCCAAAGGGCTGTGGGGCATTGGAACAGGCTGCCCAGGGCAGTGCTGGAGTCACCATCCCTGGAGGGGTTGGACAGACGGACATGAGGTTCTCAGGACATGGGGCAGTGCCAGGGGTGGGGAACGGTTGGACTCGATGATCTTGAGGGGCTTTTCCAACCAAAATGATTCTATGAGCCTATGATTCTGTTACGACAACCTATTTCTCGGATATGTCCAAAATTAATTTGTCACCTTCACGTGATCCAAAGATTATGGCTTTTCCTACAAGATAAGTCCATGACTCCCTTGATTGCACATTTATTTGTCCTCTCCAGGCTGGACTACTCAGCTCCTGAGTTCCTTGGTTCTCACTCATGGTCCGTAACAGCTGAACCTCTCACGGGCTGCAGTGAGGGCTGATGAACAGCCTGAGCATCCTCACCATGGACCAGGAGCACAGGGAAGAGGTCCTCTGAGATTAATTTTGGGCTTGTCCTATGCTGGGACAGGAGTTGGACTCGATGATCCTTGTGGCTCCCTCCCAACTCAGGACATTCTGTGATTCTACTGCCCTGATTTTGGGTCATGCTGCCGTGTGGATGCACGATCAGCCCATGTTGGTGGCCCATGCTGAGGTGATGCAGAATTGAGCTTCTCTAATCCTCTTTAGGTGCTCGTTGGCTGATTTCCTATTATATGTTATTAGTCTGGGTTTGCATTATTGTTTGGTAGTTCGGACCCATAGCTCTGCTCCCCAACATCTCAAATTTGCACCCCTGTGTAGGCCATGATAGTTTCCTGCCCAAATGTAGCAGCTCCATTTTGAGTAACATTTTTCTCTCTTCTGGGGAGACGGCGTTGAGGTTATTAACAGCTTTCTTCACTCATTGGTGCAGCCCAAACCATATAGAGCAATCATTATTATTTTTCAAGGGTGTGTGTTTAAGTTTGGAGAACTGCTTCCCAAGAAAAAAAGTGCATTTTTTTGTGTTATAACCTTTCTCTCTGCAGACAACAAAATACATGATTATTCCAACTTCTTTAAGAACACAAGAACTTCTGATGGGCTCAGCCACCTACAGCTGGTGACAGAGCAGAAGAAAAATGGATCTCAGGCCCTCCCAGTTACAGGTTTATAGACTGCCAGTAACTTTTTGTACCGGTCCTCAAAACTATTTCAGATAAAGGATAGATGGTAGGAAATCTTCTCAATATTCTCCCTTTGCCTCTACACTAACACCCACACAGATCTGCTTATCTACAATAATATTTGTCTGGAAAGAGGGGCAGGTACCTTGAACATGATGTCATAAAAAAATCCACACGTGAAATAGTTCTGCCGGTATGAACGTTTGAAATGTAGTTTTATGTAAGGCTAAGTGCAGCTAATGTTGTACAAAATCTACCTTTTTTTTTTTTTGGTATTTGTAAGGAAAACAAAGTTACAGAACTGAGCATGCATTTTTAAGAAGATCTCTCCACCTCCCGCTGATTTAAATTCAGTAGCGCTGACAGACGCAATGAAGGATGAAGCGTTATCATGTGGAAGTTGGTTTTCACAATATTTGAGGAAACAAAGAAGAAAAACGGTAAATGTAACCAGCAAACACTTCTATAAAAAGCTGTGGACAGCCAGAGCAGAATCTGGGAGGACGGTCATGAGTGAAAATGAAAATAATCTCTGTGCTGCTGAACCAGGAATGATTCTGGACTTCTAATACTGCTTTCGAGAGACAAATTTATATTTTGCATATTCTATTCAAAGGATACGGAAATGTTTTCTACTCACCCCTCTGTCATGGCATTTTTTCTCCCTGCAATCACTGTCAAGAAAAGCTGCGCTGACACATGTCCTGTTCACACATATCTGCAGAAAGAGGCAGATTTATTAGTGAAATGATTAAATGAATGATATCAGGAAAGGGCACTGACTGGTGAATAGGGGTAAAAGTAGCGAGAAACAGCCCAGCAAGTATTTTTAGCTGTTTGTTTCATTCAAGGCTTTTCTTTCCCTCTCTCCAAACAAGCCTTAAGGAGCATAAAGTGAAGCTCTTGGGTTCCAGGTTCAAGACAAACCAAAGGAGAGGCTGAACAAACCCGTTGAGGGCTACAAAATGCACAGAAACCTCTTCTACATCAGAGTCTCGGTAATTAAACAGTGAAAATGATTGAAGGTTGTACCAGCATTAGTAGGATGTAATTGCAATTTGGTTATTTTTGGAATTAATGTTTGTGCTTGGTGGTGTGAAACCCGTGTCCCCTGAAAGGAGGACTCTACTGAAGCCAACATTGAGCAGCTCCTTCCCTTTTGGTGGAGCTCAGCACCTCTGTTTTTGTTAGAAAGATTTTCCTTGCTGTGTAATAGCAGGAAACTCATCCTTTAGTGCATCACCATCTTGACAGGAATTTGGTCTTTTGCGTGGGTCAAAGGGAAGAAGTGAAACCTGTTCTTGGAACAACACTTCAAATTCTTTTGCGTGCTCAACGAAACAACCTTGGCGTTGGTTAGGAGCTTCAAAAGAAGAGCGCAATTTCTTTTTCCTAATGGAAAAATTAGGAGAAGCTATTGCATTAACCGCTCTGAGTGAAAAAACCCACAAAACCAATACAAGAGGTTGCTATTTATCAGCCGCTAAAGGAGGCTTTATCAGAAGGCTCTATGGGGCTTATATCCAAGATCAAGATAATCTCCTTTTTCTTCCTTTAGGAACAAAATCCTTTATTTAATCTCCATCCTGTACTGTTTGTATATCCTCTAGCTTTCTAAGGGTACCTTGTTTCTACCGCACGAGGTGCCGTCTTTCACGGATCCCACGTCGGGGGTGTCTGTAGCCAGGTGGAATTCGAGTCCCCAGCAGAGCTCATCGTTCATGATGGTCTGAACCACGGTCTCGCCGTCGTGCCTGACGGGCACTCGTTTAACATTAGTGCACTGCACTCTTCCACACAGGACGTTCCTGGGATGGACAAAGAGTTTGCAAGGCCTGCAGAGACGTCTGACAATGAGAAGGCCAAGTGCAAGGTCCTGCACCTGGGTCGGGGCAACCCCCGGTGTCAATCCAGGCTGGGGATGGAGGGATGGAGAGCAGCCCCCAGGAGAAGGACTTGGGGGTGCTGGGGGTGAAAGATTGGCCATGAGCCGGCAACGTGCGCTTGCAGCCCAGAAATCCACCCGTGTCCTGGGCTGCATCCCCAGCAGCGTGAGCAGCAGGTGGAGGGAGGGGATTCTGCCCCTCTGCTCCGCTCTGGGGAGACCCCCCTGCAGTGCTGGGCCAGCTCTGGGTCCTCAGCACAGGACACACATGGAGCTGCTGGAGAGGGGCCAGAGGAGCCCCAGAAATGACCCGAGGCTGGAACAGCTCTGCTGGGAGGACAGGCTGAGAGAGCTGGGCTGTTCAGCTGGAGAAGAGAAGCTCCGGGGAGACCTTAGCGCGGCCTTTCCGGACTTTAAAGGGATCGAGAAGAAAGATGGAGACAGACATATGAGCAGGGCCCATTGCAACAGGACAAGGGGTGATGGTTTTAAACTAAAGGAAGGAGATTCAGGCTGGACATGAAGAAGAAATTGTTGCCCCTGAGGGTGGTGAGAGCCTGTCCCAGGTTGGTCAGAGAGGTGGTGGATGAAGCATCCCTGGAGACATCCCAGGCCAGGCTGGACGGGGCTCTGAGCAACCTGAGCTGGTGCAGATGTCCCTGCTCATGGCAGGGGGGGCACTGGGGGAGCTTCAACCCAAAACATTCTGTGATTCTATGATATGAAGACGTGATCCATGGTTGTACACACCCTGGTGCAAATTTGGCCTGTTGCAGCTCACATACTTGGAGAAACCCTGGGCATGGTCTGAGGTTCCAGCTCTTCAGGGTCAATCCTTTTAGGTAGTTTGCATCCACCCACCCCTTTTTTGAGGTTAAGCCATTTAACTGGTATTGGAACAGACTCTTATGCCAGTTGGTGTCAGTGCCTTGGGCACGTAGGCACAACCCTTTGAAGTATCTCTCCAGAAGCTACAGAGACACTTCCATTTGACTTTTTGATCCTCACTTTTCATGCATTTTTCCCATTTTATATACTGCATTGGAAATACTGCTGTTTATGCCAGGAAGAATTGGATGTAGTTATTTGAAAACTTGTCTCTGTGCCCAGAGGTGGCAACAGTGAAGCTCAAGTGCTGCCTGTCTAGTGCTTTGTAGGAAAATAGGAAATAAGCTCAAATTCTGAATTTGCACCCTAGTGTCTTCCCTAATGACAGCAATGTCATCCTACTTGGTGAACTGCTTGGAGCAACCCTGGGCATGGTCTGAGGTTCCAGCTCTTCTGGTGAACTGCTAAAGTACAAGCCTCAAGTTGCGCCAGGGGAGGTTGAGGTTGGATCTGGGGAACAATTTCTCCCCCAGAGGGCTGTTGGGCATTGGAACAGGCTGCCCAGGGCAGTGGTGGAGTCACCGTCGCTGGAGGGGATGGACAGATGTGGAGACGAGGTTCTCAGGGACATGGGGCAGTGCCAGGGCTGGGGGAATGGTTGGACTCAATGATCCTGAGGGTCACAGAATCACAGAATCACAGAATGTTAGGGATTGGAAGGGACCTCGAAAGATCATCTAGTCCAATTCCCCTGCCGGAGCAGGAACACCCAGATGAGGTTACACAGGAAGGTGTCCAGGCGGGTTTTGAATGTCTCCAGAGAAGGAGAATCCACAACCCCCCTGGGCAGCCTGTTCCAGTGTTCCGTCACCCTCACTGAGAAGAAGTTTCTTCTCACATTTAAGTGGAACCTCTTGTGTTCCAGCTTGAACCCATTACCCCTTGTCTTACTGTTGGTTGTCACCGAGAAGAGCCTGGCTCCATCCTCGTGACACCCACCCTTTCTATATTTATAAACATTGATGAGGTCACCCCTCAGTCTCCTCTTCTCCAAGCTCAAGAGCCCCAGCTCCCTCAGCCTTTCCTCATAAGGGAGATGCTCCACTCCCTTAATCATCTTTGTGGCCCTGCGCTGGACTCTCTCCAGCAGTTCCCTGTCCTTCTTGAACTGAGGGGCCCAGCACTGGACACAATATTCCAGATGAGGTCTCACCAGGGCAGAGTAGAGGGGAAGGAGAACCTCTCTCGACCTACTAACCACCCCCCTTCTAATACACCCCAGGATGCCATTGGCCTTCTTGGCCACAAGGGCACAGTGCTGGCTCACGGTCATCCTGCTGTCCACCAGGACCCCCAGGTCCCTTTCCCCTACACTGCTCTCTAATAGGTCATTCCCCAACCTGTACTGGAACCTGGGGACTGGGAACCTGGAACCTGGGTCTCTTCTACTGAAATGATTCTATGATTCTAAGAAAGGTTAGGTACTAGCAACTGCATATTTTTGACTAAATAATACACATAGGGACAGTCAATCTCCAAGGTCCTGGTGAACAAACTCCTTCCTTTTGAATTGGCCATATCCACACCCAAATGTGGGTCAGTCTCAGCAGGTCCTGCTCTCAGGACAGGACAAGAGAGGAGGGCTTGGAGAGTGATGAGTTCAGAGATTGAGAGACAACACTCTACAACAATGTCCTACCTAGGCATGTCTTTCAAGATGCTCGGAGGAAAGGCTATTGCATCCTAAGGAAGAGAGATGCAAGCAGGTTTCCTCCATCCTTTTGAAATAACCTTCTTGGGTGCATCTTCTAGTGGTGCTCTGGCAACAGGGCTCAGAGTAGAACATCTAAGGAGGAACATCTAGTCTCCTCAAGAAGTCAGTCTGTTCCCTGCAGGGAACAGCCCGTGAGGAAAGTTTATTTGTCCAGCAGGAGGGATAAAACCATGAAATGGGCTGCCCAGGGCAGTGGTGGAGTCACCATCCCTGGAGGGGTTGGACAGACGGAGATGAGGTTCTCAGGACATGGGGCAGTGCCAGGGCTGGGGGAACGGGTGGACTCCATGATCTTGAGGATCTCTTCCAACCTAAATGATTGTATGATTCTATGTACTGACTGGTGACTGCGACACATGGCAGCAAAATGAAAAGAATTAATGCTGAAGGAGAAAAAGGGTTAGAGAACCCATTATCAAACGGAACAGGAAAAGCAGCCCTCGCCTGGTGACGGGTTGACCCCTTACTCTGGGAAAGCTGAACTTCCATTCATGCTGGGAGATAAGATTTAAGGCTGTTCTGGACAAGCAAAGAAGAAAAATCTGTAAGTTTTATAAAAAGAAGACCTTCCTCACTTAACTTTCTGGGTTCAGAGTGCAAGAAGATCCCAACCTGAAGAAACGCTGCCTCAAATTCCTCCTATTGCCACGTGCTTTGTTTGACTGTTAGAAAGGACCTCTCTCAGCAATGCTCATACATCACCCCACCTACGAAAACCAACCAGAAAAGCCTAGCAGAGCCTCCAAGTCGTACAAAAAGCTGCACTCTTCTCCCGATATCATTTTTGCCTCTTTCGTGCCTAATCCCAACAACAACAGCAACAAAAATTCAAGTCGAAAAACTCTTAGAAACAGTGTTTTGTTTGTATGTATGTACAGCAACATGTAAGAGTGATGTCCCAGTTCTGCCTGGGCTAGTGGCAGGACTGGGACACCAGTAACCACCAGTAGCCACCAGTAACCAGCAGTACTTACTCTTCCTGGCATTTGGTGTAGTACGTCCCGTTCCAGCCGCAGTTCCCGCACCGGTCGCCTCGGATGTTCACTTCCCTGAAGCAGCTGAACGGGGCAGGTTGGGCAGCTGGGGGGGGACACAGAAAATGGGGGTGTTCACAGAGAGACAGGGAGTATCAGCACCCCCATGATCCCCCTGGATGATTTTTGTATTATTGTTTTTTTTGAGATAAAGTTCTGGTCAACGGCATCTTGCTTTTGACCTGCCATGTTTTATGGGCAGTATGTACATACATATTTTTCACCTGTTTTGGTTCTGCTTCTCTTTTGCATCAGCATTATCAATGTTAGAATGAAGTGGCTAAATGAACAGATTTGCCACCAAGAAAGAGATCAGCCCGTGATCAGAATGGACCGTGGTCATTTATGCAGAGCAACATGGAACATAAAATTGGATTAAAAGCCTAAAATCTTCCCCAAACCTTTTTTTTTTTTTTTCTTTAAGCCTGACTTGCTGTGTGACACAGGTCAATATATCTTACAATTACCCTGAAACCAGAATCACCACCATTATATTTAATATTAGCAACAGTAATTCCTGTTAGAAGCTGCGCACGGATCTGGATTTCAGGAAAGCTGAACGATTTCTAACCCAGGGCACTCCCAGTTTTTTTCAGAACATCTTTATTTTCACTGAGTGTTGTGTAAGAATAACAGAGCAGTGAGGGAAAAGAGCCCGTGGTCAATGCAGGACTCACATCAGGCGTTATTTACAAGTTTTCAAGCATCCAAAATGTTCTGCAAATAAACCCCGCTGTCCTTCAAAGGTGGCCGAGATCACTGTTGGCCACATTAGCAGCGTGTAAACGCTCGTGTGACAATTCCTTTGGTAGAAATGATGATGAAAATATTCTGCTTGATGAAAACGTTTTGCTTTATCAAAATATTTTGCTTTATCAATATTCTTGCCTTTTCCAGCAATGCCTTTCATGACAAATGCTACTGCCTTAGTGTGCAGGTGTTCCCAGAGGCTCCAAACTTCTTGTAAATAAATGCGGTAGAACTGTGGTCATACTGACAGAAAACTCGTATATTCATAAATAAAGCCGGATCGTGATGGTCATTACTGGTATCGCCAACGAGGGAGTGCAAAACAGATCTGCTGCAGCTTGGGGACACATGCACGGGGGAAGCTCAGTGACTTCCTCCGGAACTGAAATAATCTGCAAGAGGATGTGGGCAGGCACTCAAAAAAAATTCAAGTTTGAACCGGGGGAAATTTAGGTGCATGAATTATAGGGTGTGGTTGCTTTTAAAAGCGTAAAAGCGATCTCAATGGCAGTTTCCAGCACATCTTTTTGTTTCTGGGACCCTCTACTGGCAAGCGGACGAGGTTTGTCCACGTCTGCTGTTCCCATTGCGCATGGGGCACGGGGTGTTCCTGAGCAGCACTGCAGCAACTACTGCCTGAAAAAAACCCCTTTACGTTACCCTAAATAAATATACATAATCAGAATCATTTAGGCTGGAAAACCCTTACGATCATTGAATCCAATGCTATAGCAAGTGATAGGACAAGAGGAAACAGCCTCAAGTTGCGCCAGGGGAGGTTTAGATTGGATATTAGGAAAAAATTATT
The DNA here is from genome assembly GCF_036013445.1 of Caloenas nicobarica. Classification (NCBI taxonomy): domain Eukaryota; kingdom Metazoa; phylum Chordata; class Aves; order Columbiformes; family Columbidae; genus Caloenas; species Caloenas nicobarica. The sequence goes on along the minus strand of NC_088245.1, from coordinate 214,812,005 downwards.
CACAGAATGGGCTGTGGGGCATTGGAACAGGCTGCCCAGGGCAGTGGTGGAGTCACCATCCCTGGAGGTGATGGTTGAAAAGGCGTTTCGACGAGGTTCCTAGGGACACGGTTTAGTGCTGGAGTTGGGTTATGGTTGGACTCGATGATCCTGAGGGTCTCTTCCAACCGAAATGATTCTATGATTCTATGATTTTATGTATATATAGTTCTATAGCAATTGTTATAAAATCATGGGCTATTTCAAAAGTATTTTTTAGTATTTTTTCATGCAAGTACTCTTTTCCAAGATAATAAATGATGAGAGGAAGTGGCCTCAAGTTGCGCCAGGGGAGGTTGAGGTTGGATGTGGGGAACAATTTCTTCCCCAAAGGGCTGTGGGGCATTGGAACAGGCTGCCCAGGGCAGTGCTGGAGTCACCATCCCTGGAGGGGTTGGACAGACGGACATGAGGTTCTCAGGACATGGGGCAGTGCCAGGGCTGGGGGAACGGTTGGACTCCATGAGCTTGAGGGGCTTTTCCAACCAAAATGATTCCATTATTCCACAATTCTATGAAAAGAGACTTTTTCAAAGCAGAGAGCAGGGAAAGGTGAGGAGACACGAGGCGATGTGTCATCTGAAGGCGAGAGCTAATCCCAAATCAGATGACCCATCAGTTCCTCAGATATCTTGCCTTTGCCAAACAGAGCTTTGCATTGTTCCCCGTGGCTGTGGCACCTCCCGTCGTAGCAGCGGTCGTTGATGCCGCACGGGGTTCCGTCCTGCTTGAACACATCCGAGGGGCAGAGCGCCGAAGAGCCATTGCAGTACTCGGGGAGATCACATATGCCCATGGCTTCTCTGCAGACTTTACCTTCTGCCCGAAACTATAAAAAAAACAGCCCACAAAATGAGTTTTGATTTTTTTTTTTTTTTTTTTTCTGGAGCGGCTGGCTCATATTATTGGTTTTAAACTAAAGGAGGGGAGATTCAGGCCAAACATAAGGAAGAAATTTGTCACGCTGAGGGTGATGAGAGCCTGTCCCAGGTTGGCCAGAGAGGTGGTGGCTGAACCATCCCTGGAGACATCCCAGGCCAGGCTGGACGGGGCTCTGAGCAACCTGAGCTGGTGCAGATGTCCCTGCTCAGGGCAGGGGGGCACTGGGGGAGCTGGGAAGGGCCCTTCAACCCAAAATATTCTGTGATTCTAAACACCTGTGGCAAAATCTTGGGGAATGCCCCACAAGCATAAGATGAAAAATAGCAACTTGAATTTCCAAAAAATCAGACAAAATAAGGACCAGGGGAGCGCAAGGCGGTAAAGTCCTTGCTGTCTGGCTGAGACATTGCAAATGATGATTTCTGATATTTTGTATAATATCTGTGCATTTCAGGTTGAATCTGAAGTGCTGCTACAAACACCATCTTGTTGGATTTTCCCTAAAAGCTCAAAATCATCAATGAGGTTTTAAAATCTCTTTCCTTTCGTTTGGACTTGTAATCGTTGGACGTTTGATCCGTGACACCAACGCTTGTGTTGGGTTTGTTGATTCTGTCTTTACACCCTCATTTTGCTGCTCCTGCTGATGGTTTTTGTCTGACATAATTTTGGTGTTTCTAAACTATTTGTTTCCTACCTCAGCGTGAGCAGTTTCCAGTCAGATTTATGCCTATTTTGTGACCATGTATACTGAGAGTTACAGGAAATAAACATTATAACACGTAGCAGCTTTGAAAAAAACAATTAAATAATTAGTTTATCCTACATTACAAAGCAAATAGCATCTGTTCCTGTTATAATTACCTCACATTTGTGACAACATCCACCTCTGTAACAAGAAGCCTCTGGAGCAAGCAAGCAGGTGGAGGAGACGCAGCATCCTTCTTGGAGGCAATGCTGGAAATAAATAATAATTTGGAAAGAAATAATAATTTGGAAAGAAATAATAATGTGGAAATAAATAATAATTTGGAAAGAAAAAATAATTTTGAAATAAATAATAATAATGTGGAAATAAATAATATTTGGATAATTTTCCCTATCTTAAGAGACACAGAATTAAAGGAAATTAAGAGAAAAAACCCGTCCGTTTTTTGCTCCTCCTCGAACTTTGGACATTCTGGAGGGGAAATTGAGGTGTGATACGTCTCATGTAGACATTTTTAAAACAATTCGCATTTTTCTCTCAATACTAATGATTCCATCTCTGTTAATCAGCCAACCTACCTGCTTCACAGGAGTCTCTAAGAACAGGTTCACTAATGTTTCCAGAATAATTTGAAACCCTTCTGAGCAAAATGGGAGAGATTAGGCTCCCTTTCTATAGTTTTTTTTTCTTCTTTCATATTTTCTTTCCTTCCCTTTTTCAACCCTTTCAGCGATGACCCACCATTTATTTACAATTTCAGATTCCCAATCCCAAATCATTCAAGGTGTGGGAGCTGCTGGACTCTGAACTTTGTCACATAGACACAATTAATTACTCAAATTTTAAGGATACCTGGGACGTATCTGCTTTGTAAGGAGAGTTGGTTAATGGCTTTTTAACATAAGAAAGGGGACAGGAACAATAATTAATCGATCACACGTTGATTAAGAGGAGATAATGGGGATGTTATTGCTGACGGAAAACAAGATTTTATTTGGTCTCCTGAAGAGGACTGGAATTTATAATGTGATATTTGAGAGAGAATGTGGGATTGTGTAAAACTCATTGTGGGATGTTTTCAGGTGAACGTGGGGGTGTGCAAAGCTTTGTCCGGGATGATTACGGGAAGGACCAAAGGCAGGAGAAGGGAAGTAGCAGGATTTGGCTTTTTCTGGCATAATTTTTTAAAGCAGGTGAATGTTCTTCACCAGCAAGGAGCAGCATGTTCAGTCCAAGTCTGGGTATATGTGGGAAAGGTCATTGCAAAGGCCGAGTTTTGACAAAGCTTTGTGCAAATAAGGATTACGCAGAACGCAAACAAGAGTTTCCACTGAAAAAAATCAAACTTTCCGAACAGTCACAACGGCCTGGATCCTGGACTTAGAGCTGCAAAGATACCAACATGCAGGTGCTTCAGAAAAGCACTTGATTCCCTGACTTGGGGCTAAATAGAAGAGAATAAAGAACAGAAATAGAAAACCTCGCATTTTATAGACAAGAAGATGCAAATGCTCATAATTTGCTTGTATATAGAACGGCTTAGAGACTTCTGCAGTCTCCCACTTTGCAGCACTGATCAGATAATTTTCTTTCCTTTAGACTCCGCATTTTTACAAAGATTAAGACAGCCAGAAAACACCGTTCCATGTGGATGAGTCACAGGGAGGTCTCATCTCTGCACAGAATCTGCCACGAAAGGTCCCTCCACAGCCACGGAAGAAAAACTGAATTTACCTCTAAATACGCTCTGCATAGGTTTACACATAGCATGCGTATTTTGCCCACAAATAAAGCCGTACTTGAGAAAAATCCCCCCTTCAAAGGAGTTCACAGAAGTGGGAGCCTGTGGGATCATTTGAATGTGTAACACTTCAAAGCTCGTTTCTTCCCATGAGTCAATGAGCTTTTATAGTTGCAAAACCAGCATAATTTTACTAACACTACGCTAACACTAGTGAAATATTTAATTGGTAACCTCATCAATGCCACAATCACATTCTTCCCCTTTATCCAAGACACCGTTCCCACAGGCTTCGAGAAGAAATGGCTTTAAAGATGGTATGTTGTGTAGACAAGGTAGATCTTTTCTTATTACTTCATCGTAATATTCTGCCATACTGCAGTTGCTGAAAGCTAAGCAAACTCTGCAAGAAAAAAAATATTAATTATATATAACCATGTCATATACATAAAATAATTGATGGACTCCGAGAGCAGATAACTAGCAAACAAGAATATGGGCAGTTTTAGGGGGAATAAGCATTTTTTCTCTCTTTTTTTCATGTATAGGGATATGGGAGTCAGGACCAATGCACAAAGTGGGGGTGACCATTGGTGATGTAGGGGACGAAGAAGATTCACTAGGGGATGAAGAAGATTCACTCACCCTGGGGATGTTCTCATGATGCATCCTGTGTCGGCGCAGGTACAATTGCAGAATTGGCCATGAAATTTCTTGGCGTCGTCGTGGCTGAAGCCCAAGCTGTGGCCTATCCCATGGGCGAGCATCAACGTGTTGCCAGTGGTGTCGTGGCCAGGGAACTGCAGTCAGGGAGGAAAAACACAGGTCCATGTTGTCTCAAGTCAGTGCGTGTTGACGTGGAGAACTTCAGATGTAGACTTCATGGAATCACAGAACGGTTTGGGTTGAAGGACCTCCCCAGCTCCCCCAGTGCCCCCCCTGCCATGAGCAGGGACATCTGCACCAGCTCAGGTTGCTCAGAGCCCCGTCCAGCCTGGCCTGGGATGTCTCCAGGGATGGTTCAGCCACCACCTCTCTGGCCAACCTGGGCCAGGCTCTCACCACCCTCAGGGCAACAATTTCTCCCTCATGTCCAGCCTGAATCTCCCCTCTTTTAGTTTAAAACCCTTAACCCTCCTGATGTTTTGCTCAGTAATTGTGAAATTCGTGCTAGCTGGGGACTCGCACTGACAAACAGCCAATTAAGGAAACTAAAGAACCCCTAAAGAGTTGGTCTGGGGAAGCATTGGAGAATCATTCCTTTACCATCTCATCTTTAAAAAAACCAGCAAAAACAAGACCAGCATCAAATCCTTTTGACGCCCAGTTTAGGTGTTACCTGCCAGTCAGTAAAATCCCAAGCCCAGGACTATAGTAGATTTAACTGCCAAGGTTCACCGTGAATACAAAACATTTATTTTTCCTTTCAGGCAGCACAGACCCGCGAGGTCTCCGCTTACCGAGACGACACCCATGGAGTTCAGCTGGCACATGGACCTTTTCCAGGCGAATCCCCGTTCCTCGTCGTACTCACCACTGCAGGGGGAAATTCAACCATTAAAGAAATGCAGAACAGATTTGTCTCAAGAATGGGATGCATTGCCTGAATTACAGCTGGAAAATTATGGTTTTTGGGTAACAAGGAACTCCTTTCTGGAAGAAAAGCCCAATGTCGCCCATTTCTCCTGAAATATTTATTTGAAAAAACTACATAGTCAATAATTTTTGAGATATATTTTTACTATGCGGAAGGTTTCTTTCCCCCAAAATAAAGGAAAAAGGAACAGACGGACAAAACAGAAACAAGGCGCTAGGTCTTAAAAAGCAGATGAGTGAAACAAGTGGTTAAGCATAATGCAGTTTAATATTAACTCCCTCATCCTAGCAAAAAGGTTTAATTGACATAGTGAGCTGTAAACCATATAACAATGAATTATTATATCTAAAAAATGAGTGGCTTGTTTATAGAAAAATGAGTAAAAACTAAAAATGTGATTAAAATAATTCAGTTACAGACAACTATTAAAAAATGGAAATGAGCTGTACAGTGCATGTGTACATGTGTGGAAAAACACAAAAGAGGACAGTGAAAGGGAAAAGCAAATTCTTGTATCAATTTACATGACAAATATGTGCTGATTAGTACATGGACTGATTAAGCACTTACATTTTTTTTCCATGAGATACCACCAGGACAAAAGACTTATCAGCATATATATGTAAAAATTAGAAGAAGAAAGAGGTGAAAACGTTCTTGCTCCCTGCTTATCTCCCCATAGCTGGTACGTGAGTTGAGGTATTAAAACACAGGATTCTTACATCAATAACTGGATATGGTCGTAGTTAATACGACCGATGGCATCCTTGTAACACCACACGGTAAATCCCTGCAGTGTCTGGGCCAGGCTGCGAGCGGTCGCCACCTGGTCTGCCTTGGTCCACACCTCCACCGCGCTGATGACGACCTGCAGCTTCATGGGCTTGTAGACCTGGGAGAAATTCCAGTAAAACACTGGCCCAGGTTGGCCAGAGAGGTGGTGGATGAAGCATCCCTGGAGACATCCCAGGCCAGGCTGGACGGGGCTCTGAGCAACCTGAGCTGGTGCAGATGTCCCTGCTCATGGCAGGGGGGGCACTGGGGGAGCCGGGAAGGTCCCAGACCAAACTGTTCTGTGATTCTATGATTCTGTAAGAGAAAAACTCATGTCCTGTTTTGGAGGACTCAGAGCAAGGAGAGGGTGAAGAGAAAGGGAGGTCATAACCGTAGAATCACAGAATTATTTTGGCTGGAAAAGACCCTCAAGGTCATCGAGTCCAACCATTCCCCCACCCCTGGCACTGCCCCATGTCTTGAGAACCTCATCTCCATCTGTTCAACCCCTCCAGGGATGGTGACTCCAGCACTGCCCTGGGCAGCCTGTTCCAATGCCCCACAGCCCTTTGGGGAAGAAATTGTTCCCCAGCTCCAACCTCAGCCTCCCCTGGCGCAACTTGAGGCCGTTTCCTCTGATCCTGGTGCTTGTTCCTTGGGACCAGAGACCAACACCCTCCATGCTCCTCATACTACATAATGACATACCAGATAGTATTTAGTAACAATAACGCATATCTCAAATCAACAATTTTATAGGGATGATTTCACAATTATTTTTAAACTGACTTCACTCATATTTAAAGCAATTTTTTAACAGTTGAAGTGGGTTTTATAGTGTTGAGGAACACATGGGTTCCTGTAGAGTAGCTGCAGTCAAGCACAGATCATTCGTCTTCCCCGGCCAGCGGGTTGGACATCCATCCAATGGAGCAGAGTGGCCGTCATAATTACCACCTCATTAAAACTCACCGTGTTCAGGAGGTTGCTGATGGAAACGAACATATGTAGCATCTCGGTTTCATTGTAGTTCTTAACTTTGAACTGAAAAAGGAGAGAAGGGTTGCGTTACAACATTAAACACCAGGGACCACCTCAAATATTACACAACTGTGGCGTGGAGATGATTTCTGATGCTCACCAGCTCTTTGTTTGTGACCAGAGCCAACTCCAAGTATCTGGTGGGCACAGCCAGGCTCTGGGGACCAAGGACCTCCTGGAAGCGAACAAATCACACTGTGATTATTTAGGTACAATCAGGAGCTTTGAAGATTATGTCACATTGCAAAAAAACAAGGTGGTGTTACTCAAACTAATCCAGAATTTCCCTTAAGTACGAGAACACAGAGCAATTATGCACAAGAGAAGGATTAATGAGTGTAATCAGCGTGAGAGCAGAGAGATTGAGATGGAACAAAGTTGTAGGTGGGAATTTCTTGGTAGCAGGGGGATTATCGGGCATTGCTCATGTTAAATCAGCTCAGACTTCTGCACGTGCTCGGGCCATTTATTTTAATCATTAAACTTGGCACCACTAAAACTACGTCAAAGGGAGAACTGAGCAGGGTTCAACACGAGCTGCCTGCATCAAGCAGCTCAATGCTAGGAACCAGGAGGGTTAAGCAGATAATTGCAGATAAAAGCTGGTCCTGAAGCGAAATAGTTCAAGCCATGCGAAACCCACAAAAATAACTGATTTTTTCTTCGTTTTGCCCACCACACCTGCGTAATGCAGCAAATGGGAGCATGGTCACTGATAGACTCAGATGGTGAGAGGCACCGTGTTCTGTGTCTGACATCCAGCAGCCTCTAAAAATAAGGTTTTTGGTATTTTTTGCTTGTGCCCTTTGCACATTTACCTGTGCACGGGCAGCTCCATTGTTAAAATCTGCTCTAAGCGCGGTGTGCTCAGTTGTGGGTTGGGTAGAGCTCATTGACTTCAACATTTTGTGCACCCAGCACATCAATTGTTGGTAGCCATTGATTAATGGGTAATCTGGGGGGTTATTCTTCTCTGAGCATGGTATTGTGTGCACAGTGAGACTGTGAGGGCGTTCAGGATCTGCAGATTTGGTTAAATAACCAAGAGAAAAAGAGTCCGACACTACAAAAGCCTCTTGAGTAGTTCCCAGGAGTTTTGGCAGTAGAAGACAGGAGAATGAGCTTCCGTCTCTCAGAAAGTCAACTTTCTAAATATTTTGGCTGCTGCAGAAGTATGCATGGCTAAAAAAATGGTGTTACCTAAGCACGGGGACTCATCTCTCATCTCTGTTAAATAAATGCCACTTTATTATTATTATAAATTATCTTCTTTCCCTGGCAGGTTCTCAATAAATTCTATGAAATTGCAGCATTTTATAAAATTGTGTTTCCACCATGGCAGCCGATCAGTAATTCTTTCATCTAAATGCTTCGTATTATTATCTGGCGGCAGCATCTCCGAGTGTCACTCTTTATTTCTGTCACCGAATGCAATCGCAATACACTGGCACAGGCCAGGCTGTTGCCATAAATAATCCGCACTCGCAGGTACAAAAATAACCCTTAATCTTGGCTCATTCAAAAGCAGGAACAGCCACGACAAAAGTCCTCACAAGCTCCGGAAGCATTCACAAATCAAAGCAAATAAACTGCTTTTCTAACCAAGGCGTTTCTGAAAACGACCGCATCAGTAATATCCAATATCAAATGATGTCAGAACAAACTGATTTCCTTTGAAAACATGGAAACTGTTTCTGAACAGAAAAGAATGAGCAGATTTTTGCATTTTGACATTGCTAAAGCTTTTTTTTTTTTGGTGTGTAATTCAAGCAAAGTGGGGCAGTAGAGCTTAGGTTTGCTTACTATAAGGTGAATACTAACTAAAAACTGAGAGGGAGCAGTTATTGATCTTTATTGCCAAGATGTAAAGATCCATTAAATGAAGTCCCGAGGAAGTCAGATGCGGAGCAGAAGATGTTCAACGTTTATCTCAGCAGCCTGTGGATAGCACAGTGTGCTGGCAGATTTGTGGACGACTCCAACAGAGATGTACGGTGAACAGCGATGGGACTCGAAATTATTCTGCGGCTCAATGAGGGAAATAAAAAGCAAACAAATAGGGAACAGGAGTTGTGTCAGTAAGTGGTGGTGAGACCTTCCCCCTTACTCAGTGCTCACAAGACTTTTGCAAAAATGGCCTCAAGTTGCGCCAGGGGAGGTTGAGGTTGGATGTGGGGAACAATTTCTTCCCCAAAGGGCTGTGGGGCATTGGAACAGGCTGCCCAGGGCAGTGCTGGAGTCACCATCCCTGGAGGGGTTGGACAGACGGACATGAGGTTCTCAGGACATGGGGCAGTGCCAGGGCTGGGGGAACGGTTGGACTCGATGATCTTGAGGGTCTTTTCCAACCAAAATGATTCTATGATTCTCTATAACACAAAGTCAGTAATGACTGAAATAATTGCTTCTATATCTTCTGATCACAGCTTATGTAGACATGTTATTTAACCCTCTTTAAAAAAATTTAAACATTCCAGATTTATTTATTGAAACCATCAGCTGCTTTTACCTCCTGTTTGCATGCACAGCTGATGGATGTGTCAACTCCCCTTTTTATTGCCATCTTAAAAATATAATGTTTGCTACTTCCACTTTCACTTCAACCACCATTTTTAAGACCTGATTTTTTATTTATTTTTTTTTTAGAGCTTGTGAGATGAATTTGCAAGCGGGAAGAGATCTCAAGAGAGAATCCAACCCAGGGCAGGGTGATCTGCACCTGACAACGTGCCACCAAACACTCCTCCAGAAACAAAGTGGGGTCTTAATTTTGCAGTGTGACACTTAGGCACGGTTCTAGGTGTAGTTTCCATACCATGTGAAGGTGCTTTGCTCATGGTTGCTACACAGAAAATTTACTTCCGGACCTGCAGATGTTTTATAGTGTGAAACTCCTGTCATAAATGCAACAAGGATTTTCCCTATGGTCAGATCATTCCAGCCTTTAACATACACTACATATACACACGAGTCTGCAACATCGACATGAGTAAATGGGGTGTCCTTACGTCAGCAAAGACGATTTTACGACTCCCATTGGCAAATTCTCCGTCTTCGGGCGGATGTGCCTTGTGTTCTTCGGCCACATGGCACAACCTGCTTGAGCCGTTTTCCAACGCCCTTCGGTAAATGAGGTGTTGAAACGTCAAGGAATTCTCCACGGGCTCGATTTCATACCACAGATCTCCAATTTGCAACACGCCACTGCGAATTTTCAAACAGAGGAGTCAGTAAGAGACGAGAACTAAATGGCTTCTTAAATTATTTAGTAAATAAAGAAGCAAAGTGCATGATGTTCGTCATAGCATGGCTGGAGATGCAGGGCAGCCCTGTGCAACTCCAGGAGACACCTCTGGGGTTCAGGGATATTTGGATCAGGGATATTTTATGTGTTTTTTTTGTTTGGTTGGTTGGATTTTTTTGACAGGGAAGATAAGGTAAGATTTAGCTCTTTCCTACCACTGTTCCCATGGGCAGGGATCCATCGAGAAGATACAAGGAGCTCACCTAAAAGATCTTCTATGGAAAGAAAAAATGTCATGGCCAAGGTTTAGGATGCATCAGACAGCCTTGAAAAAGCGGTCATGCAGCTTTGGGAAAAAGAAGCTACAGATGAATTCCATGTATTAAATGAAAATGAGAAGGCAATAAAAGCTCCGTGCTACAGCCCTTGGAGGAACATCCATAATTAAGATCTGATTATCCCCATGCAGACACCGCAGCTACATTGGCTGCATCTGCTAGCAAGTTTGCATCCTAAAAATATTTGCCTAATTCAGAGACCTTTTGGAGTGCTTTGTTTGAGAAAGAAGGTGCAGGTGGTTCTACCCAACCTCAAATCTCATGCATGGTCATCTAAGAGAGGCTCAATGGATCTTAGTTTTGCTGGAGTGTGAGTTATTTAGTCCTAAAATGTTCATTATTACTGGTTTGTGTGTCAAAATAGGAAAACACGAGCATTTCTGCTGGATGCTGTAAATCGTGGATGGCTGCATGGAAGGCCGGATAACTTCCTTCCATCAAAGCCAGTGAAAATAATCTGAAATAAAATTAAGCATTTTGAAAGTTAGGACTATTTATTAAAAAAAAAAAAGTAGCTCAGATACGCTTTCTGTCTCATATTCAGACCTTGCACTATCAGAAATAAATATAGCCCAGCTGTGGAGTGCTCCTGAAGAGGAAAGTCGAGAAGTTCTTGTCTAGTTTACTGTCTTTTAAAGTAAACCTTGGAGCTGTCTTAACATGTCGAACCTGCTGCCTGCTTAGAGGCTGCCAGAAGAATATAAAGCATATTGTTTGGCTAAAAATTCCATTTTCCTGTTCATATCTGCCTTCAAAATCTATAGTGGAGATGCTGTAAATCTGTAATGCTAAAAAAAAAATCTCAGCTGCGTTTGAAGATTTGAATTTTAATAGTGAGATGCAGCAGAAAGCATTGCACACAGAATCTAGGTTACATGCTTTAAAAATAAAAAAAATAAATCCCCATCGCAGTTAATTTGATATTGAAATCCTGGGAAGATCCCTACCTGATCCCAAAGCATGTGCTGAGGGAGGCGACGGATCTCGGGGAACCTTCCACGAACCCCTCGTAGTAGCAGTCGTCCTGCAAGGGGCAAACGTGGCTTCAGGTCAAAAAAATACCCTGCGTCAGTAAATGGACACAGAAAACCTCCCAAAATCTGCCCTTCAGCACTTTGGAAGGGGTATTTCATGTGCAAAAAAACCCACCAAAAACCAGGAGCCTGAGTGCTCATAATTGGATAATAATTAATTTTTGGGGGGGTATTTTGTGATTTCTCGATTTTTCTTGTGATGGAGTAAAATTATTTTAAAACCTTTAAAAGTTTGAAAGGGAAATCTAGTGTGCTGGTGAATGTGAAATTGTTTTTCCAGTTTTTGTTAGTCCCCACACAGTTTCCTTCCTTTTTTTTTTTTTTTAAACAAATGATGCAAAAATAATGGATTTTTTAAACACAGAAAGCCATCCTTGGCAGTGTTGGGTTAACTTGATGATCTTAAAGGTCTTTTCCAATCAAAATGATTCTATGATCCCTCGCTTAGATCCACCGGTATATTCGAATGAGGACGAGTGTTATTTGGTTCTGCCCGTTGGCGCATCTTTGAGAGACATCTAAATTTACCTGAATATAGGGAAACTCAGTTATCAACCTTCCCTCCGGACTGTATGTGAAAACGGGGATGTCCTTGGCTATCAAATTTCTGAAAAGCAAAGCAGAAATCCCCAATGTGGGGCCATTAATTCCCCGTTACGTCCCCGTGCTAAAATTAACAGAGGAAGGAGAGCTGGGGAAGAGCCTCACTTTGCCCTCGTCAGATGGACGATGTGGTGGTTTCCTTCTGCCGTTATTAAATAGGACGCGTCCACCTGGAATGGCCGAGGCGCTGAGTAATCTCAGAAATTAATGCAACGCTATTTACAGGCTGATTTTGGCTGGGAAGCTGGAGCCGTCTCCTCGCCCCGCTCGCCCTTTCCGACCCACCCGCGACCCGCTGCAAAGACCATGGTACAGACCGGTGGTCAAAAAAGCATTTCCTAAAAAGCAAATGACCTTAGAGAAGGTCCGCTCCTTTGTCTCCAGCCGCCTGGGCACTGTGACTTCGGAGTATACGATTCTCAATGATTCGGTAAAACCTGAAAGAGATTCTACATTTAGGGAAAAAGGGCACTAGTCATTTCAGACAATGAAGGATTTCCCTCCCCTGCAGTGCAGAAGGAGGATTGTAAGTGGAAATTTGAAAAATTCGGCCCATTTATGTTTTGCGAGTCCATCTGTCTTCAATGAGAGGTGTAAAGGAGGTGGATGAGCAGCTCTCTGCTGTTAGTGATGGCTCCTAATGAAGCTGAGGATACAAGAAGCTCTGGAGAACATTTTTTAACAAGGGGAAAAATGAGATAACTTGTGTAATTACAAGATGCCGAGGCCAACATGCATCCCCCTGACCGTGTCCGTCCATGCTTGTTCCCATCTTGCATCCTGCCAGCCTGCATCCCCCACCCATATCCCTGCCTTTGCATCCCCCATCTTCATCCCTGCTCTTGCATCCTCCATCTTCATCCTCCACCCCTGTGCCCCAGGCTGTGTCACCCACCCTGTCTTAGAATCATAGAATCATTTTGGTTGGAAAAGACCCTCAAGCTCATGGAGTCCAACCGTTCCCCAGCCCTGGCACTGCCCCATGTCCTGAGAACCTCATGTCCGTCTGTCCAACTCCTCCAGGGATGGTGACTCCAGCACTGCCCTGGGCAGCCTGTTCCAATGCCCCACAGCCCTTTGGGGAAGAAATTGTTCCCCAGATCCAGCCTCAACCTCCCCTGCCGCAACTTGGGGCCGTTTCCTCTCATCCCGGCGCTTGTTCCTGGGGAGCAGAGCCCGACCCCCCCTGGCTCCAAGCTCCTTTCAGGCAGGTCAGAGATCAGAAGGTCTCCCCTCAGCTCCTGTTCTCCAGCTGAACCCCCAGCTCCCTCAGCCGCTCCCATCACACTTGTGCTCCAGCCCCTTCCCCAGCTCCGTTCCCTTCTCTCAACTCGCTCCAGCACCTCAACGCCTTTCTTGGCCTTAGGGGCCCAAAACTGACGCCAGGAGTTGAGGTTTGGCCTCCCCAGTGCAAGAGGGATCTTCCCCAAGCTGAGGTCCCCAAACCCCCGTCCCCCAGCTCATGTTCCCACCCTGCACCCCCCCGTCCCACATCCCCCCCCGTGTTGTTGCCCATGTCCCTCCACATGTCCCCATGTGCATGTCCCCCAGCCCGTGTCCTCCATCCCCCACTCCCCATCCCACCTCCCTCCACCCACATCCCCCCCATGTCCCTCCACCCCATCTTTTGGGGTTTCCCAGCCCTTCTCCATCCCCCATCCCTGTCCCTCACCTGGACAGAGCAGCAGGATCAGTGCTGTGACCCACACACCCCTTGGGGGTGGGCAGTGCCCTGTCCCCATCCCTGTGTCCCTCCAGGCCAGGCCAGCCCTGTGGGGACACTCCATCAGCGTGACCTCCACCACAACTTCAGCCCACCCTGGGGGTTGTCACCTTATTTCCATCCCCACCGCCTCATCCCATTTCCCCAGCAGTGGCCAGGCCCCGCTCCCCATCTCCCTTGGTCCCTTGTTGGGGTCCCCAAGTGCCACCAGACCCTCCAGCTGCACCCAGTTCCCAGCTCTGCCCTCACCCAGCTCCACTCCTGCAGCACCAACTGGCACTGGGGGCCATCATGTCCTGTCCCCACCTGGGCCCGTCCTGCCCCCACCCCAACCCCTCACCTTCATGCCACCCAGCCCTGTCCTGCCACTTTCCAACGGCCACCTGGGGTCCATCTGTCACCTCCCACCAACCCAACGTCCTTCTACCGGCCATCCCTCCCCTCTGTTCCTTTCCCCTTCCCTCCATTTCCCTCCCTCCTCCAACTGCCACCTATCCCCACCCCACCCCATCCCACCCCATCCCACCCCATCCCATCCCACCCCACCCCATCCCATCCCACCCCGCCCCACCCCATCCCACCCCACCCCATCCCATCCCACCCCATCCCATCCCACCCCACCCCACCCCATCCCACCCCACCCCACCCCACCCCACCCCATCCCACCCCATCCCACCCCACCCCATCCCATCCCACCCCACCCCATCCCATCCCACCCCATCCCACCCCATCCCACCCCATCCCACCCCACCCCATCCCATCCCACCCCACCCCATCCCATCCCACCCCATCCCACCCCATGCACCCCACCCCACCCCATCCCACCCCATGCACCCCACCCCACCCCATCCCACCCCATCCCACCCCATCCCATCCCATCCCACCCCACCCCATCCCATCCCATCCCATCCCACCCCATCCCACCCCACCCCACCCCATCCCACCCCATCCCATCCCATCCCACCCCATCCCATCCCATCCCATCCCATCCCTGTTCCCCATACCTCCTCCAGCTGCCACCTGGGCCTGTTCTGCCACCTCCCACCACCCCAGTCCCACTTCCAATTGCCACCATCCCTCCTCGTCCTGCCACTCGTTTTGTCCCCTCCTGTCCCCTCCCCTCCTGGCCCTCCCTGTCCCACCTCAACCTCTGTCCTCCTGCTGGCATCCAGCACCTCGTGCCCCTGGGCCTCTGCTTTTCCAACCAGCACATAACTGAATTCCAGGAATCAGAAGCCGTTAATGCTGAAACCGTTGTTCTTCCCATCAGAGCGTTTACACAGAAAACGCTGCATCGCACGCTTTTGCTGTTTCTCCTTCCCCCCAGGGGCACGGTGCTGGGTGAGGGGGTCATGGCCAAGCTCAGCCCATCTCCTGCCCATGGTATGAGGGTCTTCTCCTGAACGTGCCACCCAGGAATCGTGTGGCTTCTCCTGGAATGGAGGCTCCCAGATACGGGAGTCGTCTGTCATTCCTTGGGCAAAGGCCTTAAAGAAATGCTGTTGAGGGCACGGGTGTGAAGCAGAGGCAAAGTACTGAAATGTAGAGGGAAGACTAATAAATAAAGGGAGACATCAGCCTTTGGGAGCCCTTCAGTGATCCCCAGCAGAGGAGACAAAGTGCAATGAATCACAGGATGGTTTGTGTTGAAGGGCCCTTCCCAGCTCCCCCAGTGCCCCCCTGCCATGAGCAGGGACATCTGCACCAGCTCAGGTTGCTCAGAGCCCCGTCCAGCCTGGCCTGGGATGTCTCCAGGGATGGTTCAGCCACCACCTCTCTGGGAACCTGGGACAGGCTCTCACCACCCTCAGGGGAAAACATTTCTTCTTCATGTCTGGCCTGAATCTCTCCTCCTTTAGTTTAAAACCATCACCCCTTGTCCTATGGCAACAGGCCCTGCTCATCCCCATCTTTCTTCTCGGCCCCTTTTCAGTCCGGAAAGGCCGCACTAAGGTCTCCCCGGAGCTTCTCTTCTCCAGCTGAACAGCCCAGCTCTCTCAGCCTGTCCTCCCAGCAGAGCTGTTCCAGCCTCGGGTCATTTCTGGGGCTCCTCTGGCCCCTCTCCAGCAGCTCCATGTGTGTCCTGTGCTGAGGACCCAGAGCTGGCCCAGCACTGCAGGGGGGTCTCCCCAGAGCGGAGCAGAGGGGCAGAATCCCCTCCCTCCACCTGCTGCTCACGCTGCTGGGGATGCAGCCCAGGACACGGGTGGATTTCTGGGCTACAAGCGCACGTTGCCGGCTCATGGCCAATCTTTCACCCCCAGCACCCCCATGTCCTTCTCCTGGGGGCTGCTCTCCATCCCTCCATCCCCAGCCTGGATTGATACCAGGCGTTGACCCAACCCAGGTGCAGGATGTTGCACTTGGCCTTGCGAACCTCATGAGGTTCACATGGGCCCCATTCTCAAGCTTGTCCAGGTCCCTTTGGATGGATCCCATCCCTCAGGTGTGTCACCTGCACCACTCAGCTTGGGGTCATCTGCAAACTTGACGTTTGCTGCTCCTCTTCTCCATCCCTCCTGCTGCCTGGGCTCACAGGGGACGATGCTGGTGGAGCCCTGGCTGTCCCACCCCAGTGCCCACAGGGGCTGGAGAGGGCTGGGAGGAGGACAAGAGGCAGGAGACATCATGGGCTACTGGTAAGGATGGAAAAACTGGGTGCACAGTCTCAGTTAGTTGAATCCTTCTTGCATGTGAACATCCATAGATTGCCATTCTAACAAGAAGCAGATTGGTGCATGAGATGTGGACAATTCTCCTGCGCTGCAGGAGGAGCCAGAGCCACAGTTACCCTTTTGTTCAACCCATACTCAGCAAATACGATGGTTTTCATGCCAAGGGCTTTAGTACTTTCCCTACATGTTGTCTTAAATTCACCTTCATCCTCCTTCCTTAGCAATGAAGTTGATAAATGTTGGCGAGTAAAATTTACATATAAGCTGAGCAGCTACTCCTAAAACTGTAAATAAGAATATGCTCTATCAAAGACAGTGTCCTTGCAATTCCACCTCTCCAGCCTATGGCCAAAGGCAATATTGCATTTTAATTGATAAAGCATATTAGAAAATCAAACTAGCATGAATGAATGTGTCAAGCAGAGGAATGACACCATGGACACATTTTAAATACATGCGAGCAGAAAGTACTACGGGGGCTTAGCAAATTCATAGAACTATAGAATACTTTGGGTTGAGGGCACCTTCCCAGCTCCGCCAGTGCCCCCCCTGCCATGAGCAGGGACATCTGCACCAGCTCAGGTTGCTCAGAGCCCCGTCCAGCCTGGCCTGGGATGTCTCCAGGGATGGTTCAGCCACCACCTCTCTGGCCAACCTGGGCCAGGCTCTCACCACCCTCAGGGCAACAATTTCTTCCTCATGTCCGGCCTGAATCTCCCTCCTTTAGTTTAAAACCATCACCCCTTGTCCTATCACAACAGCTCCTGCTCAAAAGTCTGTCCCCATCTTTCTTCTCGGCCCCTTTTCAGTCTGGAAAGGCCGCACTAAGGTCTCCGCGGAGCTTCTCTTCTCCAGCTGAACACCCCAGCTCTCTCAGCCTGTCCTCCCAGCAGAGCTGTTCCAGCCTCGGGTCATTGCTGGGGCTCCTCTGGCCCCTCTGCAGCAGCTCCATGTGTGTCCTGTGCTGAGGACCCCATAGCAAGTGTCTCCCCCAGAAGCTACAGAATCACAGACCCACAGGCTGGCTGAGGCTGGAAGGCACCACTGGAGCTCATCTGGTCCAAGCTCCTGGTCAAGCCACTTGAGCTGAGCTCTGCACACCCCAAGGGAAGGGGGAAGTAGAAACAGATGTGCAGTGTCTCACCATGAAGAAAATCTTCCAGTACTTGCTATTAGAAAAGATTGGGTTTGGGGAGGTCAGTGCAAGGATCCTGTTTGGCTTTACACATCTATAACTCTGCAACTGCCTGAAAGGAGCTTGGAGCCAGGGGGGGTCGGGCTCTGCTCCCCAGGAACAAGCGCCAGGACCAGAGGAAACGGCCTCAAGTTGCGCCAGGGGAGGTTGAGGTTGGATGTGGGGAACAATTTCTTCCCCAAAGGGCTGTGGGGCATTGGAACAGGCTGCCCAGGGCAGTGCTGGAGTCACCATCCCTGGAGGGGTTGGACAGACGGACATGAGGTTCTCAGGACATGGGGCAGTGCCAGGTTGGGGGAACGGTTGGACTTGATGAGCTTGAGGGTCTTTTCCAACCAAAATGATTCTATGATTCTATGACCACTGGCAGACTCTGAAGGACACTGGGCTCCTGGCAGCAGTTGCGGCTGTGCAGATTTCTGAGGAAGAAATGGTGAAGAAAACCAATAAAGAGGGAAGCTGTGGTAAAGCAGTGACTTCCCAGCTGTTCCCTGGGCTACCCAGGGTTTGGGCCAGAAGGCTCTTCTTCTGTGTACAAAAAAACCCCTTTCTCCACCTCCCTTGACTATTTCAGACTCTCTCAGTGTGATAAATACACAGCAAATGTCATGTCGCTCTCCGGGAGTGAAGGGATGCCGTCAAAAGCAGAAAAATCTGTGCAAAAAGCAGTGGGGAAAAAACCAGTTATCTGCGTCACCAAGTGCTTCGCTGTTGGTGCAAATGATGAAGAATGGTGCTAAAGCACCAAGAAAATGTTGAGTTCATTCTCCAGTTTCTGGGACTTCTGCCCAGTGGAGAAGTGATGTGACTGGGGGGTCTGCCTGCAGTGACACCCACTTCTTAACCTGCAGTTTTATTTTTATCATATTAAAAATAAAATTAAACATGTATTGCTCTACTGCAGATGTTGTGACATTTCTGACCCAGATTTCCCTGCCTCTTAAATCTATAAACAGCTCCGGAAACCTCATGGCCTCGTATTTCCCTGCTGTGATGCTGCAGCAAGATCCCTTGTGAGCTGACCAGAACTGATCTGCTTTAAGGAGAGAAGAAGTGTCCAGCATGGTCACCTTGGAGACCATAAACATTTCCAGGTGCAGACCAACCCACATGGAGAAACACACGACACAAGACCTTATTGCGGCGTTTCCGTACTTAAAAGAGTCCAAGAAGAAAGATGGGGACAGACTTTTGAGCAGGGCCTGTTGCCATAGGACAAGGAGTGATGATTTTAAGCTAAAGGAGGGAGATTCAGGTTGGACATGAGGAAGAAATTGTTGCCCTGAGGGTGGTGAGAGCCTGGCCCAGGTTCCCAGAGAGGTGGTGGATGAAGCATCCCTGGAGACATCCCAGGCCAGGCTGGACGGGGCTCTGAGCAACCTGAGCTGGTGCAGATGTCCCTGCTCATGGCAGGGGGGCACTGGGGGAGCTGGGAAGGGCCCTCCAACCCAAACTATTCTGTGATTCTATGATTCTATGTCTCGTTAGCGATGGAAGAGCTCAGCTGGAGGTCTTGGCCCTGATGGATGGAGAAGAGGGGACGTCAGCTGGGGGTAACAGGGTGTCACTTGCAACACCCAAGGGTTTCTTTGGAGGCTTTTGAGTGACCCCAGTGAACACTGTGCTTTTCTGGAGGACAAGGAGGTGGGTGGGGGTCCCTTGGGTACCTTCTCCATGGAACACTGCAGTGGGTGAAATAAGATTTCTCTTCACGCCCTGTAAAAACCGACAAACCACACCAGAAAAGAATGAAAGCAAATGTACTTTGAAGATCTTGTGTTCAATGGTGGACATAAAGGAACCATGGAAAAGGAATATCTGCTCTGACAAGAACTTTATGTAGAATTCTGATTGCAAAATACATTACATAAGCTCACATCATTTCAAGCTCTTATTGTAACGACACTTGAAACAATCTGGCCTTTGCTTCGCATCCATGTGTACATAATTTGCACGACATATAAGCTCATGACCCACTTGGGAAGGGCATCTCAGGCATGAAGGAGCAGCAGCAAGTCAAGGGGGAGACCAGCAGATGAATGTGGGTACCGATAAGCATCTTGGGGTGCATAAATTATTATACGGACGCAAAACGCGCCATCTTTTGGTTTGATTTTCTGGATTTCTTTCCTTTTGAAAAGAGAATAAAAAAATCAAATCATTGTTTTCCTGCAAGATTTCTGTTGAGAAAGGAGAACAGTCTGAGATGTGGAGGGGCTGGAAAAGTGGGGCTGACATCCCCAAAGGAGAGGTGGAGAGCAGCGGAGTAATTTAAGGACAATAATGAGCATTAGGTGAGAAAATTAGCCATTTGGATGTCTGGCTGATGTACAAATTGTGTATGGGAAGGATTTGGGGGTTCATATTTGTAACCAGACGGCATCTCATGGCTCAGAAATACCCAGATGTACTGGAAAACTGGCGCTCAGTGTCTGCAGATTCTTCTGCTCGCTGTAATTCTTATTTATTTTGCTGTTTCTTATGAAACTGAGATGAAGTTTTGGAGCAGAAAATGCATTATGTGAATACAATGTCTTGTAAAAAGGCAGCTGCATGACCCTCTGGATATTAGTATAATGCTATTGCAGCAGATAACAAATAATATTAGCTGGAAATGGTTCCTAGCTGTTAGGCGAAATTATTATATTGTCAAATGTGATGAATGAGGGAAGAGGAGAAGGCTTTAGCATCCTATCTGGGTAGTTATTTGCTGTAATGTTATTCTGGATGTCTGCTGCAAGCTTCTCTACCCTGCCTGCTCTAATCTTGCCCTTGAATGCAGATGTGATGTGCCAGCCAGAGGTCTTTGCTTCTCCCTTGAGCCACCAACAGCATGAGGCTTTGCCTGGATAAAAAGTCCAGTTTCTCAAAGCAAACAAACAGCTCACAACGTAGAATTTTCCCAAAATCTATTTGAAAACTCTATATAATATTTTTGGGTGGATTTCCTTTATTTAGATAGTCGTGGTGTCAATGAGGTGCTGCATTAGGAGTCTTTCCTTCGTTGCAGGCTCTGCTCCTTCTCAGGAGGTCCTAGAACAGTCCCCTCCTTCTCAAGACTGAGTCCCAGCAATATTACAATGTGCAAGGTGGGACAGAAGTCCAAGTAATGGCTTTATATTAATAATTTCCACAGGCAAAGGCACTTGTGCTGGAGCAGTGGCCTCCTGAGTGCAGCTCCTGGAGATGGCTCCTGTGAAGGACACAGAGGCTGGGCGAGATTTATTCCCTTACAATAGAACAAATTTCTAAGAAGTAACAAGTGGTGTTAATTTTTTTGATTTTGTTTTTCACCCCAGTTTGCCCATGGATGCTGGAAGGGGAGGAGCAGTGCTGCTGATGGGTCTCAGCATCTTGCCCTGGTGGCTATGGTGGCTGATTTCCCACTGCAGATGGTGGTTACAAGACATCACCCAAGACCACCATGGGATTTTTATGGCAGCTGGTAACATCCTACGTGCTGGAGCTGGTGAAAACCCAAAAAGCATCCTTTCTCCATGGTTTAATTTTAAAAGGAGGTTGGAGCCAGGAAGGGTCGGGCTCTGCTCCCCAGGAACAAGCGCCAGGACCAGAGGAAACGGCCTCAAGTTGCGCCAGGGGAGGTTGAGGTTGGATGTGGGGAACAATTTCTTCCCCAAAGGGCTGTGGGGCATTGGAACAGGCTGCCCAGGGCAGTGCTGGAGTCACCATCCCTGGAGGGGTTGGACAGACGGACATGAGGTTCTCAGGGACATGGGGCAGTGCCAGGGTGGGGGAATGGTTGGACTCGATGATCTTGAGGGTCTTTTCCAACCAAAATGATTCTATGATTCCATGATGTCCTCATAGATCATGCTCCCTCTTCCTCTAGACTGTGATGAATTTTGAAACCCTTTCTAGTGCACCATCCAGGGCTCTGGGAGGAGTTTCTGCACTGTGGATGAAAAAGGGGTGCAAGCCCTGATGGGTTGGGGGATACCCCTGTGTGCAAAGCACCTTCACGATTCCAGGCTCTGCATCATGCTTGGGATGCCGGCTGCTTCCCATCCTCGGGGCGCTTGGAAAAAAATCCGTGCAATCAAAATAGTAGTTCAAATTCATATATTTAGGCCTTTTTAACTCGGGAACACTTGTCTCTGCAAAATGTCCTGTTGGAGAAGCAAAACAATCTGATATGTATATCAGGAGGGGAATGCTGGAAGCATTAGGTAGTGATAACTTCTGTTTGATGATGGTGCAGCCAATAAAGGATTATTATATCGAGTCTTTATGATTATTCCCCAAGAAGAATGTTAAAACGTAAAGAGGGTTGGGAGAAAAATCACAGCAATGGTTAAAAGTTTGGAAAAATCT
This sequence comes from Caloenas nicobarica, assembly GCF_036013445.1. Taxonomy (NCBI): domain Eukaryota; kingdom Metazoa; phylum Chordata; class Aves; order Columbiformes; family Columbidae; genus Caloenas; species Caloenas nicobarica. Next base: position 214,790,078 of record NC_088245.1, on the reverse strand, counting down.
GTGTTACAGTGAGAGCCTCTAGGCTCTTGTCTCATAAGGAAGAGTTTGATCATCTCGTACAGGAATTTACATGGGCAACGGGGATCTGGTGTCAGAAAAAAAAAATGAAACAATCTTATGGCTAGTAATGAGTAACATCAAAGTGGAAATAAGCTTTAAGTTTTTAACAGTGAGAGTAGTAAAAAAAGAACATTTAACTGTTCATTATGAATGGCTCGTTGCTGCTATGTGCCTTGTTAGGTGGAGACTTCAGCTGAAAACTCTCCTCCAGTCCAACTAGAAGTGATGGAGCTTCATGCTGCAAGGAGATGTCAGCTCTCCTGGATGCTAAGGCAACAGTCTGCACAAGTTGGGACCAAGGAAAAATATTTTAAATGATCCATGGAGCCACACGGTCTAATTCTGGAAGTGTCCAAAGGTCATTAGAGATGTCCTGGTCCCACAAAAGCTCTTCCGGCACCTCAACTTGGTGTTCTTGTTAGTGTGTATGCAAGATCCCTGGTGGCAACCTCTTTGTTGACATGTGTGCAGCTCTCCTCTCTTGTGACCAGGGGATCAGCGCTGAGTTTTCCTGTGCTTACAAACACAAAGGCATCTTTTGGTCCCTGTCTGGATCCCATGGGGCCTCCTTGTTCGGAGCAAGAGGCTGTGCCGGAGTGTAGTGGACACTTTTAGGCAACCAAGACAATGCTGTGTCAGTGCCTTCAGGGACTCTTAGAAGCCTGCAAGTCCTGCTCACACACTCATCATAGAGAAGACAGAATCATTTTGGTTGGAAAAGCCCCTCAAGCTCATGGAGTCCAACCGTTCCCCCAGCCCTGGCACTGCCCCATATCCTGAGAACCTCATGTCCGTCTGTCCAACCCCTCCAGGGATGGTGACTCCAGCACTGCCCTGGGCAGCCTGTTCCAATGCCCCACAGCCCTTTGGGGAAGAAATTGTTCCCCAGATCCAATCTCTGCATGTTAGGGACTCGACGTAGTGGGAAAAGTTAGATGTTTCAAGAACTTTTTACTGACAACATCTTCCACCAAAATCAACAGCTGAGATGATCACTTCCTTAACTCTCTTTCAATTAATTCCCGATTTACATGTACAGTTTTGACGGTGGACAGTGCAGGAGAGTGGCCATGTCACCTCTTTGCCCAGCTGGCAGAGTCTTCTCTCCAACCCCATTGGCTGGAGATCTTTTGCTCAGAGGCAGCCAAGAGCTTTGAGGGTTGATCACAGGAGGGTTAATATGTAAAATGGAAACAGAGACTAGTTGTACATGGGCTGTCAAGATAATCGGTTGAATCTGAGTTGATTCAGTGTCTCAAGTTAAACATGTCAGTGCAAGGATGAGTGAGGAGAGAGCCCAAGCCTTCCCTCATCTCTGTTGCAGTCCCCAACACCTCAACACCTTTAACGAGCTTTTAAAGGCTCCTTTAAACAGACGCTGTAGGAAAGACACATATTTCAGTATGTTAATCGTAGAAAAAAATCAGACGTGTCTCAAAAGGTCTGAGATGCTCATTTGCACTGGACTATCCACCTGCTCTAGAGGAAAAAAAAATGAATTAAATAAGTTCCAGATAAGCATACGCACTTTCTGAGGCTTGATAGCATCTCTGTCTAAAATTTGAGGTTCATGGTGTTTTATTGGCTGTTGCATTCCTAGCGTGGGAACTTGTAAATCCGGTTGTTGGATATCAGAGATGGTTGATGGCACTGTATTGCACATAGGCACCGTTTTATCCAGCTCTATGAGCTGCATTTTTAATTTGTCTTTAACTTTTCCTGCAGTTCTGCAGTCCTGTAAAGTGATTTTGTGGCTTTCTCACCCAGGAGTAACAGTCCAGGGTCACCTCTGTCATTTGTAGGGAAAATAACTGCTACCACCCCCAAAACTCTTAAACGCATGAATTAAAATAGTGCATTCTCCACGGTGCAAGTGGCGGAGAAAGTGTAAAGAAATGTGGTGCTGCTCTAGATCAGCTTTATTTAGTGCATTTCCAGCTTTATTTAGTGCATGTGTGATTTAGTCACTGAAGAAAATAAACTAGAAAAGTATAAATATTACATCAAGTCTACTAAAAACTTTACAGAAATAGGCTGAAATACCTTAACATAGGATAAACCACAGTTCAGGGGAAGCAAGCAGAACTCCAAAGACGATGATGTCTTAATTAACCAGAGGGCTGAAATAACGAACAGCACAAGGCTTCTGCAGTACTGTAAATTTTACCCAAATAAATTAATTTTTTTAGGAAGGGGAAAGATTTTCAGAAAAATAGACTTTTTAACTGCAGATTTTACTTCCTTGTTCCGTAAAGTGTAAATGATGGGGTTTAGCAAGGGAGTTAAAATTGAGAAGACAACGTTGCTCATGACATGGACATCAGCGGGGATGTCCGCTCTGTAGGACACGTATGCCACAGCGATGGAGGAGTAGTAAGTGCCCACCACAAGCAGATGGGAAGTACACGTAGAAAAAGCTTTCGTGCGACCTTCTTTGGAGTCGATCTTTAGCACAGAGAGGATGATGTGGACGTATGAGAGAGTGACAAGCAACAGAGGGAGGACTGACACTGTCATAGCGATGGAGAACCCCAAGAAGGTCTGGAAATTGGCACTGAAGTCCAAGCACGCAGCTTGTACCACTGCCAGGTGGTCACAAAAGCAGTGGTGAACCATGGTGGTGTCCCTGTAAGTTAGCTGAGAGGTCTGCGTGATGACGGGCACGGGTATGAGCAGTGCAATGATCCAGGCACTTGCTGCCAGCTGGATGTTCAGTCTTCTTGTCATCTTGGCCGGGTAACGGAGGGGGTTGCAGATGGCTTCGTAGCGGTCATAAGCCATGACCACCAGGAGAAGCGCCTCGGTTACCGTCAACCCATGAAAACTGTACATCTGCAGGAAACAGCCCCAAAATGAGATGGTTTTAGCGTCGACCAGGAACATTGCCAGCATTTTGGGGATGGTGGTGGTTGTAAACAGCACATCTAACACAGACAGGTTAATCAGGAAAAAGTACATGGGTTTGTGGAGCGTATGGTCGACCACAACCACGGTGATGATGACGGCATTACCAACCAGGATCAGCAGGTAGAACAGCAAGAACACAATGAAGAAGAGGGTGTGGAAATCCTGGAGGGCTGGAAACCCCACCAAGAAGAAGACTTTAGTGGAAGCGTTGCTGTTGCAGCTTTCCATGGTGGGGCTGGCCAAAACACCTGCAAGGATGAAGAAGGAAAGAGGCCTATGCTCAGGAAGATATTTCTCTAAAGAGCTTTGCAGAGATTCTGCAAGGAAAACACATGTTGGATGAAATCTTGCAGAGTCAAGCGCACTGCACGACACAGCTCAGCCCCTCTGGTCTCTAATTCGCAATTGAGGTGATTTGGATTCTCTGCTCTCAGGCACATGGTTTGAATTTTGGGGTTGTCCTGTGCAGGGACAGCAGTTGAACTTGATGATCCTTGTGGGTACCTTCCAACTGAGGACATTCTATGATTTTATGTTGACGATGTGGATCATGTCTATAGATGGCACGCTCTTGAGTTTTGAACACGAAGGGCGAGGATTCATCTCACCAAGCTTTGGGTGCTCTTCATGCAGAGCCCCCCATGTCCACTGGTCCTCCTGTGTCCTTTTTGTGGTCCGTGGGGGAAAGGGACATTTTGGGGGATGCAGTACCGAGGAGGAGATGCATCATGTTATGAAAATGCCTGTTTATCTTCTCTAAGGGAATTCAGGGCATTAGCTCAGGAACAGGCAATCATCCACCTCTCTTTTTCTAGGTTATCATGATCTTTGCTACCCAAAGTCATTCTCATCACCATTTTTCACGCCCAGGTTACCTCTGGTTGGCTACTCGTAGCTCACTGCATTTCACACCGTCACTGCATCACACGGTTGATTTCTGCTGCCGCTGCTGAAATTCAGATGAAAACGTAGAATTTCTTTAGACTTCCAGGTCATTGCATGGTACATAAAAGCAAAGGAGTTTTCGCAGTGATTTTTTTTGGCTGATGTAGGTCAGCATCACATCTTTTACTGTAATAAGAAATATTTTAGAGACTTGTAAAGTTCAAAGACACTGTTAGGAATAAATATCCATCAGTGACTTCAGCTCAGATGGAGGGGGACACGATGTGTGACAGCTTACAGCCCTTACGTATCTATGTTTTACATAATGTAGCTCTACAACTGCATTATTCATATAAACTTGTGATACTTTCTGGATTTCTCCAGGAAGGGTAAGAAAGAGCATACCATACTTTTCAATTTCTTTTACATTTTGAGTTTTTAATATTCCTGAGATTCTTTCCTCTCAATGGAAATATTTCCTTTGTTGCTCATGAAGATTGAATGTGTATTGGAAAGGACTATTGTGCCCAAGCCCAATGGAATATTCTTGTTTGCTGTGACAAAATAAAGCAGCATTTTGGAAACTTCCAGCATCTTCTGTTCAATGCACAAAACAGCTGCTGCACTTTCATGGACACAAATTCCTTTGGAATTGATCTATTTTTTCTAAAATAGGGTAAATCAAAACTAAGATAATGTTCAGAAGAAAAAAAAACCAAACAACCTTGTTTTAATCAGGCTTATGCTAAAAAAAGAAGGAGAAATGAAGCTTAATTAAATTTTGATCATTTTCTTGGTTTCCTTATCCCAATTTAAGATAGAGGAAATAAAGCTATCATGGAAATGTTTTGTGCTTGGCCACAAGTAGTTGAGAGTAATGGCTGGTCTCATGCAATTTCCTAACATTATTAAATCTCTAGTAATTTTCAGATCGTTTTACCTTTCACCCAGAAAGTCATCTCCATAGCCATATAGGAGAGATCCATTTAATATTACAAATTAATAGATTTTCTGCCACACCAAAATTTAAATACAATTGATATTTTGTTTACTCTCTACCTCTCATCTAATCTACCCTTCTCCATTTGTCTTTCTTGTTATTATTTTTTCCAACATGGTAAGCTTTGAGGATGTAATTTGTATAAACAAAGCTGCGCTATTAAAAAACCAAGATAATTTATTGTATTGAATTAGAATTGCCAGCGTGTAATGTCCTTAAAATTAGCATTGATTTGAAGTTGTTTTCAGACATGCTAGATCAAATCCACATTCTTTGGAGCCTGTTGACATGTATTACAATCATATTTTTCCATCCTGGACCACAGGAGGACAAAGTAAATCCAAATGAAACACTTAATTAGTCTGAAAAATATTATCGTATTAGCAGGATAGTATCAACAATAACTCACTTGCACTTTGAAGTTATAACAAAGTCTTCCCCTTCCTTATTGTTATCCTTAGTGGGAAGTGTGAAACTCCTGCAATATATCAACGGGCAAAGCCACTGCTGATATCAAACATATTTGAACACGTTGTCCTGCTCCCCACCCAGAGATGCTCCCCAGAGATGGTCTTGGTGTTGTTTTCTTGCCTTGAGCCGAGAGACCCGCACGTTATTTTCCCTCTAGAGCATCTCAACAGTTTTGAATCCCCGTGTTGCACGTCGCAGTTGACAGCAGATGGAGATCATACGACAGATTTGCACAGTCAAGAGCAGCAAAGGAAGAGTTTTCACCACCTAGATCTTGTCCTGTGATGGTTATGGGCTGTTGTGTTGAGGCCGGTGGAGAAACACTGGAGGAAGACCAGTCTTTTCTTCCCAGATCTGGAGGAGTTTACCATGGTTCAAGTGGCAAGCGATAGGATGAGAGGAAACGGCTTCAGGTTGTGCTAGGGGAGGTTTAGATTGGATCTTGGGAACAATTTCTCCATCTCTGTTCTCCAGGATTTTCAGGTCAAGTCTAGCACACAGCTCAGCTGGTGCAGGAGTGGGCAACAGCAAAGACAACCTGCATGGGACTGGTCTGGGAAGCATCTCTGGCTGCTCAGGAGTTTCATAGAATCATAGAATAATTTTGGTCGGAAAAGACCCTCAAGATCCTCGAGTCCAACCGTTCCCCCACCCCTGGCACTGCCCCATGTTCCTGAGAACCTAATCTCCGTCTGTCCAACCCCTCCAGGGATGGTGACTCCAGCACTGCCCTGGGCAGCCTGTTCCAATGCCCCACAGCCCTTTGGGGAAGAAATTGTTCCCCACATCCAACCTCAACCTCCCCTGGCACAACTTGAGGCCGTTTCCTCCGGTCCTGTCGCTCATTCCTTGGGACCAGAGACCAACACCCTCTGTGCTACAACCTTGGGTTTCCTTGAGTGCCTTCCTTGCAGGTTGGCCTCCAGTTCTTAATTCCACCTCAGACAAGAGCACAGGACTGCTCCATGCACCGTGTATGTCTAGGTATGTTGACCAACATACCATCCCTTTACATGGACCACCAGGTGACTACTTCAGCCATCTCTGCGCCACTTCTGTGAGCAGCATATCTCCTTGCCGTCTCCATCCCTGAGACGATCACCTCTAAACCTCACAGCTACTTCTTTTGGAGGCTTTGTCAAGTGTGACTGAGGCCAAGGGGAAAAATTACAGCCCTTGGGAGCTCTGTGGCCTGGGTACTCCAGGCACATGGCATGAGAAGACATTGCCACCCGGCTCTATAGTCAATGGAGGGAGATGTTCCCTTTGACACGCAATTCTAGTCACTAAACTAAACTCCTTCTCTAAATGTCCTTCCAGATCAATGTCCTCTTGCTACAGATTCCTACATAAATATTTTCACTGTCGCTTCACCATCTTAAGTGAAAGCGATCAGATGGCAATTAGTAAGGGCTAAATCCTGTCCTGTGTGAAGAGGTTCTGATGCACTCAGGCTTCTGTGGTGCAGGATGTGTCCTTGGACACCACACAGAAAAATATAGCCTTGGTTAAAATATTAGAAATTAGTGAATAACGCACCCACATGCATCTAAGGAGCGTCCAGATACATAACAAAAACACAAACCAGTCTCATTTCCATTCCTCAAATCCAATTATTCCTCCAAATTGCAGTCATGTCTTTAACAAATGAAAGAGCTGGAGAGCTCTGGCAGGTGGTGGGATCCGGTGGTGCTCCTGCAGTGTGCCCTCAAAGTAATTTTGCCCAGGATGATCCCTGGGAGGAGAAGTCAAGCCAGATTATAGGTGCGGTTTAGGTAACAGTTCCTCGGATCCAATGTCCTGGAGCTGAATCCTCGGACTGGAGGAGATGGGGTCAGCAGAGCAACTCTGAGGGCTTGGCAAGAGGTTGAGGTCTTTTCGGGAACCTGGGGACACAAAGACAGATCCCAGCTTGGTTTTATTTGTAAAGTGTGAGATGGGATTCATGGCAGATTGGGCCAGCTAGTTTTTAACCAGAACCTTTGAAATAAACTTTTATTGAATTCTCCCTGTGTTTTCATTATTATCTTGCCCCCTGCCATTCTCAGGTCACATCCTGACCAAAAGCCATCACAGCCAGAAACAGTAATACAGTGGAGTGGCGCAAAGTCCCTCCTGAATGGACTTAGTGTCCTCGATAGCCTCCAACTGCTCACGACACTTGTTGAGGTTTTGGTGTGAGGTTCACACCACCTTCATCATGTTTCTGCTGTGGATGTTGTCCTGCAGTCCGCATCTGCTCCAGGGACTAACAGGGGGACACCAGCTACATTTCCAAGCAGTCAAACACACATAATTATGGTTTCCTGAGCTTAGACTATGGATGAGAAAAGTCTCCCCTACCTTTAGTCACCTGAACATTTAGTTCTAATATTCTTCTAGGAGCACAGGTTATTAAACATCTCTTGTATGGTGTTAAGGAGGAACTCATTGCTGATTATAAACCATTTGAGCTATGAACTTGTCAGTTATGATTAAATTTTTAATTACAGGTAACTTCAGATACATGCACTGTAGGTGATCCTGGGATTATCTAGCCTCTGCTTATCCTCAACAAATTGGTGGAAAAATACACTACAGGACAACAATCCTTCCTTCAGGGTGTCATTTTTTATTAAACTACCCAATTCTGTGAAACACCCGCACACCCAGGACTAAGAGCTTCTCCAGCTTAAAATGTCGTCACTGGCTTCCCTGGGGACAGGACAGAGATGCTCAAGGTGTAAGGTGGTTCACAGCGATCAGCTAGACCTGAATATTGGATGGTCTTGAGCACACCAATGCCTGGTGGTAGCTGAGTTATCTCCTCCCAGGAGAGCAGCTCTGTAGGACCTCGGCGCTGTCACCGCCGTGGTGTCTGCAGCTGTCCCAGGTGTGATGGCCATGGTGGGGTGGAGGATGGAGAGGTCACCACAAACACACCCTCAGCAGCTCTGAGGTCCCTGCTCCTGCTCCAGGCAATAGTGAGTGAGATGCTCCTCTGGGGAAGCTCATCTCGTTTGGAAGCAGATGTCTGGCATAGTTGGAGAAATTGCACTGTGAAAATGCTAGACATGAAGCTGTGGGGACTTGCTCAAGTGTGACTAGCAGATGTCAGCCCAGGAGGCTGCTAAATCCTGTATGAAAAAAAAAAAATGACTGAATCACAGAATCGTTCAGGTTGGAAGACACCTCTTGAGATCATCTTCATTGTCTGCAACAAGTTCCCCAGGACTGTGCAGCTGATGGAGATGGAGACTCCATGACCTCTCTGAGCAGCCTGTGCTGGTGTTTGGGTGAAGGACAAATCCCTTCCCTGTGCTATGGTTGCACCAAACAGTAGCCTCCCTGTGCCATCCCCCTTTCCCAAGCACATCTGGCCAGGTGTGGGACAGGGTAGCAGAAGCCAACCAGACCTTTCCGAATGAGTCCCTGGTACCTCTTGAAGGCCAAGTCCTTTCACCTGGGAGCTCACACTCTTCCTAGCTGGGACCACCCTTTGGGATGGCAGAAGAACCAAGCCCCATGCTACTCCAGCTCAGTTCATGACTTTCCTTTCATCTCCTTTTCTTCTCTGTCTTTCCCTTTGCCCTCAGACTTGTCTGAGATACCTTCTCCCACTGTCTGCGATCGCATGAGTCTCCCTCATGCTCCAGATCGTTCCTCTCCCTGCCTGGAGCCCAAACCCCCAATGTACCACCCTCACCTTCCCTGAATCTGCAAATCTGAAAATGTTTTTGCAAATCTTCAAAAACTGCCGTTTTGCAAATCGACACTGCTACCACTCCTGCCCCACCCCACCTCGCATGCTCCTTTCTGCTCATCTGGTTTCTGTGGTCGCTTCTTGGAGCACCTCTTGGTGCAAGAAGACCAAGGGCACGTGTCCCCTTTTCCCCATGCAGGAGGCAGGATCTGGTCCTGCTCCATGGACACGAGAGCAAATAACATCAATGCTAAGCCATGGTCACGCTCAGCGCAAACGGGACAGGTAATGGCTCTGCTCGTTTCTATGCATTTTCTAACGAACACCTTCTGGAGCAATTTCCCACTTGAATTTCTGTTTGCATCCAAGCGGACACAGTGCCCCTGACAATGGAGCTCCTGGGTGCTCGTGTTCAAAATACTCCCCGTAAACATGCGGGAGAAGTTGAATTTCCGAACATGTTTGTTTCAAAACACCAGTTCTTACACTTGGGTGGCAACGCCAGTGAAAATAGCGTAAATTGGTCTCTCAGTGGCTTTTAGATCTGTGGGGTTTTAGAAATGTTTTTCAGAATAATTAATATCCAGGGATGGGATAATCAGGGCTTGCACGGCTGGTGCTGGAGTGTTCCAAAGCCTTGGAGAGCCCCAGCCGCTGATTGCACAGGTCCCGGTGAGCATCCAGTAGGAGTTTTGAAGGTCCTAAACCTTTGAACTGTTTTGTTTTTGCAGGCCTGGCATGTTAAGAAGCTCTGGGTGACTTGGTCGATGGAGACAAGTTCCACTCTGGGCTGCTCTGCAGACATGGGGTATCATCCTGGAGCCACCTTTTGTTCTCCTATAAGTAATAAAGCCATGGACACTGCTCTACCGTGAAAATGTCCCAGAGCAGCGCAAGTGCTTTCCTTCTCCTAATTATGACTTGCTGGAAAATACTTCCATTTTCACATATATGTTAGATTTAAAGAGAAAAAATCCAGCAAAGGATTAATCTAGGTCAAAAATTCTTACATTTATGCCATGTCTTTATTTCTTTAAACAAAATAAAAATAACATGTCTGCATAAAAATAAATTAGCAGTGCTTGGCCAAGAGCATAAGAGTGCAGCTGATGCCCAGTTGTGTCAAACCATGGCCCAGCTCACCCCAGTGGAGATGCTGATGGGGACAGTACCTTCCTGGGCTACCCTGGGTTCACACAACCACAGCAGCCAAAACTGTCACATCGTCCCTTTGCCATCTGTTCATGGATCCCCCTGCAGTGCTGGGCCAGCTCTGGGTCCTCAGCACAGGACACACATGGAGCTGCTGGAGAGGGGCCAGAGGAGCCCCAGAAATGACCCGAGGCTGGAACAGCTCTGCTGGGAGGACAGGCTGAGAGAGTTGGGGGGTTCAGCTGGAGAAGAGAAGCTCCGGGGAGACCTTAGTGCGGCCTTTCTGGACTTAAAAGGGGCCGAGAAGAAAGATGGGGATAGACTTTTGAGTAGGGCCTGTTGTGATAGGACAAGGGGTGATGGTTTTAAACTAAAGGAGGGAGATTCAGGCCGGACATAAGGGAGAAATTGTTGGCCCTGAGGGTGGTGAGAGCCTGGCCCAGGTTGGCCAGAGAGGTGGTGGCTGAACCATCCCTGGAGACATCCCAGGCCAGGCTGGACGGGGCTCTGAGCAACCTGAGCTGGTGCAGATGTCCCTGCTCATGGCAGGGGGGGCACTGGGGGAGCTGGGAAGGTCCCTTCCAACCCAAACTATTCTGTGATTTTATGATTCTTGAACTTGAACTTCTGGTCCTCTGCATCTCTGCAGCGTCATGGGCTGCAAATCCCCAAGTTGCACTGCCCGCTGCATAAAACCGGATCTTTCCTGTTTTATACCAGTCTTCTGGCTTCAGTGAGCATCCCCTGGTCCTGCTGCTGGGGATGTTCAAATGTCACATCTTATCCCCATAGCTTGAGTTGCCAAAACAAGGACAGAGAGGGGATGTTGCGACAGGATGAGGATGACACCTTCCTTCCCCCATTGCGCTTGTGTTTTTTCTGTTTAAGAGGCATGTGCCATCCTGTTAAAAAGGGGTGCTCTGCAGGTGAGCAGACCCAAATTTATAGGCAGGGCTGGGCATTTTCTGTGCAGCAAGTGGAGGTGGCTGTCAGTGTTTTGATTCACTGGGAAATTTGTCTGAACAGCCCTGACCTTGCAGTTGGGGAAACTGAGGCTGAAGGGAAGCTGGGATGTCCCCAGGACCCACTCAAGGTGTGTGTGGGTGCAACCCTTGCTCACACAAAACTGCAACAGTGGAAACCTAGAGCTGTCATTCATTTTTTCCTTTTGCCTGGCTAAAAGTTGTCAGACAAATTCATTTTATTTTTTTAAAATTTCCTGCCTTTGCCCAGGGATATGCACAGAATTAAAATCCATCCGCAGCCCCAGGAGTGTCTGCGGAGCTGCTGGGCTGAGGGACGAAGGATCCGTGGGGCTCGGGGGATGTGGACTCCGGGACTTTGCGGGCTCCCTGCTTGCATGGAGTGCCCTCCTTCTCTGCTCTAACACTGCCACCCCCCGGCACATCGGCACACAGCTCCCCGGGATCCGCCGGACCCCTCCTCTTCTTTGCCAGTGGCAGAAGAGGTCATCCATCCACCCATCCATCCATCCATCCATCCATCCATCCATCCATCCATCCCCTCCGTCATCCATCTCCATCCTGGGCTGCGGTGGCTGATGTCTCTGCATGTTCCCACCAGCTTTTCAGCAGGCAAATACCCCCCAGGTAGTTATTTTCTGGGGGGGGATACATGGCTCAGGTGACTGGCACTTGGGTGGGAGTCCCTCATGCCTTACCTCCTTGCAGTGTCCACGCAAGTCACACAACCTCTTTCTCTATATGTCATTGAGGTTTTCACTTACGGAAGGGTTTATCATCAATGGACACCCTTTTAATCCTCCTTTGTGCCACACTATAGAATCGTAGAACCATAGAATCATAGAATCACAGAATCACAGAATCATAGAATCACAGAATCATTTTGGTTGGAAGAGACCCAAAAGATCATCGAGTCCAACCATTAACCCAACCCTGGCACTAACCCATGTCCCTGAGAACCTGATCTATGAGATAAAAAAGGATTTGGGATTATATTAGCACAGTCCTAGCCCAGGGACTTGGACTAATGCGCTGGTGGAACAAGGCTCACCAGGGTTTGCAACATCTGCCCTGGACTCACAGTGAAGACTCTGGAAGTGTTGGCTGGAAAAACCTTTCTGGCCATGAACCCAACCTCCCCCTCCAAACGGGACCATCACTCACGTGAGTCAGGGCATCAGAGCATCTGGTTTTTCTCAGTTGAGCCCAAAGGAGATACCTGGAGGTGGAAATCTCCACTGGGTCAGGTGAAGCCCTATTGTGAGATGTGGGCTGGTCAGGGCCCTGCAAACCTCATGTTAGAATCATAGAATGTTTTGGGTTGGAAGGATCTTCCCAGCTCCCCCGATGTCCCCCCTGCCATGAGCAGGGACATCTGCGCCAGCTCAGGTTGCTCAGAGCCCCGTCCAGCCTGGCCTGGGATGTCTCCAGGGATGGTTCAGCCACCACCTCTCTGGGAACCTGGGACAGGCTCTCACCACCCTCAGGGCCAACAATTTCTTCCCCATGTCCAGACTGAATCCCCTTCCTTTAGTTTCAAACCATCATCTTGTGTCCTGTGGCAACAGGCCCTGCTCAAAGTTCTGTCCCCATCTTTCTTATGCGCCCCTTTTAAGTCTGGAAAGGCCGCACTAAGCTTGGAGCCTTCTCTTCTCCAGGCTGGACAACCCCAACTCTCTCAGCCTGTCAGGAGGGAAGGACCTGGGATGTCAGTGGAAGAGAAATTCAGGGTTGCTAAATAGTTAATGACTGTCCTGACTCAGGGAAACGTGGAGTAGTAAATGGTTTTGCTCTTGGGGCCACTGTTGGACCATCTTATGGCTGAGGTGGCTGCTGGCCACTTGGACACGGGTGCCCTCTTCTTAATTGCTCCTGCAACTTTTGAGAGTTCCTCCCAAGCAGGACGATTGCTCACATGTGGACATCTTCCTCTCCTATTCAGAAAATCCAATTAGCCTGGCTTAATGAGAAGGTGCCATTGTGCCTGGAAGGTATTTTTCTGATGTTGTTGCAGCTGAGCTTAGCCCTTCAGAGGGGTGGCCAAGTGTCCTGCTCATGGGAGGCTCTTGGTGTAGAAAGGAGATTGGTGATGGAGCATGTCAGCTCTGCTGTGAGACCTGATCATCACTTGGAAATCAAGAAGAAAAAAGTTAAATTTTAATACTTTGAGGCTGTTTTGTGTGTTGCTGCTCAGGCTCTGATGGAGATGACTTTGGAGCCTGCTGACTGTCACCGTGGCACTGCCCTCCTTGGCCATCAGCAATACCTGGCTCTAAGCTCAGCTTATCTCTGCTCGCAGCTGGCACGGTGGGGCTTAACGTGGTTCCTGCCTGTTTTCTCAGCTGCTTTCACTCTGAACTTTTCCAGATTTTCAGCCTCTCGCTGTGACTTTCCAAAGCCGTCAATGGAAGTGACTCTGTCCTAAGTCCTTCAAAATAAGTCCCAGGCAATTTTAAACTATTGAGATTATCTAAGCTCCCCCTGAACTCCTCTTTCACTGTTTTAGACTCTGTCCATTCCCTTCCACTGCAGGTGTCTACATTGCTCACATCTGCCATTGACCTTTGGGTGAATATTGGTGTGAAAAAGTCATTCAGCAGTGTTGGCTAGCAATGCCACCATGAAGCAGAAGACCAGCTCCTCCCTGGGCTTCCTCCTTCTTACATGCTGGTGGCCATCCTTGCATCTCCAGTTGCTGTCCTTGTGTCTCTGGTGGCCGTCCTTGCTGGCTTCATCTCCTCTACATGCTCCAGCTGCTCTTCAGTATTGTCCCAGCCACGTTGCCCAGTTCCCACCTTCTCTGAGTTTCCTTCTTGGCTTGAGACCAGAGCACCGAACCATGCAGAGCACCCAACCATGCTCTTACAGCACTTTTTGTCCATCCCTTGAATTGAAAATCCCTCATTTCTGTAAACTCCATTGTTTTGGACCTTGTCGGCTGCCAGCAACGTTCCCTCCACCTGATCTTCGTGGCTTTGTAGCAGACCCACACAACAGTGTTCAGGTTCTTGTCCCATCTCTTATGGACTTTCAGACTGTTTAATGCTTGGTGTGGTCTGAACTTCAGAATACATCTGTACCTCTGCAATGGTTCAGAAACCATCATGCTCCTCTTTCACTCCTGTCTGCCCTTCCTGAAAATGTTAGTCCTTTTTCTATAATTAATCTAGTGATGGAGATTTTTTTGCTGGGTCTCTGGTGGTGCAGTATGAGCCACTGACCCAAGTTCAAGCTTCCAGCTCTTCCTATGCCCCTCCACACCCCTCGCATTAAGATATAGAGAAGTTGGGTGGACTAACCCATCATCATCTTCATCCCTCTTTTCTACCCCTGTTAGGACTAAGCTTATTTCTGTGTGGGTCTAGATCCTAGTCCTGCTCCATCCCTACTCTCCCCACTTGCTGCCTCTGCTCGTTTTTCAGGATTCATGGATGAAAGCCAGTGAGATGCTCATCACACAGCCTTCTCACATCTCCACTGGCCTCCTTCTCATCAACAAAGCCTGTGCTAAGGAAGAGCAATTTCAGGATGAGTTTTGTTATTACTCGTTTGTCGTGGCGAGGACATGATAAAAAACAAACCAAAACCCAACCCAACCCAACAACAACAACAAAACCCAAAAGCCACAAAAATCGAACCCAACAAATGAGCAAGTAAGCAAACAAACAAAAAAAACCCCAAAAACTCACCCCAAAACCCAATGAAAACATCTTTAACCTGCAGTATTGGCTTTTTTTGTGGGAAACTCAGTTTGAAGTCTGCTGGAGATGATCTGTCCTTCTTTGTCCCTTGGCTGTCCTCCCATTTCAGCAATATCCAGCTGGTGGCATCACAGAGAGTAAATTCCCCTGGGCTTTTTCTTCCCCTGAGGGTTTTCATATCTCATGCATTTCATGGGCTCCATTTCTTGAAGGACAATATCTCTCAGTCCTGTAGATTTTTAACTGAAATTCTCCCAGGTGGACTTTTATGATGGCAAAATGATTTTTTAAACTACTTTTGGCCCAAACAGTACATTGCTGGACCACACAGCCTGGCCTTAATTCCCCAGGGCTTTCCCATTCTAGAAGACAACTACAGTTCCTTCTCATCCCTTCAGATTTGGTGAGATCTGGCCTTGGTGGGGTTACATTTCAATTGATAGGTGATAGTAGACATCCTCAAAAAAAGAGGAAAAGAATATTGGTGGAAATGGGAAGAACGCGGCTCTTTATCAGGACTGTAATAACATTTACGTACATAGTAATTTATTTAACCTACTCTAGGAAAGACAAAGTGGATCATAATTCAGATAGCTTTGAGGGCAGATAAAGGCACAGTTTTTCTAAGGATTTCTGTGGATAAATTAATGTAAACTTTCACTTCAATAACAACTGCAAATTACAAGCGCTTCCAAGAAGCAGGAACTCGTTCAATTATTAAGCGACAGGCGGTGCCCGCCTTGGACTCGCTGTGCAGTCTGGCTCAGTGACTAATTACTTTTCAGTAAGATGCTTCTTCAGAGAAACTCTGCCCTTCCTTATAGCATTGCTATCGTCATTCAGGTCATTAGAAGCAATTAAGAGCTAATTGTAAGCCTGCATGAGCAGAAAAGCTTCAGGGAGTGGCAGGAGATGGCAGGACCTCATGTCTCCCTGTTAGATGTGGATCGAGCTGCCCACGCTGGACATGGTCACGGGGCTCTTTCCCAAATATCAAGCTTCAAAAAAATCTTCTGCCATCACACATGTCATTAATTAGTGTCCATCTTCTGCATTTTAAAGCCACACTGAAAGGACGATGGGCTTAAATGCTCACCCAGCTGATGTCCTCGACCGAGGAAAGACCTTTTTTTCTGTGATGCTCTGACTTGTATGATGTGTATCATTAAAAAAAAAAAAAAGGAAAGAATTTTAGACACTAGCCTTTATATAATGCCTTTAGCTCTCCTAATTAACACCTAGCAATCAGATATAGCGAGGGGTAGAAATCTGGACCAGACTGCGAAGCATCATGACTTGCAAGCTGGTTTGGTTTTTTTGAACCGAATTACAAACAGCATTATGGCCTCTGTCCATAAATCGCAGTCTCTCTGACACGACATCCCCGAGGAGTGAAGCGCATAATAGACTCGAAACTCTCCGAGAAGTGCATCTTGTGCAATTATGCAGCAACATAAACGCTCTGAGCTCGGGCAGCCTCTCAGCGTGGTGTTAATCCCCCGCTGGAAGGTTTTCAAGTCAAAGCACATCCCTCAGTAAACGTTATTGCTTCTGTGTTATTCATAAAAAACCATTCTCGTCTTTTGAAACATTTTCCGAGACTGAGGACATCTCACACATCACGGTCCCGAAAAAGTTACACCCAAGGGAGTGGGCTGGTGGTTTCGCAAGAACAGAATTGGGGAAAGTTGTACATTTTCCCTTTTTCTTTTTTGTTTTCCTCCTCCTTACCCAGGGCAGGATTTCTCTCTGCCCCTCCCCAGCTATTGCTGCCGATGTTGAAACCGAGCCCTGTCGCAATTTGCTCTCCTGTAACACTGCTCATTCATAAAAATTGAAATTTCAGTTGAATATATGCCTTGAAATTTCCCTCCTCTGCTGCTCTGGAAGAGCTTTGGGATGAAGTTCAGCAGCAGAATAATAAGGATACTTCTCACTGTGTTTGCACAGCCCACAAGATTCCTCTTTCTTCAGGACAGGAAGGAAAGTCCCGTGGTTGAGGGACAGGAAAGGGAACCACAAGTTCAGCCCCTGTTTTTGTCTTTGGCTTTCCTCTTCTGAACGCAGCCTGAGTCGGGATCTGTGCTACGGCTGCCGACAGCTCTCGGTGCATTAAAAGGCGAGGGAGGGGATTCAGAAAGCAGCCCCAAAATATATTGAGGCAAGGTAGCTCATGGCCACCGGTGGAGTTTGGCCACTGAGTTTAGATCCCAGCTCTGCAAACAATTTCTGCAGAATTCAAAATGTTTGCATCTCAGAGTTTGGCTGTAAAATGTCAGCAGAGCTCAGATGTAAAATCACAACTCTAATTCAGCTGTTTTTTCCTAAGCCCACCCGCAGTGCCTCCATCTGAACTCCAGCTCGAGAATCCTCAGCACAGGACATGGAGCTGCTGCAGAGGGGCCAGAGGAGCCCCAGAAATGACCCGAGGCTGGAACAGCTCTGCTGGGAGGACAGGCTGAGAGAGCTGGGGGGTTCAGCTGGAGAAGAGAAGCTCCGGGGAGACCTTAGTGCGGCCTTTCCGGACTTAAAAGGGGCCGAGAAGAAGGATGGGGACAGACTTTTGAGCAGGGCCTGTTGTGATAGGACAAGGGGTGATGGTTTGAAACTAAAGGAGGGAGATTCAGGCCAGACATGAGGAAGAAATTGTTGCCCTGAGGGTGGTGAGAGCCTGGCCCGGGTTGGCCAGAGAGGTGGTGGATGAACCATCCCTGGAGACATCCCTGGCCAGGCTGGACGGGGCTCTGAGCAACCTGAGCTGGTGCAGATGTCCCTGCTCATGGCAGGGGGGGCACTGGGGGGGCTGGGAAGGGCCCTTCCAACCTAAACCCTTCCGTAATTCTATGAAAAGGATCAGCCTCACAAGTAGAGAGGATTTCCATTTCCACAGGAGGACACCAAGCTGCTTCTTTGCAACCCCTGCCATGAGCAGGGACATCTGCACCAGCTCAGGTTGCTCAGAGCCCCGTCCAGCCTGGCCTGGGATGTCTCCAGGGATGCTTCAGCCACCACCTCTCTGGCCAACCTGGGACAGGCTCTCACCACCCTCAGGGCAACAATTTCTTCCTCATGTACGGCCTGAATCCCCTTCCTTTAGTTTAAAACCATCATCTTGTGTCCTGTGGCAACAGGCCCTGCTCAAAAGTCTGTCCCCATCTTTTTTCTCGGCCCCTTTAAGTCCAGAAAGGCCGCACTGAGGTCTCCCCGGAGCTTCTCTTCTCCAGGCCTACAGCAGAGTTGGGGTAACCAGCACAGTCTGGGCAGATATGAGCTCACCAAAGTGGCCTCTTCCAGGCTGAAAGCCCTGATTTATTCATCTCTGTATATCTCTAATCTTAGACATGTGAAATTTTATAATCTCTTTGCACAAGATAAGTGTTGCTACCATTTGCTGCAAACTGGTTTTAATTGTTCCAAGAAATAGTCCTTCCACTGCGTCCTCTGGAGGATTTAACATCACTGAACTGGCTGTAATGAGATTGGTATAATTTTCCTTCTATTAAAGCACTTCATGTAGCCCATATAGGTTTTAGTTTCTGGGGGTTTCTTAATGCTCGCTTTTTAATAGGAATTATCCTTTTCATTTACATGGGATGCAGTTGGGGTCTTCATGTCCAAATATTTGAAGGTTAAAGGCTTGCAGTGACCTAAAAGCTGAAAAAGCTGCAGGAAAGCTCTTGGTCAGAGAGTGGCAGCAGCAGGCAGGAGACGGCTCCAGGCTCGGAGCCATGGGGCTGGCCCACCAGGAGAAACACTAAGAGTTTATGGGCTTTTTTAGAAGCATAGAATCACAGGGTGGTTTGGGTTGAAGGACCTTCCCAGCTCCCCCAGTGCCCCCCCTGCCATGAGCAGGGACATCTGCACCAGCTCAGGTTGCTCAGAGCCCCGTCCAGCCTGGCCTGGGATGTCTCCAGGGATGGTGCATCCACCACCTCTCTGGCCAACCTGGGACAGGGTTTCTTCCACATCCCTTCCCCATATGATGCAATAGCAATTAATATTGCTAGCCGATAAATAGCTAACACGTATATAGCTCATGGAATTCCTGCAGCCCAAGAGGATGGTGGCTGTTGTACATCCCTTGCACAGGGGTGTGGGTGGTGGCCATGGCCACCCACTGTCCCATGGCATCCATTAGTTTAGAGCCAAATTCCTCTTTAGCTCTAATGCTTTGCAGAAAGCTGTTTGCATCCTGCAAGGGAAAAAGACATTTGGGGCTGCAGGAGGAGCCTGTCTGGCCGCGGAAATGCAACTCGGTGATGTGCCATCGAGCAGCCGGCTTGGACCAGTGGGACAAGGGTGTTGTTCTGCGATGCGACCATGCACCTCTGCAAACCAGGATGCTCTGGCAAACACCTGGGATGGAGCAGCAGCTGGTGCACTTGCAAAGCTCCTGCCGGCTCACAGCAGCTGCAAATGTGGTGCTGAGGAAGAGGAGTCAATAGATGGTGCTCTTCTTTCATGCAATATCGCTGAGTGGTGTTGCTGCTGGAAGGGGTGTCCACATTTCCCTGCCGCTCTCTAGGCATGGGGGGGTGAGAGTCCCTTGGCCCAGGCCATTTTGGGTGTCTGTCTTTCTCCTCTGCAGCTGGAGAGTCTCTTGCACCAGGTTATTCCCTCATACCAAGGAGCTCCGACCTCCCACCCAAAAATTCATCACATTTTGTGGGTCCTTGGGTGCTGTCCATGTATTCTCTCTGTAAAGAAAGGAGTTACGCAGCTGTAAAATATTAATAATACATTTTTTTTAGAGATCCTGAGATTTTGCAGAGCCGACAAGAGCTGATAAAGTTTATTTTCTCTGCAGTGCATTATCTGTCTGATGCAGCCCTGCTTGGGAGGACAGCTCAGGGTCACTTGGGCGAAGAGTATTTTTGAACGTGCTGATTTGGCTGTCTCCTACTTAGCACAATGTATAATATCTCTGCTGCTTGAGCTAATAACGCCGTTGTTTAATTATTATTTAATGAGCTTGTGTAGGGAAGGAAGATAATCTTCCCTTCGGAAACATCAAGTGTCTCTGGCCAGCGCGCTCTGTTTCCCATGGCCGGTCTGTCCCACCTGTCAGACCCCAAGAAGAAATGCCAGGAGGAAAATAAGACTTTGCCTTTCTCAGCTGCTACTGCTGCATCACTGCCCTGAGTTGGAAAATATCCCGTTTGGAGCTTCCATCTGGGAGCTTGTTGTGGCTTTTGGGATGAAAAGAGAATGGGCAGCCCGCTAAAAGGATGGACTCAGTCGTCCAGAGGTTTTGAAATCCAGGTATTCAAAAAGGTTCAGGATGACCTGTTTGGTTGGTTGCTTTTTCATTGTTATTTCTTTGTATTTTTTTTTTTTAAATATGCACACAAATTGCTTTTATGGAGGCTATAAGGTGAACTGGCAAAAGCATTTGCAGGATAAAGGTGCCCGATCCACTGAGAGAGCAGCAGCTCGTGGAGTCTCATGACATTTGGTCTGAAAACGTTACCTCCAGAGACTGGATTATCAAACGAAGCAGTTAAACACCTTCAGCATTAATTGTCCAGACCCAGTATCTCACACCAGCCTTGCTTTGCTCTCTTCATCCCATCGAAAGCTCGAGGGAGGCAATGATGGTTGCAGCAGTCCCGGAGAGCTACCAAACCTGCGCTCCCCTGGACCGAGGGCATGACTGAGCCTTGGAGGATCCACAACTGAGGTTGCTCTACTAAAACTTTCCCTCCTTGACCTTTCTCCACAATACCAAGTTCCTGAGCAGCCCCTGGGCTTCCCACCACCGTGGCACAGCAGCAAGTGGAGGGTGAGAGGGGAGGTAGCTGGAGAGGGACCATCTTCCCAGTCCCACCTAAAGGCTTTATAAATCAGGCTCCGCATCTGGGCTAGTCCATCTGCAGATGGTTCTCAGATTTTCTGAGCAAAGAAAGGTATGAGCAGGGTTAGGGCTGGTGGGGAGAGCCACGTTTCCCAGTAAATGGTAGGAGTGCAGGTGTTTCAAGCTGCAAAAGGCCAGCGGGGATGGAGGTGTGGGGGCTGGACATCCAGGGACCCGTTTTGAGAGGGTTGGTTTGTGCTGCTCTCTGGAGCAACTGCCAATATCTCCTGCAGTGTTTGGTGATGTTTCCATCACCTCCTTCTGCAGAGGTGACTGAGAAGAGCCTTCTGGGGCAGACTGAGCTCCCAGGGTGGGTGAGGTGAGCGTCCTCAGAAGTATTTCCAAGCACGTGGGTTAAACACAGCACCTCCAGTCCAGTCCCATCGGGGACCACATCCTCACAGCAAGTCATAGAATCATAGAATCATTTCAGCTGGAAGAGGCCCTCAGGATCATTGAGTCCAACCATAACCTAACCTAAATGTAGCACGAACTCATGTCCCTGAGAACCTCATCTCCACGTCTGTCCAACCCCTCCAGGGATGGTGACTCCACCACTGCCCTGGGCAGCCTGTTCCAATGCCTGACAACCCTTTCCGTGAATAATTTTTTCCTCATATCCAATCTAAACCTCCCCTGGCACAACTTGAAGCTGTTTCCTCTTGTCCTATCACTTGCTACTTGGGAGAAGAGACCAACACCCTCCATACTACAACCTCCTTTCAGGTAGTTGTAGACAGCGATAAGGTCCTCCTGATGTTTCCTCAGCTACGATGAGCTAAACCTTGTCTTGCTTTGCCTCACCAGTGATTGTTCCCTTTGTGGTGGGTTCCAGCAACTCCCGGGTTCTGTGACAACCTTCCACAGCCCTGCTCAAGCACAAGATAACTGAGATTTTCTTTGCTGATGCAATGTGCTCAGTTTTGTGTCGCTCACACCAAGAAAGGCCTTGAGGTGCTGGAGCGAGTTGGGAGAAGGGAACGGAGCTGGTGAGGGGCTGGAGCACAAGTGTGATGGGAGCGGCTGAGGGAGCTGGGGGTTCAGCTGGAGAACAGGAGCTGAGGGGAGACCTTCTGATCTCTGACCTGCCTGAAAGGAGCTTGGAGCCAGGGGGGGTCGGGCTCTGCTCCCCAGGAACAAGCGCCAGGACCAGAGGAAACGGCCTCAAGTTGCGCCAGGGGAGGTTGAGGTTGGATGTGGGGAACAATTTCTTGCCCAAAGGGCTGTGGGGCATTGGAACAGGCTGCCCAGGGCAGTGCTGGAGTCACCATCCCTGGAGGGGTTGGACAGACGGACATGAGGTTCTCAGGACATGGGGCAGTGCCAGGCGTGGGTTATGGTTGGACTTGATGATCTTGAGGGACTTTTCCAACCAAAATGATTCTACGTGTCTGAGTGCAGGCAACATCTCATCTCCCTCATCTCTCTGCAGCACAGAGATGGCTGGGGACCGGTCAGCTCCATCCGTGGCACTGT
Source organism: Caloenas nicobarica (assembly GCF_036013445.1). Taxonomy (NCBI): domain Eukaryota; kingdom Metazoa; phylum Chordata; class Aves; order Columbiformes; family Columbidae; genus Caloenas; species Caloenas nicobarica. The sequence goes on along the minus strand of NC_088245.1, from coordinate 214,767,907 downwards.
GGGCACACATGGGTCACCATCCCCAGCCAAACTGGCAGCAGATGGAGCGAACATAGCAACTGGGAGCGAGGAGGATGAGGAAGATGTGTTGAAGTCTGATGGGGCTGGTAAGCAGCTGTGCTGGCATCCAGGCAGAGCATCCCGCCTGGGTCCAGACAAAGAGATCCCCGATGCCCACCCACAGTCCTGCACACAACCCAAACACACAAAAGCACCAGAAAAAAACCCAAAGGGAGAAATCCCAGCTTCCCTTTGACAGCTTTCACTGGGGCTGCCTGTTTGTTAACTCCTCCTGTTCTTATCTGGAAAAGCCTCAGTGACTAGTGGAAAAAGAACGAACAATAGAGAGAGTTATTGAAAAATGAATAACCCAGGGTTATACAAACAAACACACCTGATCACAAATCCCAGGCTAACACGGCAGCTTCAAAAGTTAAAGAAATAAATGCAGATAAAGCAATTGGAATAAGAAAATGTAAGGAAAAAGCTGGGGTGGGATGGGACCCTTGTGCATCGGGGAGAGGGGATAGGAGGCAAGAGATGGAGCAAAAGCAGAGATTAGTTTGGACTGGGACTGTGTGAGCAGTTTGCAAAGCCCCGTTTCAGCAAAACGCATGGGTAGCTCTGTCATTTTTGGATTGCAGCTTCAGGAAAATGAAGTTAAAAAAAAACCCCAAACCAACAAACTATTGAAAGAGATTGCAAAAGTTTTGGTTCAAATGTAGTCCGGCTTTTTGAAATTGCAGCCTAAGCCCCACCTCCACACACCCATCCCCACCTCCCAGCTGGAAAGTAAAAGTGGTGAATGGCCTCAGCAGCTGCTGTCGGAGGAAAACTTTTGGTTTTGCTCCCAGTGCGGTGGGATTGGGATCCAGAGAGTCCTGAAATTGTGAGTATGGCAGCACCATCGCTGCGAGGAGGTGCTGAGGATGACTCCGGTCGGGATCTGCCTCCGGGCTGCAGGATGGGTTGAGGGCTCGGTAGATGTGAACTTTCTCACGCCGCTTTTCCCTGTGTCGTTTTGCAAGAGTCTTCGAACTTGTTTGTCTCAGGAGCTGGATTTTTCCAGCAGCTTAAAAGATAAAGGGGGGGAAAAAAAAAAAAGAGAAATTACAAAAGTTCTTCACTGAGCTTTCTGCACGTGTATTTCGTCGCTTACCCTCTGCTTGTGCTTATTTATTGGAGTCTTTTTTTTTTTTTTTTTTCCCCAGTAATGTAGTTCTACTTTTTTTCTCCCTTTCCAGGGACTTTTCCCAACCTCTGAGGCTGCCACGGTTGGTTTCTCTTACAGTTTTTCTTCTTCTTTTTTGGCAATGCCTCTTCTCACCTCAGGTCTTGACGGGCTTTTGGGGTGGATGCCAGGCAGGTGTGGACCTGACCCATCCCTGGGCTGGCACAGGGTTGGTGTCACACAGGGACCTTGGCCAAACCCAAGGTTTTCCAGCAGTGCGTGGCTTGGGAGAAGAACCTATTCAAAGCAGGATCACTGTGCTGGTCAGAAAAAGCTGATGGGACCTCCCGGCTCAGAGAAAATTGGTGGCAGGGAGTGGTAAAGGGTTAATGCTGGGTAGGGAAAAGTCTTTGTGCAGCTCTGTGAAGATGCCAACAGCCCAGTGACCAGGGTGATGGGTTGCATCCTTTTATTTGTTATGTGCATTTTCTGCTGGGGCTTAGCCTGGGAACAAGCCCGGGGCTGAGCTGCCACCTCCACCTGCTCCTGCCTGTGTTCTGATGGGTTTTCCTTAGCTGGACCTCAGGTGAAGCAGGTTTCTCGGTTTCTCCTGGGTCATGATGGGTGGACCTGGTGTTTCCCTTAAAGCGGCCGATGCTTAAAGCCTTGGAGGTGGGAGTCAGCTGTGGTACCAACCTGTCCTCCCTGAAAACCCTGAGTTTTAACACTTAAGAGGTGAGATTAAATGCTGGAAAAAGAGGGTGTTATGCCCAAGGCTCTCTGCAATGTGGGTGTGTGGATGCAACCTGGAACTCTTATATTTCTGGTGTTTTCAGGCAATTGCTGAGTCAGAAGGAGAACAAGTGTGCTGGGAGCAGCTGAGGGAGCTGGGGGTTCAGCTGGAGAACAGGAGCTGAGGGGAGACCTTCTGATCTCTGACCTGCCTGAAAGGAGCTTGGAGCCAGGGGGGTCGGGCTCTGCTCCCCAGGAACAAGCGCCAGGAGCAGAGGAAACGGCCTCAAGTTGCGCCAGGGGAGGTTGAGGTTGGATGTGGGGAACAATTTCTTGCCCAAAGGGCTGTGGGGCATTGGAACAGGCTGCCCAGGGCAGTGCTGGAGTCACCATCCCTGGAGGGGTTGGACAGACGGACATGAGGTTCTCAGGGACATGGGACGGTGCCAGGGGTGGGGGAACGTTTGGACTCGATGATCTTGAGGGGCTTTTCCAACCCAAATGATTCTATGATTCTATGATCTCATGATCCCTCCCTCACTCCTGTATCACCTGGATACGTGTCTGAGGCACCTTTTCACCGTGTCCATGGGTTGACAGCCATGCCATGGACTTTCTCCAGCTGGAACTCCTGCAATGCATTGGGAAACAGGTGGGATCTCTAGACCATGACGCTATCAGGTCCTGCTGCTTTGTGTCCAACCGGAGAAGGCTCCCAGCTCTTCACTGCTGTTCTTAGTGCTCCAGGTCCACGACAAAAAGGAAAATGCCAGTCAAGGACGTTGTAGTAAATCAAAGAACGAGGGCAAATAGAGCAAAAGAAGAGATAGTCAGGGCTGGTTATGAGCAGCACCAGGGATACCCAGCCATAAAAAAAGGCCAGAGTTGAGCTGCTTCAGGAGCTTATCAATATTCCAGTCTATATTTGACTCTACTAGCTGTGTATTATAACCTTACATAGCATCTGTTCGAGGCAGTGCAGCTCACCCACGGTTGCTGGTACGGCTCCAGCAGGCAACGTAGCTTCCTTTATCCAACCTCCCATCAGTATCAGATTCCTCACCAGTGCTCCAAGCCGTATCGATTCCCTCCAAAGGGCCTTTTATCAGTTGCGTGCAGAAATTTCATGACTGCATTTTTTTTTCTCTCACTCGCTGTGTTGGTCTACGGTGTCTTGTGCTCAGGCAGAAGATGCCAGAAAGGTGAAATGTGTTAGAAAGGAGCGTTGCCTCCCCATCCATCGTGGCATCCATCTGCTCTGCCATCCGCTAAGAGGCAGTAGCTGTTGAAAAATGTGTAGTCTGAACAAAGTTTTACCCCCATCTTGTTTGAACAGACACGTATAAACCTGTGCTCCTGCTTCATCCAGTTCCCTCATAAAGCTTCTGAAGGGCTTTTGGGGGAACCACTGGCATCAAGTTGGCGGTGAGAGCCCTCCTGACTCCCAGCCTTTCTGGCTGTTATTTAATATTTAGTTATTTTGCAATGCGCTCTAATTTATCTTCATTTTTCCCTCCTACTCTTCCAGTTTTCTTGCCTTTGCCAGCCGTGCTGCTGGGTGTGGGTGGGATTTCCAGTCTCTGAAATGTTTAATCCTGTTTCACATGAGTGTTCCTAACCCAGCTTTGCTGAGCTCCTGGGTTTGCTGCCTCGTCCACAGCAGCCCAGGCGTCTCTGGGGACCTTGGTCTGGTCAAAAATAGATCCCAACATGTTTTCTTTGTTATTCCTGGCTCCCAGTTTGGTCCCAGTGCTTCCCTGGGCATACTGGTACTGGTTCGTCAGCACATCCCAGCTTTATTCTGAACTTTCTGCATATGCTTGAGCCACCTCACGGATTAAATATTTGGTGTTTTGAGCTGTTACCTGGATAAATGTGGACTTGAGGTATGTCTTGGGAGCCTCATTACTCATCTCAGCACCTGCCCCCGCAGGCTTTGAAAATGTTAATTTTCAAAAGAAATGGAGGCAGCAGCGTGAGGTGCTGCAAAGCTGCGAGCGAGGTGGGGAATTTCTGGCTTGAAACTTGATTCAAATGCTGCAAGGCTCTGAAATATAGACATAAGGGTATATATACACTCCAGGAGAGATTGATAGTGGGTGGCTGGCTGGAGAAACCCCAGGACAAGATTTCTGCCAGGGTTGCAGGAGAGGACTTGACACCGGCTGGGTGCTGGGCTGCAGACAGGCAGCTCATCTGGGGCCAGATGTGGCTCCAGCTGCAGGTCTGGGGACTTCCAGCGAACGATCTCCTTTTTTCACTGGTCTTCCTTGATCCATTGGGGCGTTCCAGCCCGTACCTGCTCTCGGGGTGAGCAGGAGATGCTTCTTCCAAAGGGTGTAAGAAAACCTGGCAGCAAAAAGAAAAGAAGTAATATCCCTCCACAGTAAAGACGACTTTCTGCAGTCCATTAATATTAAATAATGGAAGAATGACTTTTAGTTGTGATGGGAACTAATTCCCCCTTCTACCCGAAATACCCCGATGGCTTCGCTGGGCCGGGTCTTGCTCCAGCGCTTGTCCTTGTCCCAGCATCGCCCCGTAATGTCACCAACTCTCTTCTACCCTCAGTATTTCCTCACGGGTGTTTACAACCAGCTCCTCTCCGTGTCTCTTTTGCTGGCTAAGGAAGTTTTTTTCACTTCTCCTAATCTCTACTCTCAGTTCCCTGTTCATCGTAGCAGCATTTCTCTGCACCTGCCCTCCGAGCAATCCCTCTCGCGTGCGGGTGGCCGGCACCATTCCCAGCTCCCAGTGAAGCAAATCTTACTAGTTTTCCCAAGATGTTTTGGGGATGCTTTGATTGCTAATCTGTGGCTTAGTCTGGAGGGAGCAAAGAGTTGCCCTTGAATATCCCATGGAAATAAATGAGTAGGAAGCAAATGTGTGTAGGTGCTCCTCACACAATACTCAGCATCAGCGTGGGGGATCAGGTCCATGGTCCTGGGAAGACTACATGTGCAGGTGTAAAATTCTCATTTTGAGGTTTTTTCAGAAGTTATAGATAATATATAGCAGGCAACATCTGGATTTCTCCAGGAAGACTGTGCTCCAGGGAGCTATTGGGGCTTTCACTCAGGATGCCTGTGTGAGACACGAGGCTTTTGCAGCGTCTCCTGCTCTTCATTTTGCAATAGCTTCCTCTTCAAAAAGTTAGTTTTTCTCATCAGAGTGTGTCTGCATCCATCAGGCGCTGGAGCCCCTCTGGCCGCTGCCTTTTTGTCGCTTTTATACCTTTCTTCCAACTCCTCCTTGCGAACGGTGCTGCAAAATCTCACAGCTCTTTAGAAATACTCAGCAAAAAGCCAATATTTTCCTCAGTTTCATTCCTGTCCAAGCATCAGTAAAGCACAGAGGAGAAAAATTATCAGGGAGATATTTATGATGCATGAAAACCCCAAATTAGAAAAACTCTGGTTTGCGACCACCTTCCTTCAGTCTCCTTTCGGCAGATGTTTCTCTATAGACTCGAGCAGCATGTCTATGGGAAGGCAGGTCCTCCTGAAAAAAAGGGCTTTTCATACTTAATTTGTTGTTTTTCCTCCTACTGCTGCTTGGAGCGGGGAGTATTTCCCTGCCAAACACACAGGAGGTGGTGCTAAAATAGAAAATCCCCACTGAGGACACAAGTCATGACTTTTCCGTAGTACACACCACATCTGTTCTTCCCCCCTGCTCAGCATCTGGCAGGGTCCAGAACAGAAGGCGAACTTTTTTGTTCAATGTATTGCAAAAAAAATCTTAACAGAGAATGAGTAAAACTTGCAAAGCTGTGAGATTCCTGTCTGGCAAATGTCTTGAATACCCTTGAGCGGAACTTAGTTCACCCGCAGCACAAACTGCCAGCACAAGCAAGCCCAAAGTTCACGTGGGGAGAAACAAGGGCAGGAATTGCACTGAGGTTTAACGAGATGTTGGTTTTGCAAGGAGTGGGATGGATCCCGCGAGAGCTTGGGAAGTAACAGGAGAAAGATGGAGAGTGGGGGTTCTTTGGGGATAGCAGACCCCGACATCTCTAGAGCTCTGGGCAGCCTTTGAAAATGAAACTGTGCAAATTACTCGTGTCATTATGCAATTCCCAGCCTTGCTGCTTATGTAACTGGCTGAGATTGGGGACCTCAGCTGCAACATCTTGCCTGTAATCTCTTCCCTCTGTGTTCCGAGTCACTTTTGCTCTTGGGACACTTTGTCCTCTTGCAGGCGAGGTCAACCCAACCCATGCGATGGACGCCGTCTTCTTCCCAAGAATGTATGATGATGGCAGTCACCACCATGAAGGTCATCCAGCACCCAGGGACAGTCCCCAAGCCAGGCTTATGGCTCTGGTGGCCTTGATCTGCAGAGTTGCAGGGCAGCTTCATGCTCTCTCAGTGATGACCACCCAAAAGCAACCCATTTTTTTTCAGTGCAGAGACGTCCTCCCTTTTATCCTGACAGAGTGGTGAGAGCCTGTCCCAGGTTGGCCAGAGAGGTGGTGGCTGAACCATCCCTGGAGACATCCCAGGCCAGGCTGGACGGGGCTCTGAGCAACCTGAGCTGGTGCAGATGTCCTTGCTCATGGCAGGGGGGGCACTGGGGAGCTGTGAAGGTCCCTTCCAACCTAAACCCTTTTGTGATTCTATGATTCTATGATTCTTCTGTTGTCCATAGAGTGGGCCATGGAAGTGATGGTCTCTGTTGACTGCAGGCATAGTCCAGGAGATGGTCCAGATGTCCCCAGTGCAGAGGTAGGGTCAGGTGCACCCCACAGCTACGTGACAGCACCCACAGCTCCAGCTCCTCCACATTGGCCTTTTGCAGTGCCTCGTCTCCATGGGGGATGATGTGAGAGCTCCCCTCTCTATTTCGGTATCGCCAGGTGGGCTCTGACCCCCTCACCGCATCATGGAGCAGGTGAGGACCCCTCCAAGAAGGTCGCTTGCTTCCAGCATCTGTCAGAAACTGCTGGGTTGAGCAGGGAGGTCTGGGAGACCCCACCAAAAAAACTGGGAGAAGGGCTTCACCCTGCCCAAGTCAGAGCGGGTCAGGGACCTCCAGAGAGCACCCAGTCCTGCCCTGCAACTGGTGCCCCTGTCTCATCGCCCATGGTTGTGTTTCATGTGTTTCAACATCAATTTTCTCTTTTTTCTAGTCTTTTAACTTCTCAGTAACAGATCTCCTTGTGCTTTGCTTCTTGTGGGGTTTCTGGGATGTGTCATCCCTGACACATTTCTCATTACAAAGAACCACCGAGCTGGGCTGATCTCATTTTCACTTTCTTTTTGCTGGTTGGTGCAAGATGGAAACAGCATTTAGGCATATCTACGCATCCCTTTTATTTCTCAGTCCTTTCTCAGGCAGGGAATGATTTGTATACACTGTTTTTTTCCTTCTCTTGTATTATAAAGCATCTTTGCACCCCCATTTTCCAAGTCAGCTTCCCATTTAACACAGGCATGCTCATAAATACACACACTGACACTATTCCAGTTTTACCGCCGGTGGATGAAAATTATCTAGAAATTCAGCAGAAGGAAGACAAATTACGGGATATTTGCTGGCATTTTGTCTTCCCTGCTGGGATTTAATTTGCTGTGTTACATTCGCGGTTATTTACTCAAGCTCTGCTGAGCCCAGCATGTGTTTTTCTTTGTTCAGCTAACAGGAGCCGTGCTGCTATTAATAAAGTCATCATGACAGATTTGTGTCCTTGGGAATAGGATGGTGTCACCAAGCTTGGTCCCCTGTTATCATAGCCAGGACCATTGCGCAAGTTCCAGAGAAACGGAGAGGTTTTGGGGTAATTCTGCTGCCCAGGGATCAAAGAAAGGACAGCGTGGGGACAAGTGGAGCATCTTAATCTGCACTGCAAATCTTTATGAGATTATCTGTTTGAATTCTGTGCATATGGGGGTTATTCCCCAGATTTTAGCCTCCCACTTTGCCACTTTGCAGGTCACTGACTCCTGGGAGCGGTCATGTCGTACAAGCAAGGCTGTAATTAATGGCGATATTTTATCATAGCCTGATGGCATCAGTTACTGTGGGACTGACCTGCTGGTGCATCCAAGCTCAGCTTCCTGTACCCACAACACCCAGGGCGTGTTGTACTAGGTTCTACTGTCCCAAATGATTCTGTGACCCAGGTTAGAAATGTGGAAAAAATGGGGCTCTGAGGGAAAATCCTTCATCTGCAGCTGAAGGAATAATATCAGCTGATGGCTCTGTAGCACTAGGCACCTTTGCTCTCTGAACAACCACCCATCCATCACCTTCCCCGAAGTCTATGAGTAAAACCTGTGGGTGCTTGGTAGGTGCTGGTTGGGGTCCTGCTGCATGAGCTGCTCCGCTGAGCACCTGCACTGAGAACATCATCTCCGGGATGTCACCCTTGGTGACACCTGGTCACCCCTGCACCTCCTAGACTCCTAAACACTGCTCTTGAGCATCGAGAGTCCCTCTGAGTTTGGCAGGAGAAGCAATTTTGCTGGAGAGTTTACTCGTAGGTGTATAAGGAAACAATTTTCTGCTTCGTCAGGGTGCAGCGCTGGCTTTAAAGGGCTTTGTCTTTGGGTTAGTGACACCGCTTACGGTCACAGATCCTGCCACCTCTGCCTGTCACCCTCTGTCCCAGCTGTCACCATCCTCTCGGTGGCTGTGTCTCCCAGGCAAATGAATTTCACGCTCTTGTGGTTCGGGGGAGAAAATGTGAAATGCACCACTGAGAGCTCCAACGGAGCAGCATTCGGCATCGTAAATATCTCGCTGGGCTGAGATCACGCCTCTCCCCTCTGATGATGTGTGTGGATGAATAAAGCTGTGTCGGAGCGATGGGTACAGCTCTGCACGAGAGAGCAGGGCAGAAATTTCAGGTCTGGCTGCAGCGTCTTCTTGGCTGTGGGACTTTACTCCCCACAGTCGAGGAGGAGAAAGGAAGACGAACAGCCATGTGTTGGGATGAAGATGCTCAGAGGGGTTTCCCAGAACAGAATTGTGTCATCGGGGCTGGTCTGTGAGATACTGAGATGTGAAGATGCGGAGCAGACACTGGCTGAGTTGTCTTTAGTTGCCATCCATGGTGAAGACCATCCCAGAAGGAGGAGACCCCAGCTGCTAAGGCGTGTTAATCGGGAGGTGTTCAGGGAGAAATGTGCCTTTGCCATTGCTCCTTGCCCCACTGTTGTGTTTCTTAGGCATCCCATCCCATCCCATCCCTGTGTGGGTCAAGTTCATCCCCTTTGGTCAGCGAGAGGCCATCAGCTCACCAAGCAGGCTTCCAGTGGCCATGTTGTCCTGATTAGTGTCTTACAAGGAAGAGCTGACTGAAGTTAAGCTCCAGCTTTGCGGAATTGTCCCATCACCATCACCAGTAGACCAACATGCAGAAACCATGTCTCTGAGGCTGGCTGGGAAGGTCTCAGGAAGGAGGAGGGATGTTGTCAGGTTGTCCTCGGGTCTGAAAGGAGCTCAGAGCATCCTCTGCCCTCGTTCCTGCAGGCAGAGATTTGCCTGTGGCCCCGGCAACATTCTTCAACCACCCCAGCCCTCTAAACGTAGAATCAGAATCACAGAATCATTTTGGTTGGAAAAGACCCTCAAGAACATCAAGTCCAACCATTCCCCCACCCCTGGCACCGCCTCATGTCCTGAGAACCTCATGTCCGTCTGTCCAGCCCCTCCAGGGATGGTGACTCCAGCACTGCCCTGGGCAGCCTGTTCCAATGCCCCACAGCCCTTTGGGGAAGAAATTGTTCCCCACATCCAACCTCAGCCTCCCCCGGCGCAACTTGAGGCCGTTTCCTCTGGTCCTGGCGCTTGTTCCTGGGGAGCAGAGCCCGACCCCCCCTGGCTCCAAGCTCCTTTCAGGCAGGTCAGAGATCAGAAGGTCTCCCCTCAGCTCCTGTTCTCCAGCTGAACCCCCAGCTCCCTCAGCCGCTCCCATCACCCTTGTGCTCCAGCCCCTTCCCCAGCTCCGTTCCCTTCTCTCAACTCGGTCCATCATTCCCCAGCTGACAAACAGCAGCCTCTAACACTCATTAAGCACATTGTATAGTCACAATATGCTGTGCAAACACAACCTAATTGCTCTCGGCTAGCTAATTAACATAGGTCGGTCGGCTGGTCATTTTGGACTTGTGTTTGTACGTGGTGCTGGCGTTGCTGCATCCACAGCATCTGCAAGAGCCTGGTCTGGAGATTCCAGGGTTAGATCCTCCTTTACGATGCTGCAGACAGGGTATCGCTGCTTGCAAAAAGGCTTTGCAAAATGCTTTTCTGGGAAGGAGCTTACTCACCCAGACTTCACCCGTGTCCTGGGCTGCATCCCCAGCAGCGTGAGCAGCAGGTGGAGGGAGGGGATTCTGCCCCTCTGCTCCGCTCTGGGGAGACCCCCCTGCAGTGCTGGGCCAGCTCTGGGTCCTCAGCACAGGACACACATGGAGCTGCAGCTGTGAGAGGCTTAGAAGCTGCCCCTCGCCCCGCCACCCTGAAAAAAACCCTCTTTGGCTTAAAACCCTCTCTGTGTGTGGGGTGGGTGACCTTGGTCTGACACCCTTCTGGTGCGGTTTTGAGGAGGTTTGACCTGGGACGGGTGCTGGGCTGTGGGGGTTCTATGGAAGTCATGAGGCAGCCCAAGCTCTTGCAGCAGCATCTCAGCTCCTGCTTTATTGTTTAGGACAAAGTTCCTTGGAAGGCACAGCGGGGTGCAGCCTGCAGCCGTTGCAGGGAGGAGTGAGCAGGGCTCTTTGCAGCACCCTTTCCTCCCCGGCACGGATGAGGAACCGCAGAATCACAGGATGGTTTGTGTTGAAGGGACCTCCCCAGCTCCCCCAGTGCCCCCCCTGCCATGAGCAGGGACATCTGCACCAGCTCAGGTTGCTCAGAGCCCCGTCCAGCCTGGCCTGGGATGTCTCCAGGGATGGTTCAGCCACCACCTCTCTGGCCAACCTGGGACAGGCTCTCACCACCCTCAGGGCAACAATTTCTTCTTCACGTCCGGCCTGAATCTCCCTCCTGTAGTTTCAAACCATCACCCCTTGTTCTATCACAACAGGCCCTGCTCAAAAGTCTGTCCCCATCTTTCTCATCAGCCCCTTTTAAGTCCGCAAAGGCAGCACTAAGGTCTCCCCGGAGCCTTTTCTTTTCCAGGCTGAACGCTCCCAACTCAGCCTGTCAATAGCATGCTGCTATGTTCATGCATTTTTTTATTTAATCTATTTCGTCTTATCTGCCTTTTTATTTGGTCCGGTCATTGTCCTTTTTGCTGGATTGAAGCACTTTTCTGTTTTGTTTTATTCCTAATGAAGCATTGTGGATCAACAATATCTATATGCAATAGGTTATTCTCATTTTTAACTGCTGGCAACCTGTGCAGCATTTCAGATCTCTGCCAAATGTGTTTCCTCCCCGGGTCTTTCAGCCATTCACACCCCTTCCTTCTTTCATCGGCAGTAATACTGAAATAAGAGTAGGAAACCTCACTGAAGGTGTCCATGGTGGGATGGAGTCAGATGTGGCCGTGCATCCTCAGCCACCAGCTGCTGACAGATGATACGGGTCATCCTTAATGCAAAGAACAACCCTGGAGAAAGAAAAAATGAGTTTTTCCATGGTGGTCTGGGAAATTTGGGGTGATTATGGTGCACAGCAAAGGGTGAGGGGCTTTTAGACCCTGCTTGGTCAGGGATTAGCGAAAACATTTCTACCAGTGCTTTCTACCATTCTCTTCTACCAAGATGACTATGTAGGAAAGAGGTTGGACTAATTCCAGGCGTGGTATCTTCCTGGACACCTTGAAGGGTTAAAGGATGCACACATTTAAAGGAGGACGTGGAAAGGATGGGCAGGGGCACCAAAATACTCCTGGAGACCACGTGATTTGTTGTTTGTACATCTATTTAAGTGCATTTTTTGTTGAGGAGGGCGGGCAAAGACATGGAATTGTAGAATCATAGAATGTCCTGAGTTGGAAGCGACCCACGAGGATCACTGAGTCCAACTCCTGTCCCTGCATATAACAACCCCATAGTTCACATCATGTGTCAGAGCGAAATTAAAACATTAATATAGTCAACCAGGGAAAGAAGGGTGTTAAGCCTGCAACGGATACCAGCTCCATGAACAAACCCATGCCTTGAAATCCAGGCTCAGACTCCTTTTTGTTTCCTCCCTTGCTACCCCAGAACGATTTTCTTCCCCCTATGCCTCTCCTGAGCTTTCAAGAGGCTCCAGCAGCAAAGTCATTAGCTGTAAATAATTAATCACAGCTCTGCTCCCAGAGACAGGAAATATTGGATGCCATGGTCTGGAGACAGGCGGGTGCTTTTTCTCTTGCACTGCTTAACCCTCTAGAGGTTCAGAGGAGCTTTTCATGGATGCTTTAATTTACGATCGAATTTACTTTATTGATCCCATCCTGTATTTCGTCGGAGCAATATCTCGTCTCTTGAAATGGGGCTGAGGGCAGCAATCGTTTTTTGCAGAGGATGCTGTGGAGCTTGTAACTCAGCGGCGTGCAGGTCTCTGCTTGAATTTACCTCTCCTGCAAGCTGCACTTAAGGGTGGTATAAATACCACAGTTAAGACAGTCTCCTCTTGGTAGAATTTACATCAGCCCGTGCATTTGTTAATTTGTTTGTGGCTACGGTACTTGCTCCTTCGCCTCTCATCATGGGGGAAATAGAATAACACAGAATAATAATGTAAAGCCTTTCACCCCATTTGCCGTAGAGCTTGCAGAAGCCGCTGAGATGGAAACATCTATCAGAGTGCACTGAACAACAAGCTGAAGCCTAATGGGTTTAACGTGCCTCCAAACAATGCAGCTTCCTGAGCGGGAAGTCTGGGGACTAAAAACCCAACAAAGACATCATCCTCCCCCACATCATTCACCCCACAGATGTGGCTGGTGAGAAGGGAGGAGGGCCACCAGGTCCGAAGGGAAGGAGGCCAATGGTGCAGGGATGGGGATGCTGGCTATCCACTGATCTGTATTTCTTTGCGTGGTTAAACATAGGTGGTGGTTGGGAGCCAGAGAGCAAGCGAGGAAGGATTCTTCCAGGGGAGGTACAGAAACCCTGCGGGTAAAAATGAGAGGCAGGAAAAAGAAATTTAGAGCAGCCCCCAGGAGAAGGACTTGGGGGTGCTGGGGGTGAAAGATTGGCCATGAGCCGCAACGTGCGCTTGCAGCCCAGAAATCCACCCGTGTCCTGGGCTGCATCCCCAGCAGCGTGAGCAGCAGGTGGAGGGAGGGGATTCTGCCCCTCTGCTCCGCTCTGGGGAGACCCCCCTGCAGTGCTGGGCCAGCTCTGGGTCCTCAGCACAGGACACACATGGAGCTGCTGGAGAGGGGCCAGAGGAGCCCCAGAAATGACCCGAGGCTGGAACAGCTCTGCTGGGAGGACAGGCTGAGAGAGCTGGGCTGTTCAGCTGGAGAAGAGAAGCTCTGGGGAGACCTTAGTGCAGCCTTTCTGGACTTAAAAGGGGCTGAGAAGAAAGATGGGGACAGACTTTTGAGCAGGGCCTGTTGTGATAGGACAAGGGGTGATGGTTTGAAACTAAAGGAGGGAGATTCAGGCTGGACATGAGGAAGGAATTGTTGCCCTGAGGGTGGTGAGAGCCTGTCCCAGGTTGGCCAGAGAGGTGGTGGCTGAACCATCCCTGGAGACATCCCAGGCCAGGCTGGACGGGGCTCTGAGCAACCTGAGCTGGTGCAGATGTCCCTGCTCATGGCAGGCGTGGGACTGGATGAATGGGGAAGGTCCCTTCAACCCAAAATATTCTGTGATTCTATGATTCTACGAAAGGAGGGTCTAACCCATCAGAGAGCCAGTGTATGGAGGGATGGAGAAGGGCTTGTTGAGCCCTCCTCTTGCAGGTAGGAGGTGCCTGTGCCTCCTGCCTCTGACCCTGTAGAGGAGTCCCAAAAACCCACCTTCATTTAGGCAGAGCAGTGGTTGTATATAACCAGACAGTGTCTCCAAAACTGGTTGATGTCATGCGCACAATTCTGCATGCCATGCCCTGGTGTGACCATCAGCCCTGTGTGATGGGGAGCTAAAACCAGATACATACCACTTGGACTTGATGATCTTGAGAGTCTCTTCCAACCAGAATTATTTTATGATTCTATGATTCTATTTTATATATCAGCAAACGTGACCTCACCCACAGATGGTGAGCTTGGACTTGCCTTGGTGGGATCTTCATGTCTGGGCAGATCCCCCATACGTGGCTCCAGCACCATTCAAGGACTGAGCTGATGCCCATCTGGGTTTTTCCTCTCAACCCCTTTTCCCATCTCTTCAGTGCTGTGGGTATTTCTGACCTTCAACTACAGTGTCACCACGTAATGCACATCGCAAACATACCTAAGACAGCTTGATATAGGGCAATATATAATGTAGAGGCTGGATCCTGGTCTCAGTGGTGTCTAACCAAATCAGAGGAGCTGCTCTGGGTTTTGTGGAGCTGCACTGCCATGGGAAGGAGAATAAGGCTCATGGAGATTTGCACCAGCATAGTGGAGACCAGAGCCTGCCCCAGGCACTCTATGAAGACCCTGGGATGCACCTTGTGGCTGGAATTCAGGGTGGGATTAGGGGAGGTCCAGAGATCTGTTTACTAATTGAGATGGTCGGTGTAGGTGTGTGGTCGACACCAGACAAAAAGAAGCCAAGATGACTTCTGTGATTCAAGGATATGAAGAGGTTGATCAGGGCAATTAGAGTCCCATAGCTTGGGACAGTAAAAATTGTCCACCTTCCTCCTACTGGTATTGAAATGATTATTACAGGCTCACAGAATGCCTGAGGTTGGAAGGAACCTCTGGAGATCCTCCTGAAGAAGCCTAGCTGGCTTTCCTTGCCATGAGGGAGTGTTGCTGGTTTGTGTTCAACCCCAGATCCTTCTCTGCAGAACTGGTCAGTCCCCAGCCTGTGCTGGTGCCCGGGGTTGTTCCTCCCCAGGGACAGGACTTTGCACTTCTGGTTGAACTTCATGAGGTTCTCCAGCCCCTTGAGGTCTCTCTGGATGGCAGCGCAAACACTGTTGGCGCCAGCCACTTCTCCCAGTCTTTTGTCTCCTGCCAAGTGACTGAGGGTGCACTCTGCCCCGTCACCCAGGTCGTTGATAACGATGTTAAACAGTAATCATCCAGATAAGGTTTAAACAATATTGTCCTTTCTTATCATAGAATCATATAGTCATTTTGGTTGGAAGAGACCCTCAGGATCATTGAGTCCAACCATAACCCAGCCCTGGCACTGCCCCATGTCCTGAGAACCTCATGTCCGTCTGTCCAACCCCTCCAGGGATGGTGACTCCAGCACTGCCCTGGGCAGCCTGTTCCAATGCCCCACAGCCCTTTGGGGAAGAAATTGTTCCCCACATCCAACCTCAACCTCCCCTGGCGCAACTTGAGGCCGTTTCCTCTGGTCCTGGTGCTTGCTGAACAGCGTTGGCCCCGGTTAAACTCTGGTACGTCTGGGATTTGCGAATACGAGGGTCCTGGCCCAGCACTGCTTTGTTGCTTTGAAGTGAAATGATTGATAATTTTTAACCTCTCAGGTGGCCTGGTGACTAGCACTTTAGTGTTTTGCTTTGCTGCTTCGTTGCTTTGCAGAAGCAAAATGCTGAGAGAAAACGAAAAAAACCCAGGAATAATTAATAATTGCTTATGATGACCGTGTGCCTGCTGTGTGGGTGTTTGCAAAGCATGAGAGGACTTTGCTGTGCTGAGCAAGGCGAATTCAGGCAGAGCAACTTAGCATTGTGCTGAATGATTTATTTTGGCAGGCGGATAAAGCAGACCTGACAGAATGACAAGCACCGCTGCAAAGAGCAGCTACCCGGATCAGTCCCAGAAAACACTCTGCAGGAACCCATTTCTCAGTATCAAGGTAAATACTTCCTGCTTTCTATAATCCCCCCTTGGATTACTGGCCTGGTAAAGAGGAGTTTAGCTTTCTGCAGAAGGCGTTGATAGGATTTCTGTTTACAAAATGTGTTTGGAAATGGATGGGGTGCTCCCCACAGCAGATGGATGTGCAGACACCTCCACCCAAAAGCGAGCGGTGGGACGGAGATGTTGCAACGCAAGTTTAACTTTCAGATTCCGCAGTATTTAACTTCTGTCAGTGGAACTCCCGGAGCCCAAAGCAAATTGTCAAGAGAAACAAATCACAGATCTTCAAGAAGCCATGAGCCTTGGTCTTGTGGAAATGCTTTTTTATGGTATCCATGATAATTGCGTGTATGTAAAGGGGGCAACAGAGTGGGAGGAAAGGCAGAATTGATGCTCACTATTGGAGCTTAGCACACAGCAACCTGCAAATCTTTGGGTATTAGCCTCCATTGAAGCAAGGGCTGGCATCTAGTTGGCTTAAATCCTGCCCTTGCTTTAATTTGTTCACTGAAAACCTATGTCCTAAGCAATGATTCAGAACACACCCCCCTGCAATACCTCCTGCCCTTCCTGTAAGTTCACCCAGATCCTCTTGTTTTGCTGGTGGGTGTCTGGGGTCGTATAATAGAATCATTGAATATTTTGGGTTGAAGGGACCTTCCCCATTCATCCAGTGCCCCCCCTGCCATGAGCAGGGACATCTGCACCAGCTCAGGTTGCTCAGAGCCCCGTCCAGCCTGGCCTGGGATGTCTCCAGGGATGGTTCAGCCACCACCTCTCTGGCCAACCTGTTCCAGTATGCAGGGAGGTGGTTTCTCCATCTCTTCACCCAAGAGCTCTGCCAGGTCCAGTGCAGGCAACAAGATGAGTGGACTTCACTAAACCCTTTGGAGAAGGCCCGAAAGTTGGTTGTGGTGGTAACGGCAGGAGCTGGTGGTCACTTCTGCACAGCAGTGTGATGGTCAGAGGGTGCCCAGGGAAGGGAGAGGACCAGTTTGACTTGTTTAACGTAGATGTGAAGCCACATTTCCTCTGTCCTGGAGCACCCAAACCACCGAGTCATGGGGAGCTCTGGGTGAAGGTCCTTTTTTCTTCCCTTATCAAAGCTGGGAAGAGGTGTGAGGCTGGATGCAGAAGAAGCTGAGATCTTCTGGTGGTGTGGCCAGTGCTGCCTGTTTGGGATTAGCATCTTGATCTTGATCTTGCCAGCAGATATGCATGGCCTCTTGTGTCCTTCCCATGGTTGTGTTGGTGCCAAGGAGACTCCTCAGCTTGTTCCTTGCAGAGGAGGATCCATGATCCTTGGCTATGGAGGTGGTGGGGAATCCTTTTCTCTCTGTATAGTGCTAATGGCATTTTTTAAAAAGTCCCATGTAACGATAATGATCACAACACTTATGCAACTGGTGTTCTGCTGCAAGGTGCTATTGGAGAAGTGTGGCAACACACAAAAGAAAAAATGTGTAAACATTTAGATAAGACGAGCATCTGCAAAGTGGAAATAATAATCAGCGTTGAACACTGTGATGTTGGAAAAACCAAGTGCTCAGGCTGCGTCAGAATCAAGTTCATATTTCCATCTTCTTTTTCTTACAAAGAGGACGTTTCAGAAGTTTTGTGCTCTTCTTGTGCATCGCAAGGAAGCAGGAAACTAAAGCTGAGCCAGCTGTAGGTCTAGCTGGATGATAATTGTTATGTTCAATGGAGCATGTCGTTTGGCTTGTAAGCATCGGCTTTCAAGAAGCTCTTGTTTAAACAAACAGAGATGGCAGGTACAAAGTGTTTTGCTGTGGGAACAGACTACTGTGAAGCGGGAGCTCGAGACACAGAGGTCTGGTGGAGCCTAAGGTGGTGCGATGTGGGAGCAGATCAGAAACTGCTGGCTGAATAGATGGAGAGCAAGGTGGAAAATGCTTTTTCTGTTATTACGCAGCCACAGGTTTGGGGATTTTCTTTTTACGCCTGTGGTATGCACACAACTGATTTAACATGAGCTTTTCTTAGCGTGTTGCTGCAAATGTGTGCAGGAAACGATGGTTTCATTTACTTAGGAGAGTTGGTGTTGGCCGGGTAAGCTGGGAGACCACATTCATCATGCTCTCTGTTGTCTCTTGATGTAATTTTAGCTTAAGACACAGCCAGCCATATAAACCTCGCTTTTTCAAAGTCTTACGGCAATGCAATGCTGTGAGTGTCCTGCTGGGCTCGGTGCAACCTCAGGTCCTCTCCAGCTGAAAGTTCGAGTAGCTCTTTGCAGAACCATGTGCTGCACCTGGGGTGGCTCCTTCTGTCCTGTGGCACCTGGTTCATTCTCTTTTGGCTGAATAATTGTGCTTTATGAGTAATTATAGCATTATCATCAATTTATTGCTGCATTTGTTGTGTCGGAAGCCAGTTACCCGACTTGTTAGACAGTCTCACCAAGCTGTAGAGCAAAAGATGATGGCTGGTGTTAAAGGCTTCAGATCTGTCACTTCTGTGGGGAAGAGTTTGGTGGGTTTGTTTGTTTGGTTGGTTTGGTTTTTGGTGTTGTTTTGGTTTTTTACCTGCCAGCAACTTCATCTTTAAAAATAAAATCCCATTGATTTTTCCTTGCAGGGTCTTTTTAAAGGGATTCGAAACTCCAAAGATTAAAGACACTGAAGTGCAAAGTCATCCTGGGCCTGTGAGAGGAATCGATGTCTCTTTTCCTTAGCAAGGGTGTCTGTGTGAATGTAGACAGAGAAGAAATTCTGGGTGGGGGTTGTTGCAGACCAGACTTGGGCAGGACAATGGACAGTTGTTTTCTGAAGTCTGGGCCAGGCTCTCACCACCCTCAGGACCAACAATTTCTTCCTCCTGTCCGGCCTGAATCTCCCTCCTTTAGTTTAAAACCATCACCCCTTGTTCTATCACAACAGGCTCTGCTCAAAAGTCTGTCCCCATCTTTCTTCTCGGCCCCTTTTCAGTCTGGAAAGGCCGCACTAAGGTCTCCCCGGAGCTTCTCTTCTCCAGCTGAACACCCCAGCTCTCTCAGCCTGTCCTCCCAGCAGAGCTGTTCCAGCCTCGGGTCATTTCTGGGGCTCCTCTGGCCCCTCTCCAGCAGCTCCATGTGTGTCCTGTGCTGAGGACCCAGAGCTGGCCCAGCACTGCAGGGGGGTCTCCCCAGAGCGGAGCAGAGGGGCAGAATCCCCTCCCTCCACCTGCTGCTCACGCTGCTGGGGATGCAGCCCAGGACACGGGTGGATTTCTGGGCTGCAAGCGCACGTTGCCGGCTCATGGCCAATCTTTCACCCCCAGCACCCCCAAGTCCTTCTCCTGGGGGCTGCTCTCCATCCCTCCATCCCCAGCCTGGACTGACACCGGGGGTTGCCCCGACCCAGGTGCAGCAGCATCAGGCTGGGACCAACCCCAACAAAGCCATTGCCGGTTGTTCTCCTGACATTGCCAGGCGTTATCCTGGCTGCAGCCCATGGCCAAGGGGAGAAAATCCTCTCTGCCAATTCTATGTCTCCCATTAAACTGCTGAACTACTTGCTTTTACCCCAAAGGCAGAGCTGACCTGACCATGCATGTCACCAGGCCCACAATTAACAGCGGATGTTTTCCTCAGATCTCTTTTTTTTTTTTTCTTTTTTTTTTCAAGAAGTTAGGTCAGCCTCTCCGGTTTCTAAATGATTTCCTCAGAAAACATAGCTTCAAGTCCAGGGTTTGAATGTTTCTTGCAGAAACACAAAACCATTGCTCAATGTGGTTTATGAGTTTGAAGTGGCTGAAGGACCAAAAATCACAGCACTGCAATTTTTATAGATATATATATATATATCTTCAGAGAGAGAGAGCGTGTCATGAAAACTGGCTGCCACGTGTCAAAAGGCAACTGAGAGGCATAACTCAAAGCTGGGGAACACTCCTGGGGCTGATGGATCCTGAGCCTTTAGAGATCCCTGGCATGAATTCCTATGGTCCATCAGACCAGGTTAAATTAAATTGTTGGCCCTGAGGGTGGTGAGAGCCTGGCCCAGGTTGGCCAGAGAGGTGGTGGCTGAACCATCCCTGGAGACATCCCAGGCCAGGCTGGACGGGGCTCTGAGCAACCTGAGCTGGTGCAGATGTCCCTGCTCATGGCAGGGGGGGCACTGGGGGAGCTGGGGAGGTCCTTCCAACCCAAACTATTCTGTGATTCTATGAAACTGGAACAAGCTGATTTGCCCCAGACCTATTTTCTCCTCTCTGTAAGCACAGCCCATTGCATGGGATTTTATCATGTGCAAAGGCACAAAACCCTTTCCTAAAATAGCAGCAAAAGTCTCCCAAACACATGGCAACAGCGTGATAGGGACTTCCCTGTGATAACTGGGGCAAGACTGTGCGTGGCTTTCAGAGCCCTTACATGGAGGATTCGTTGCCAAACTGCGCAATCAACACTAGAAGCACAATGGAACCTTTGTAAGACTTTTTTTTCAGACCATGAAGAGAGGAGATATTGATGTTTAATCCCCAGTTCTGCAATTTATTCTATGATTCTATAAATTTATTGGCTGTTTAGAATTGGGTTTATTTCTCTGTTCTCTTATACGAGTGGAGTGGGAACAGTGATACCTTGCCAACACAATGCAAGGCTTAGTAGTGGAAAGCCTGTAAAAATATATTTAAAAATACAGAGAAATGCAGAAAAGCAGCAAGTTCCTCCAGAAATTCTTGGTTGCAGAGAAGCTCCTCATTCAACCTGTGGTAGAGCAGAGATGGTCTCATCCTGGTGCTGGTTGTGGAAGGTGTAGGCATTGGGTTGGGGCGTCATTGCCTGTGGTTGAGGGTTCCTCACCAGACATCTGCCAGGGATGATGCCCTTCCCTCTGGGGCACTGGGAGGATGTCCTGGGCGCTCTCCATGACTCATGGGTGGTGGGAAGCGGTGGCAGCACAGCTCCAGAGGAGGAAGGTTGCTTTGCACCCTGGCTCTGCAAAGGAGTTGTTTTTTCAGGGGCACATTGATACCAAGCACCCTCTGTCCCTGGTCTAGCGTGATAATTGATGTTATCCCAACACAGAACCTGAGGAGGCTCTTATAATAATAATAATAATAATAATAATAATAATAATAATAATAATAATAATAATGCTTCACGGATGTTTATTAAAAAATAACACATTAAAAAAACTCTCCCTTCCTTCCTCCTCAACCTACACATGCGCTCGTTTGGATTCTCTGAGTTGTTTTGATTCTTCTGGTGTAGAGGGGAAAGGATGTGAGCGTGGTTTGGCCCACAATGGGAAAGAAGTGCCAGACAGCTGGGCTTGGGGTTGCTTCTGCGAGCACCCAGCTCTGGGGCTGCCCCTGTCTTTCCATGAGTACGTTCTGCTGTCAAAATCCAGGTCTTGGGAAAAGGCTGGTGTCTGCAGACCCAAGTCACCTTCTGGTGTTCTCCCACTGCTGGGGTAGGTCATCAGACCCAGGCTGGCTGATCCCATCAGTCCCAAGTCCAGGTGTGGAGGGACCCCAACTTGAAGTCCTTGGGAAAAGTAACTAGATGGCACAGAAAGACCGTGCAAGAGGATCTGCCTGCCCTGTGGTGTGTGTTATACCCCAGACCCGGCTGAGAAAGGCGCAGGGTGGCATCTGGGTCTGCATGGGGTCAACCCTACACCATATATCATGGGAGGTCTCAGAGGAACCTTGTGATAGACACACTGCTGAGACTCAACCACCCACTGCCGTCATCACAGCTACAACAGGGCAATCTGGAAATCACACACTAGCAATTACCGGCTCTCTATTTCTCACTCGTTAAAATATTCGCCAGACTAAAAATGCCCTGTGGTTAGAGTGGTTGCCCACAAAGACTCCCTGTGGTGCAAGAAGGAGACTTGGCCTTGCAGAGCTTCGATTGCAAGACCTCCCACTTTGCTACCTTAGGGAAGTAAACCACCGTCTTGGAGAAACGGGAAACACAGAAAATCCGGCAGAACCTGCAAAAAAGCCGAGTTTTTCTGTGACATTTTCCCAGAGCTATTTGACTGATAATCGTTGCAGAAGTTGGAGAAAACGTAGGCAATTTTCTTCACATTCCTGTTTGTTTCTTCCTTCTCAAACATTTCCATCTTGATTTTGACTTTCTAAATGTTCCCCTGCTTGCTCTTGGCTACAGTTCTGACTTGTGTCTGAAAACCATTGTGCAGTTACCATCCAGGTATCCAGGTTTTTACAAATCTCTTGGTCTTTGCTCTTTCAACACACAGAGTGCAGAAATGTCAGACGTTGGAAAGGCTTGTGTTTGGTTTAGCAGTCATTTGTAAAAAGGCGCACGTTGAAGAACAGAGGTCGAAATGTTTAACTAAAACCTGCTACCGATAGCTTGATCTCAGGAAGCTGTTCCAGGCAGCCCCTGGGGATCTCCTTCCCTTTGTTTCATGCTGCTGTTTGCACTGTGGTCTGATGCCTTTTCAGCTCTTTCACCACCTCCGCTCCCTTGGAAGGACAAGGAGCATACTTGAGGGTTCTGGCTGGGTTGTCTTTAACCAACCCACCAGCTCCTGGTGTTACCCAGACCCCCTGTCCTCCACCTTTGGTTTCCTTGAGCCACTGCAATCCCCTTGGAATGTCCCACCACCACCAATATCCTAATTGCCTTGCACTGACCCAGGATTTAGCTCTTTGCTGTGTTCCCCAGGACCTGCAGAACTGATTTTTTTCTTGCAGAAATGGGAAAGAGAAGCCTGTAAGAGTGCATGGCAGATTTCAGCGAAGGAGCTCTCTTCACTCCAACTCTGCATCTTTATCCCCTGGAAGTCCTGACCTCCAGGCTGTGGCTCCAGGGAGACCTTATTGTGGCCTTTCCATACTTCAGAGGGGCCGATGAGAAAGATGCGGACAGACTTTTGAGCAGGGCCTGTTGCAACAGGACAAGGGGTGATGGTTTTAAACTAAAGGAGGGAGATTCAGGCCGGACATGAAGAAGGAATTGTTGCCCTGAGGGTGGTGAGGGCCTGTCCCAGGTTGGCCAGAGAGGTGGTGGCTGAACCATCCCTGGAGACATCCCAGGCCAGGCTGGACGGGGCTCTGAGCAACCTGAGCTGGTGCAGATGTCCCTGCTCATGGCAGGGGGGCACTGGGGGAGCTGGGAGCTGGGAAGGTCCCTCCAACCCAAACCCTTCTGTGATTCTACTCTACGGTTCTATGAACCGCCAGAGTGAAGACTGGGAGGGTCACAGGTGCTGGTTGCTCTGTGGGTTGCAGAAAGTGAAGGATCCTTCTTCCAGCGTAGGGTTTTGGTCTGGATGACTGGAGCTGCAACCAGCAGCTTGCTGGGAGAAAACCAAAACCCTCTTTACAATGAGCATCGTGTTGTGTCCATCTTCTTGGGCACGTCCTAAAGGCAGGACCGAGCTTGCCCTGCACCTTCACCCCAGCACAGGCTGGGGACCATGGCTGTACGTGCTGACTCTGGTCCTCATATCAGATCCTCCAGGGATGGAGGGGGCTTTTTGCGTACCGAGACCCCGAGCAGACCTCAGCATTACAGCTCATTTGGCTGCACCTCTGAATCATCACCTACTCCATGGCTTGGCTCTGGGCAAGCTACTGCCTTCCTTAAAAAACTGGGAAGCAGAGGACTCGACACCTTTCCCAGCAAGCATTTTGAGTGGAACCACCCTATTTTGAAAACTCATTGAATTTGGTAGGATGAGTGCAAGTTAGTCAGTGCCCACTGGCCTTGGCATCAGAGGACAGCTCAGCCTTTGGGACTCAACCAAAACTAGGCTTGCAGCCATGTGTTTTAATGGAACAGGTTTGAATCACGGCTCTTGGTGTCACACTCCCCTTTCAAGCCCACGTTAAGCTCATAAATACAGCCTGCACTTTGAGAGGGTGGAACAGAATGCTATAGGTTGGGAGGTTTGCTTTCTGGGAACTGAGAAGAAAACATAATTTGATTTTAGTGTGTTGCCTTTATTCTTGAAAACACTGCTGTCTCCTGCTTCTCCCTCCTTTTGCTGGGAGTATGGAGAAGCTCTGCTGGCAGGGAAGGATGTAGATGAAAGTGGAGTTTGTCTGTAGGGTTAGTCCTGCTGAGATCTCCTGGAACAGGAGAAGCACATTAGAATCATAGCATCATTTTGGTTGGAAGAGACCCTCCAGATCATCAAGTCCAACCGTTCCCCAGCCCTGGCACTGCCCCATGTCCTGAGAACCTCATGTCCGTCTGTCCAACCCCTCCAGGGATGGTGACTCCACCACTGCCCTGGGCAGCCTGTTCCAATGCCCCACAGCCCTTTGGGGAAGAAATTGTTCCCCACATCCAACCTCAACCTCCCCTGGCGCAACTTGAGGCCGTTTCCTCTGGTCCTGGCGCTTGTTCCTGGGGAGCAGAGCCCGACCCCCCCTGGCTCCAAGCTCCTTTCAGGCAGGTCAGAGATCAGAAGGTCTCCCCTCAGCTCCTGTTCTCCAGCTGAACCCCCAGCTCCCTCAGCCGCTCCCATCACACTTGTGCTCCAGCCCCTTCCCCAGCTCCGTTCCCTTCTCTCAACTCGCTCCAGCACCATGTTGGTGCGCATGTCCCTATGACCTCTGGGAACCTGGAGGTGCTGTAGGTATTTGTGCCTTGTGTCTCTCAAGCAGAGCTGAGCTTATGCTCTGCAGCAGTTGCTCCTCAGTAAATCTCTCTCTCTGTTTACAAGGGTCACGCTGGTGTCAGTGATGGTCTCTCATTCCAGGCGTGAAGACCATCTGTCTGGGCCATACAAGTCAAAGAGCCAGATGTCTCGGTCAGAGACAGAAACGTAAACGAGAGATTTTTGCAGCAGGACAAAACACAGCATCGTGTGTGCAGCCAAAGACAAATAGGGTCATATATCTCTCTCCAGCAGATCTAAAGTCCGTGAGGCTGTTCCTTCTTTTCCTGGCAAATCACCAGCTGTGCTGTGATTTGGTGGCTAACAGCAAACAGCCCCTGGAAACAGAAGAAGTGGGGTTCTTGCCCCGTGCTGACACAAAGTCCATTACAGGGACATCTCTCTTTTCTGTGCTTTAGTCTGTCCGGATTGGGGAGAATAAAATACCAGATCCCCAACCCATTTTGACCTCCTGTACTCAAGGGGATGAGGGGAAGTGGTGGGCGTCTGCTGAGCTGCTGTAAACCAACATGCCGTGAAGGTCCTGGCTTTGGATACCCAAATGTGAATACAGATGCCTGGAAAGGAATTAATCTGTCCTCAACATTTCCATCCGGACTCATGTATTCAGGAAACGGTGCCTGGACTTAGCCAGCGTGTCCTGCAGGAACACAGGAGTTTTAGGAAAGCTGACTGTGGAAAAGGTTTCCTTTGGCTGGGTGACATTTTCCTAGTTCAAACATGGTCCACCCCTCAGTGGTGACACGAGCCTGGAAGGGGGAAGGTCCTGGATATCATCCTGCTTTGCATGATGCCAACACATCACTTCTGGTGGTGGTACCCATACCCCAGTGCTCCAGCTATCAGGGAGCCAAAGGGGCCTGGCCATCCTATCTTTTATAATGAGGGTGGTGAGAGCCTGTCCCAGGTTGGCCAGAGAGGTGGTGGCTGAACCATCCCTGGAGACATCCCAGGCCAGGCTGGACGGGGCTCTGAGCAACCTGAGCTGGTGCAGATGTCCCTGCTCATGGCAGGGGGGGCACTGGGGGAGCTGGGAAGGGCCCTTCAACCCAAACCATCCTGTGATTCTATGATTCTATTGTCCCTTTTTGCACTGTAAATTGTCTCTCTGCTTATGAAGCAGTCTGGTTTGGCAGTGACCACACTTCAGACCTGGATCAGAACAAGACATAGCAGAAACCCAGGCCAAGCTGAGCAGCTTCTCCAGGAAAGACTCCTGCCCGGTGGGAGCTGGCTGCAAAACATGCAGAGCCGGAGCAATGCCCTGCTCTAGCCAGCGACTGCAAAAACATCTACCGAAAGTCGCACCCTGTGGCTTTGGGCAGCGTCCGAGGTTGAGGGCAGCAGCTCTACAGGTTCCAGGGATATTCAGCCTGTCCTGCAGAGAGACGAGTGGTCTGTCTCCTTAGGGCATAGAATGTCCCAAGTTGGAAGGAACCCAAAAGGATCATCGAGCCCAACTCCTGTCCCTGCACAGGACACCCCACAGGTCACCCCGTGTGTCTGAGGACGTTGTCCAGTCTCTTCTTGAACACTGTCAGGTTGGGGCCGGGACACCTCCCTGGGGAGCCTGTTCCAGTGTCCAGCACCTCTGGGTGAAGAACCTTTTCCTCATGTCCGACTGACCCTCCCTGGCACATCTTCCTGCCGTTCCCTGGGTTCTGTCACTGTCACAGAGAGAAGAGCTCAGCCCTGCCCCTCCTGCTCCCCTTGTGAGGAAGCTGCAGCCCCATGAGCTCTGCCCTCAGCCTCCTCTTCTCCAGGCTGAACAAACCAAATGACTTTAGCTGCTCCTCACTCTCCGGTAGCTTTATATCCTTCTTATACATGCAACAGTTTGGGTTGGTTACCTTATTTTAACTCATTTTGGGGAGTGGAAGGCTGCTTGTGTAGAGCCACATGGCAGTAGGGAAGGACATGGCTTGCTGGATCTTTGCTGAGTATTTTGCAGAGCTGTGGATGAAGAAGAGGTGGTTTCCATCCCCCCTGGGACAGTTCATTCAGCGCTTGCGAAATATTTCAATATAAGGGGCAGGAAGATGGATGCTGCTCTCAGTAACGGGGCAGCTCGAGCCATGTGTTCGCCTGGGCAGCCCAGCACCAGTACATCCCAAACTCTGGAGGGGATGAGGTCAGATGATTTTCTAGGTGATGATGATGACCTTTGACAAGGTTTCCTTCTGGAAGCAGAAAAGAAACGTCACATTTTCCCAGAGGGGACACATCATTTCCACCCAGGGCTTCCCAAGAAGGAAGCGAAAACAGAAAGTCTGAATTGTTCTCCCTGACCTTCTCCTGACTTTCTCTGAAGAAGCTGTTTGTGACTGTGTTTGGAAGGACTCATTCCTGCCCCAGAAGAGCTTCTACCAGCACTGGGGATGGCTGCCTGCCGCAGGCTGCATGGGAGCAGGAAGGTTGTGCAACCTCCCACTTCTGCTGATGGATCTCAGGGTCAAGGCCAACAAAAACTCACAGCGTCCCAAGGGAAATGGTCTCTTTCTCCAAAGCCACTTTCAGCTGAAGAAACTACACTCTCCTTACAAATACTAACCTTACTGTCATGTTTGGCAGAGGACTATTTAATAACCTTGACCTAATTTCAGATGACCTCTGATGGCAGGAGTGAGGGTGATATTTCAAAGGCTCATGGTCGAAGGCTCGTGTTCAATAATTGTGTCTTTGTGCAGTAGATGACATTTGTTATGTAATCATAGAATCATTTTGGTTGGAAAAGATCTTTAAGATGATCAAACCCAACCATTAACCCACCCCTGGCACTGCCCCATGTCTTGAGAACCTCATGTCCATCTGTCCAACCCCTCCAGGGATGGTGACTCCAGCACTGCCCTGGGCAGCCTGTTCCAATGCCCCACAGCCCTTTGGGGAAGAAATTGTTCCCCACATCCAACCTCAACCTCCCCTGGCGCAACTTGAGGCCGTTTCCTCTGGTCCTGGCGCTTGTTCCTGGGGAGCAGAGCCCGACCCCCCCTGGCTCCAAGCTCCTTTCAGGCAGGTCAGAGATCAGAAGGTCTCCCCTCAGCTCCTGTTCTCCAGCTGAACCCCCAGCTCCCTCAGCCGCTCCCATCACACTTGTGCTCCAGCCCCTCACCAGCTCCGTTCCCTTCTCTCAACTCGTTCCAGCACCATGTTGGTGCGCATGTCCATATGACCTCTGGGAACCTGGAGGTGCTGTAGGTATTTGTGCCTTGTGTCTCTCAAGCAGAGCTGAGCTTATGTTCTGCAGCAGTTGCTCCTCAGTAAATCTCTCTCAGCAGTAAATCAAATCTCAGCTCCCTCAGCCACTCCCATCACTCTTGTGCTCCAGCCCCTTCCCCAGCTCCGTTCCCTTCTCTCAACTCGCTCCAGCACATCCAAGGCTTTTTTGTAGTTTATATCTTTATCTTGCAGCTCTCAGTAATCATGCTGGATGTTCTCTTTTTGTATCGTCAGTTCTTCGTTTTCTGCCATGGACTCCTACAGCTCTCCCAGCTCTTGGTCTCCGGCTACCTGAAGAGCTCCATCTCAACCATTGAGAAACGATATGGCCTCTCCAGCCAGACGTCAGGGCTGCTCGCATCCTTCAATGAGGTGAGAACCAGTTTGATTCTCCTCGTCTACCTGGCCAACACTCTTCTCATGCTCCCGTCATTCCCTTGTGAGACCTCTTGATCTATGTGTCCTGCTGCAGGTTGGGAACACGTTGCTCATCGTCTTCATAAGCTACTTTGGGAGCCGAGTGCACAGACCTCGTTTCATCGGCTGCGGTGCCATCCTTGTCTCCTTGGCCGGGTTCCTCATGTCTCTCCCCCACTTCATAACTGGACCCTACGAGTATGATCAGTCTGTTGCCAGTAGGTACTCTAGGAACTAATTTTATGCCTTTTGGGATAGAAAAAGGAAATTACCTTCCCTTGAGGGGTTGGGAGCTGCAAGCTGTGGGTTTGTCCTCAAGGAATTTTAATTTTCTGGGAATTAAATCATCTCAGTCCTGAGAGGCAACAGCTGATGGTGGGAATAAGAGCCAGAGGACAGCTGAAACCATGAGCAAGGGCATGAAAACCATCACAACATGGGCTCTGCCTTTGCTTCCCCTTGTCTTCTGCACATCCATGCAGTAGACAGTGACTAGGTAGCAGGAAAGTCTTCTCCAACCATCAGAGCTCTCATCTTCTATGAGCTGAGGCAAGTTGTCCTCACACACGTGAACTGCTCCCTGATTTTCATAACATAGATAAGAAAAGGTCTCATGAACTCCGTAGCCCTTTACAGGAAGGAAACGAGTTATGGGAGGTAGCTTGATTCAACCCAATGGAGAAGTTTTGGAGGTGAAACACTGTTGTTTGCCATTGGGAAAAGTTGGTTTCACACCTAACTTCTGCTTGAGGGACACCTCACGTGTCTTCCCATCTCCCTGAGCTGTCTTTGAGGTTTTAGATCTCACCAGAAAAAAACAACCTCTTGTGAAAGAAACTTGAAGGTGTAAATCACTTTTGGAGGAGCAGGTCAGGGTGGATTTGGGATTTTCTCACTGAAAGAAGGTGAATGGATGAGAAAAGTAAGAAAGGAGAAAAACCACTTTCTCATTACCTTCCCCAATCCTGCCATGAAGCTCCAGCAAATCTTGTAGAAACCTCCACTAAACAGCTTCTCTCTTGCTCATCAGGGAGCACAGCTGGTTCACTCAGCTGCAGACACCAAAGGAAGACTAAATAGGTGAAAAAATTGCAAACGGGTCAGGTGCTAACAACAATTTGGAAACAATTAACCATGCATTTCAGGAGTGCTGGTGGCCCTGTGTGTAGCACTCAGAGTTGTGTATGATTTGGGGACATAACCATGGAAATCCTGCTATAAATATCCCCTCCCCCAGTGTTTTAAGGAAGATGAGAGTGCTAGAATCAGCACTTCCACTTAGGCAGCTTGGTGATCCATTTCTGGGTAAAAGGAGTTCTCGTTTCCCGAGCAGCTATTCATGAAATTTGCAGTTTTGCTCACTTACCTTTATTGCAAAAATCTGTCAAAGGTCCTGGAAGTGATCTCAGCTCTGCTTTTTCCATGGAGGTGGCTTTTCATGGCACATGCATCCATCTCTCTGTGAACATTTACACAACAATATATGCACTTTCTTTGCATTTTCTTCCATTTGACATCTACTGGGTGCACATCTACATGCTTGCTGCTATCTTAGGGAAGTTGTTTCTCCAGACCAAGCTCCTTAAACCTGTTCTCCTTGTCATCTCAGGCATGTTCAGCAACACCACCGACCTGTGCCAGCCTGGGCTCCAGGGGAACCTCAGCGATGGCAGCTGCACCCCCCACGCTGCCAGCGAGAACCACGAGGTTCTCCTGGTCATGTTCATCGCCCAGGTGCTGTTGGGCGTTGGTGGTGTCCCCATCCAACCCTTCGGGATCTCCTACATCGACGACTTCGCCAGTGAGAGAAACTCCCCCCTCTATTTGGGTAAGGCTGGGGCTGTTGTGAGGAGAGGAGAAACCAGAATTACTCATCTATAGGAAGGCCAGACAATATTAATTTGCGTTAATGAGGGCAGAGCTTGCCATAGCCTTTCTGCTCCAGCCAGTGCTAGGAAGGTTTCTGCAAAAATGGTTTGTCTGCCTCAAGATGGACAGACTGCAGACAGACCAGCAGTGCTGGAAAATGTGATTTAGGGGAGATGCCGGGATTTTTGGCATGGGGGTGATAAGCCGGAGAAGGACACAATAGCCGTGTCCTCCTCCAAAAAGGCTTCAACAAAGAGGAAGAATCTGATCTCTGTGTTCACAGGAGGCAGCTGTGGGCTCAAAATGCAGCAAGGAAGACTTTATTTAGATGTAGAGAAAATTATAGGAAGTTAAAAAAGCAGGATCGACCATCTGGAAGGTGGAAAGCATCCTTCAGGGGAGGGGATGCTGGAGAACTGCTTGGGCACAGAGCTGCGAGGGATGTCCTAGGGTGGTGGGATGGACAAGATGGTCCTTGCAGGTCCTTCTAGCCATTTTCAACCGATTATCTGTGAGGGCCTTTTGAACTGCATGGGACAGCAAGGGTGTCCCAAAACCGAGTCATTACTGTCCAGAGACTGGAAGGACCACATCAAATTTTACTCTCGTAGATGCTCCAAACCTCTGAACCATATTTGAAAGGATCACCTTTAAGACAGGAGTTTAATCTTACATGTGTTTATTTTTTTATCAGTAATTCACCTAGGAGAGTTTGCTGATAACTTTTATCTCCTTAACCTTGTAAAAGATCTTTGCATTTCCTGGATTTCTTATGCTAAGGGCACATTTTGTTCCTGGGTGTATTTCAGTATTTCTGGGAGGATGAAGAAAAGCGGCAGGGAAGATCTGAGTTTTGCAAAACCTTTCCTGCAAAGGGAGCCTGGAAGGCATGGGGGTTGTTATCCTTTGAAAAGTGTGAGATAAGAAAACTGCCAGGGAAATAGCCTGGAGGCAGATGGGGTGGATCCCGGTCCTGCCTCAAGGCATCTCCTGAGTCCCCCTGGTCCCTTCATGGATGACTGAGCCTCTCTCTGCTCTCGCCCCTCTGTAGGGATCTTGTTCTCCTTCACCGTCATTGGGCCGGGGGTGGCCTTCATGCTGGGCTCTGCCATGCTGCGTTTTTACGTCGACATTGACAAAGTCACCCAAGGTGAGTGAACATGCCCTTGGAGACCCACCAGCATCCTCCTCCCTGCATCCCATTTTCTGAGCCAGCAGTGGTCCAGCACCTCTCTGAGCATCCTGACCCCCAGGGGATGAAGGTGCATCCTCAGGCCAGACATGAGGAAGGGATTTCGACCGTGAGTGTGGTGAGACCCTGGTCCAGGTTGCCCAGAGAGGTGGTGGATGCTCCATCCTTGGAGACTGATGCTCAGTTCCTCTAAACCATCTTCTGCAGAAGGGTGTTGAATGAGAAATGTGCCTGAGCAGCCTGAACTGGAGAACATCCAGTTTCAGAGCTGTCTTCAGCCTACTGGGGAAAGCAACCAAGCTGTGGCAGCTAAATCTAATTTAACCTCACATTTTCCTAGAAAAAAACTTAGTGTTTATTCAGGAAGGGATTTAAAATCCCGATTTGCTGAATGCACCACACAAGGAAAAGATTATCAAAGGTCTTTACCCTATCACTTGTTACTTCCAGAGATGGGAGATCAGATGTGGCAGTATCCACCGTACCAAAATCTAGTAAATCGACTGCAGTTTCAATTGCACCCCCTAGCAAGAATATATCATTTGTGTTAAAAATAACGGTTAAGGAAGAGGTTTCTGGGAGGACTCATTTCCTGGGCTTCCTCGTTAATGCTATCTAACTACAGGTATCCCCTTTTTCTTTAGAAATGTTTCTTGTTTCAGACTCGCCCTGTTGTGAATTTGCATTTTGGCTTTGGCATGTCTTGTTTTATTTATGCCAAGTCCCCTCCCAACAGAAGACATTATCTTTGGCAGAATGCCCTGAGAATGACAGGAGAGGAGGCTGGGAGAACTGAAGGAAGGCACTCAGGAGAAAGGGATATAATCTTTATTAAAGTGTGTTTAAAGATAATTTTCTTTGGTTGAGCTGCAAACCAGGCACTGGCTGATGGACCAGACTGGTGGGCAGAGCTCCAGGGTCCAAGTCCTGCTGTGAACAGGATGCCAAAAGTTAACTGGAGTTAACTCCGTTTTCATATTAAGAAAAGATTTTTCCTTCTATCTTGACCGACATCATGCCCTAATCCCCTTGAGTGAGTGTTTCCAAGCTTTTTCCCAACATGGGTGTCTGTTCTCTGGAAAAGCTGTGATGGGGATGCTTTCCTTTGCCTTTCCAGCTCCAGGATATCCTTGTCCCAGTTGTTTCCATGCAAAGGGCTGAGTAGGTTTTGAGACACCCTGGTGATAATGAAGAATGAAATGTGATTTAGCACCATGGGATGAATCAAGTGCAGATGCCGCTGAGACCCCAAAACGGATGGTCGCCAGGTTGGGAGTCACCACTTTGGAGCACGCTGACATCTGGGGTGACTGGGACCACCCATCACCATCCTTTGGTGCACTGGGGTCCGTCTGTTCACCTTTGATTTGATGCCCGTCTCTCCATTTGTGTTGCAGACGAAGTCCAGCTCACGAACAAGGACCCGCGGTGGGTCGGAGCCTGGTGGCTTGGTTTCCTGGTGGCAGCCAGTCTCGTGGCCCTGTCTGCAGTGCCTTATTTCTTCTTCCCACAAGAAATGCCGAAGGAGGTAGGAGAGGTGCTGCAGATCATCTTTTTGGCATTGCACATAAATACCTGGTGCATTTATATGCATGTTTCTTGCTCGCCACCAGCACCAGCTGCTACATCTGTGGGAAACGTGACTATGGAAGTGGTTGTGCAGTTTATATGAGGAGTTTTATGAGGAACAGCAGATGGACCTGGGGGGTTCAGCCTGGAGAACAGGAGCTGAGGGGAGACCTTCTGATCTCTGACCTGCCTGAAAGGAGCTTGGAGCCAGGGGGGGTCGGGCTCTGCTCCCCAGGAACAAGCGCCAGGACCAGAGGAAACGGCCTCGAGTTGCGCCAGGGGAGGTTGAGGTTGGAGCTGGGGAACAATTTCTTCCCCAAAGGGCTGTGGGGCATTGGAACAGGCTGCCCAGGGCAGTGCTGGAGTCACCATCCCTGGAGGGGTTGGACAGACGGACATGAGGTTCTCAGTGCCAGGGCTGGGGGAATGGTTGGACTCCATGAGCTTGAGGCTCTTTTCCAACCGAAATGATTCTTTGATTCTATGATTCAACAGCTGCATCCCAAAGTCAGATGTGAGCTGTGGTTTGCTCTCACCTCTGGTGTCAGAAGGTCTTGTATGCCCAGCAGAGCCCAGTTTGCTTAATGAAACGCAGCATGGTGCAAGCAACTTCATGGATGTGACAATTTCCTTGGTGGGGCATTGAAACAGCACTTGTGTGTTGATTCCTGTGCATAGGAGCATACAGCACCAGACAAGCCCTGTGTGGGTTGAGGTCGTTCTTGCAGCCACCCTCCTGGTGCACCTGCAGGTGGGACTCCTTGCCTTCCCTAGAGAGCAATGGTCCTGCTCCTCTTGCTGCACTTCTTTAGGGAGCTGGCAGGAGATGATGCGCTGATTGTTTTTCTTCAGGAGGAGTCACGTGTGCCCGACGATGAAATCACAAAATTGGTCCCCGTTGGTAGGAGATATGAATCAGGAGCCTTTCCTTAGAAGTAGCTTGTACCCTGAGCGTGTTTGAAATGCCATCTGAAGTGCTGCATCCAGCTCTGGGTCCTCAGCACAGGACATGGACCTGCTGGAGAGGGGCCAGAGGAGCCCCAGAAATGACCCGAGGCTGGAACAGCTCTGCTGGGAGGACAGGCTGAGAGAGCTGGGCTGTTCAGCTGGAGAACAGAAGCTCCGGGGAGACCTTAGTGCGGCCTTTCTGGACTTAAAAGGAGCCGAGAAGAAAGATGGGGACAGACTTTTGAGCAGGGCCTGTTGTGATAAGGCAAAGGGTGATGGTTTGAAACTAAAGGAGGGAGGTTCACGCCGGACATGAGGAAGAAATTGTTGCCCTGAGGGTGGTGAGAGCCTGTCCCAGGTTCCCAGAGAGGTGGTGGCTGAACCATCCCTGGAGACATCCCAGGCCAGGCTGGACGGGGCTCTGAGCAACCTGAGCTGGTGCAGATGTCCCTGCTCATGGCGGGGGGGGCACTGGGGGAGCTGGGAAGGGCCCTTCAACCCAAACCCTTCTGTGATTCTATGAGGCTGGAGGGCAGTTTGTTTTGTTCCTACTGCGAAACCCCGTTTTTATGACCCATTGTCCCTGTGACTTGGGGTTAACTGCTGCTCCTGCATTCAGCCTCACCCACCATCTCACTGCGACCTCTTTGCTGGCCAAAAGGATTTTAGATGCTTTCCAACCCTGGCTCTGTAAAGTCCTCAGAGTTGTCTGGCAGGAAAAAAAGAAGCCTTTAGCAGCCTGAACCCGTAATTAGAAGCCAAACCAACGTCTGCCTGTGGTTTGCTTGCAGGATGCTTGTCCCCAGCTCTTTCTGGAGCCCACTGGTGGGACACGACTTGGCTCTGTGTTTACTACCAGGGTTTTTATTTCTCCAGATCCCTCCTGGGTGCTTCAGCGCTCACGCCACGATGTGAAACATCTTGTGAGCTTCCCAAGCATTTTGCTGGCTGCGGGTCAGGGTTTTCGGGCGACCAGCGCGTCATGAGGAATTAAACAAAGCAAATTGTTCTTTTAGAGGAGGCATCACACTATGGTTTTGCATGTTATTGTAGTTGCTGGTACGCGTTTAGTAGGTGAAATTCTGCTTGTCTCGATGTCTTGGCCATACTCCAGCCTGTTGTATTATCTTTCACATATATTTTACCTTGGAACAGTGTTGAAACTTTCGTGTCTAAACAAGTCCGTGTACTGTCTGGTGCAGAATAATTCTTCATTTCTCCTGCCTGTATTTCCACAGGAGTGAGTGATTCTTGGGGAAATTTGGGTTTCACTTGCCTGGGAAAACGTGACCTGATGTACCAGTTACAATTCTGGGGATATAAAGATCTACTCCTGGGTTATATATGCTGCCAGGTTTGCAAAGGTGCCATGGTCTTGGGAGGTAGTGGGGTGGAAATTGCTCAGCTCTTTGTGGGATGAGGCCGATACTGGATGCAACGTGCCTGATTTATCCTCCTGAAGCTCGGTTCACTTTAAAGTCATTGCAGATGATGTATATTAGCAGAACCTGCTCGGTGTGCAAGGGTGGCACACTATATCTTAGGGGAAAGGTTCTTTATTAGGGCTGATGGGAATATTAACTTTATAAACAGCTCTTGAGAGAGAATAATGTACTTCAGACTAAAACAACTGCCCTTTTTTTTGCCAGTGTTATGCTCTGATCCATCTGAGCAGTTTTGAAGAGTTTAAGGAAGGATTGGTTGGCTATTAATTTAGAAAAAAAAAACAGCAGGAGGATGTCCTCCTGCTCTACTGGTTGCTATCTGTAGGGAATGTTTGCACATGACTGAGCACCCATTTATCTCTTTGCAGCCCAGATCTTCTTGAATTTCTTCCCTTTTTACCATTTCCTCCAGAAAGCTTTTAGAAACTTCTTACATAAAAAAAAAGGAACATAGTCTAAGGGATGGTGAAATTCTGCTCTCTTTGTAGGACAAGAAGTTCCAGGGCCAGCTGAGACCATTGTCTGGGCTCATGCCCGTCCCGTGGGGTATCAGCATCACCAGCAGCAGCAAAGAGCCCTACTTAAAAAAATTTAAAAAAAAAACCTCTTCAGAAACTTTGCCAGACGCTGTTCTGGGTAAAACATGTGTCCGCTGTGGAAGCACTCAAAGCTTTGTAGGAAATCTGCTTCATCACGGGTGATTTTCTGTAGGTTTAGCAGAAATAAGATATACATATAAATCACTTTCTCTTGCTTGCCCTTGGGGTAAGTCAGTGTTTGGTTAAGGGTATAAACAAAACTGCTTTTCCATTGTGAAGGATGGCCCCTTTTTCTCCCCAGTGAGCTGGAAGCAGCAGTTTCTCTAAGGTGACCAAATTACTGCACCTACCACTGAACTTATAGCCATGGTTCCCTTCCAAAAGAGCATCAACCAGGAAAACATTGCAAAACCCTGCAGAAGGGCTGGGTAGAGACAGATATGCAGTAAGGAAATGTGTGTTTCCAGGCACAAAACTCAGTGTTGGCAAAGCGTTGACCTCAATTTTTCTCTCCTCTGCCCCAGCCGGAGCAGATGCCCTTTCCTGGTAGGTCCCTGGTGCTGCGGTGGCTCATGCGGTGGCTTTAGGGTTGCTTCCAGGTTTCCTTTTGTGGCACAGAGCAAATCTCTTTTTGGTTCGATGTTAGGAACAATTTCTTCCCCCAAGGGCTGTGGGGCATTGGAACAGGCTGCCCAGGGCAGTGCTGGAGTCACCATCCCTGGAGGGGTTGGACAGACGGACATGAGGTTCTCAGGACATGGGGCAGTGCCAGGGCTGGGGAACAGTTGGACTTGATGATCTTGAGGGGCTTTTCCAACCAAAGTGATTCTGTGATTTGATGATTCTATCCCTGAGACATTGCAGAGGGGAAGGGAAGAATGGGGTCAGCACAGGGTTTTAGAGCCCAGCAGGACATTGTGATAACCTGTGGGTCAACCTTGTCTAAATACAGCTGCAGTTTCAAAGATGGTCAGCATTTCCTTGGCTGCCTTTGCTTTCAGGGTTTCTGCCTTTCCAAAGCAGGAAAAAAATCTACCAGCAGCAGAGCAGCCACAAACTGCAAGTACTTAAAGTATCAACTGGCCTTTTCCACTGTGTTAGTAAAGCCCCAGCAAAATATTTTACCCACAGCAGATACCTCCAGGCATGGCAGCCATAAAAACACATGAGAAAAGCACAGATCTGCTCTGTCCACAGAAGAAGCCGAGATGTTTCTGGACCACCAACTGTGGGCTTTGTTTCTGGAGGATGACAAGGAATTTCAGGTGCCCCAGGCCAAGCTGTCCTTGTGTCACTTGCTGTCTGCAGACCCCTGGGACCACGCATGGTAGGCAATGAGGCTGCCTGGGATTAATGTGTCCACACCAAGCTGTGGTTATGTTCCCCCCCTGCAGAGTCCATGCAACAAGATCCCAGTAGCAAAGACTGGCTCATGGCTCAGTCCTTTTCGCTGCCAAAGGCACTGTTTCTCATCTCTGATTCTCATCCTACCTCCGCCTGCCTTTCTTTCTCCTGCCTCACTCTATACAACTCATCTGAGCCCTTGGTGGTTTCTCCAGACCAAGGACCATCCTCCTCAATGGGCATCATCCAGCAAATGCTGAGTAACTGCACAACCCTCAGTCTATTGGGAGAATTATTTACCTCTTCCCATCAGCCAAGATAGATCTAGATTATTTATACTACAACCACATTCCAGCTTCACCTTTATTTGATAGCTTCTTTCTTTGAAGTTCCTGGAATGACTTGTGCACTTAATGTTAACTTTAATGATAATGAGAGTTTGCTCTTTTGATCTTTTTTTCATAAATCAATCACTCTGGACCCAGAACATTTTTATTTCTCTGCTTTGATACTTGTCAGTAAGTTTCTAGCACTGAAGTATCCTGAGTAATCCTATTTGAGGGACAATCACTGCAAAGCTATGAAGTTATCATGATCTCAGATCTAGGTGAAGATGTCCCTGCTCATGGCAGGGGATTGGACTAGATGAGCTTGGAAGGTCCCTTCCAACACAAACTATTCTACGATTCTATGAAACTGTTTCCAGTCAAGACCAGATTTTTTATAATAATTCCAGTTTAATCCTTCCTTCATGAGACTGATCCATTTCTTGGGGTTCTTTCCCAGATTGTGGTGAACTACATAATTTGACTATTTTCCAGTTGCTGAACAGCCAAAATTTAGCTTGTGCTTTACCGTCTGTCCCTGGTGTTGTTGTCATATCCCAACCCAGGCTGTTGTATTCCATCTGCTAAAGGCTTTCCCCGTAGTTTTGCTTGGGCATAGTGTCTGCAGCTGGTAAATCACCTCCCCAGTCCCTGCAGCTCCATGGGTGATGTGAAAAAGTGTTTGAAAAGGGGAAAGGTGCTCTTGGGAGCATCTTGAAAGCAGGAGAATTTCCTGTCCTCAGAATTTCTCCTGTGCAAGATCTGTCTTGTACACTAAATTACCTCCTGGTTCAGGTTTCGTGCTGTGACATCCCAAGGTCATGTGGAACCAAACGACTCCCAAACGCCCTGACAAAGCCTGCCTTGTAATGTCAGCACATGTTGTCTGCAAACAGATGCCTCATGAGAAAGCTCAGATGCATTTTATGGGAAGCAGGTCTACACGAACCATTTGTGTCCAAGCCTTGGTGGCTCCTGTTTGCTGTCACGCAATCCCTTCTGGATACCAGTCCATCTCATCAGGTCTTTCCTCCCAAGCCTCTCCGTTAAGTGGTTTCCAAAAATTGTTTTCCTGCATGTTCCAAAGCTTTGTTTAATCCCCAGTCTATAGTTTAGCTCTTAGTTTGTTTTTCTGCCCCTAGTCCTGATTAAATATTTTTTCCTACTCCTTGTCATATTGGCATGGTTATAGAAAACCTTCCTTTTGCAGGGCGAGGGAGGATAGCTTGTCTTCTACTGTCAAAGAACTTCTCCATCCCAGGAGCTCTGCTCTTCATCCATCCCAGCCAACAGGGTGGTTTTCCCAGTGCTGCACCAGTCTGGATCTGGTCTCCAGTGGTGGTGCAGTGG
This sequence comes from Caloenas nicobarica, assembly GCF_036013445.1. Taxonomy (NCBI): domain Eukaryota; kingdom Metazoa; phylum Chordata; class Aves; order Columbiformes; family Columbidae; genus Caloenas; species Caloenas nicobarica. The sequence goes on along the minus strand of NC_088245.1, from coordinate 214,729,295 downwards.
GGTCTGCAGTTCCCCAGCTCTCCTGGAAACACCATCCTTGGTTCTTCTCACATGATATTGTACTTATTCCCTCCATGGTTGCACCATATGCTTGTGCAGAGAGAGACCTGGAGCTATTTGTGGCCTTTCTGTACTTAAAAGGGGTGATGAGAAAGATGGGGACAGACTTTTGAGCAGGGCCTGTTGCCATATGACAAGGGGTGATGGTTTTAAACTCAAGGAGGAAGATTCAGGCCGGACATGAGGAAGAAATTGTTGGCTCTGAGGGTGGTGAGAGCCTGTCCCAGGTTGGCCAGAGAGGTGGTGGCTGAACCATCCCTGGAGACATCCCAGGCCAGGCTGGACGGGGCTCTGAGCAACCTGAGCTGGTGCAGATGTCCCTGCTCATGGCAGGGGGGGCACTGGGAAGGTCCTTCAACCCCAAATATTCTGTGATTCTGTTTGTCATTCTCCACCCCTCGTTTCCCACAGTGTTGGGTTAACACTTGGACTCAATGATCTTGAGGGCCTCTCCCAACCAAAATGATTCTATGACTTCCAGCTGTGCAGCTGAAATTATTTTTAAACCCTAGGCACATGGCTGTGCCCTTTGTCCTAAGTTTGGTTCAGTTTCTCTTATTTCTGCCCTCTAGTTGCCTACGTTTTCCTACATGGTGTCCCAGCCCCCTATGTATGGACAATATCCACCTTCCTTCTCCTCTGCAAATTAAGTAATACATGTCTTCTCAGTATGCCAAGGAGATTACTGAATATTTTATTCGGGACCAAAGCACCAAGGAAGCCACCAGCACCTCCCAGTGACTCAGTACATCCCTCTGGGATCATAGAATCATAGCATAATTTTGGTTGGAAGAGACCCTCAAGATCATCGAGTCCAACCATTAGCTTAACACTGTCACTAAACCATGTCTCTGAGAACCTCATGTATTTAGCCACGTTGTGTGTACTCCCGTAGTTTTCATGTCCCCCAGTTCAGATAATGGTTTCCTGTTTGGTGCTGCATGTTTTGCTTTGCCCAGGTCTGTAGAGATTAGACCTACTGCATTCCATTTATTTATTTGATCATTAGGGTTGTTGAGGAGGGAGAACAGGCTGCTGCTGATCCATCAGCCCCTAACTCAACGTACCCATCTACCTGGGGGACATGTGGGTGCCAACCAGAAGATCTGATCAGGATGGCATCCTTTTCATGTTGGGTCCTTCATCTCAAAGCTTCAGATGTGGTGCTTGAACTGGGAGAAGTGCAGAAACAGGTTGGAAAGGAACCATGCTCCTTCCTTGACTTTGTTAACAGGGGAGGTGGAAGGGGCAAGGTCATCTCCTGTTGGGTGGGATGGAGAGGCTGGGAAAGGCTGGGAGAGGCTAGGAGATTAAATCCTTTGCAGAACAGAGGAGGTGGATTTCTGGGGACATTTCGTGGCGAGGCTGGAGAGATGTGAACTGTGGGAGTACTCAGGGTGTGCAGAAATGTGATGGTTCTGTGGTGGCTTAGCAAAGTGCAGCTGATAGGATTTTCTGCTGGGATGGTGGGGGGACATGCCCCCTGTCATCTGTACAATATCTTCCAATTTTAATTGTCCTGCTGGATAGTTGGAGCGGACGCTTGGGGAAAGAGAGAAATGCCAAGCTGGATGTGCAGGAGGAGGAGGAGATGCACATGTCAAGGCAGAGGGCCAAGAAGTCATAGAATCAGAGAACAATTTGGGTTGAAGGACCTTCCCAGCTCCCCCAGTGCCCCCCTGCCATGAGCAGGGACATCTGCACCAGCTCAGGTTGCTCAGAGCCCCGTCCAGCCTGGCCTGGGATGTCTCCAGGGATGGTTCAGCCACCACCTCTCTGGACAACCTGGGCCAGGCTCTCACCACCCTCAGTGTAAATATCCAGGGCAAAACCCATATGTCTGGGCAGTACCTCAAACCACAGAGAACTGGCAACTTTATAACCACAACTGAGACTGGATTTTCATCCCGAAAAGCACCTGGTGCATGGTATGAGTAGGGGGCTACAAGGACATAGAAACCTTGAATGAGATGTATTTGTGTCCTGACTAGACATGTCCATCTCAAATGTTTGGACATCACCGTTCCTGGTGGAGGTGGCATTGCTTGGCAAGGTCCAGGCAATGCCTGTCCCTCCAGTCCTGAAGCAGGTCTGTGAGGAGGAGAAGTGCCTGCAGGTAAAATGCACCCGGGACCCCCCCTGCCCTATCCTGAGGATGCCCCATGGATGCTGGTGTTGCTCTCAGCTACATCACGGGATTGCACCAGTGTGACCAAGCATGCAAGGAGCCTCCTGCCCTTCACCAGGGTTGCTGGGGACTTCCTGATCCATGGAAGGTATTTGCAGGGTGCAAACATCTGATGGCTTTATCTGGGGTTGTCCCCAGGGGTTCCAGTGGACATCCCAGGTCCAGCGTGGTGGGATGGTGCTGGGACAAAATCTCAGCCCTTCTGTGCAGGCAGAGACATTGTGCAACGGTGCTGGGGAAGTGAAAAATAACTTCTCTGGTTTCTGTCTTGGGACGGCTTGCCTGCATTTCTATAAATCCTGCCACGTTGATTCAGCAGTGACCTGGTGCACTTCCAGTGCACGCGAAAAGCTGAAATGAAAATAACTGATGGAGGAACTCTCTTAAAACGCCTGCTCCGATTTGGGTTATCAGTTAATGGAGAAAGGTTAAAGAGTGGGGACAGGGAAATCTAAATCTCTGTCTGGAAATCTTTGCTCCTGGGGCTGCGATGCCTCGTTAAAGCTCCTAAAGCAATGGCAGTCTGAAAATACAGGGTATCATTTGGGGAGCAATTAGGGACCAAGAGGCAGGGTGTGGTGGTGCCAGTTGCATGTTATGGGAATGGGTTGGTCCCTACATTTGGATTTTCCCCAGGGAGCTTTAAAGAAGACAGGCAGAAACAGTGGCTAAAAATAATCATCCCATTTTGTGGGAGCAAGGTGGTTATTTTAACACTTTAGGAAATAGGGTCCCTGGTGGGACCTGCACTTGCTGTAAGAGGCATAATGAAGTGTTTGTAGGGAGCATGACCTTGTCAGGAGGAAAAGAATTCTTTTTTTCGAGCTATGAGGTTTTACATTCTGTTTGTTTAATATGAAAATAACTCTTCTGACCTTGTTTTTCACTGAGCTGGGAGTGCTGGATTCTGCACAGCCAGAGGGAAACTCTGCATGAAGCCTCAAATTAAGCAAGGAAATACCTCCCTGTCACAGAGCAGGTCATTTATCCTTTTTTTCCAGCAGTGTATTTGAATGAAACCAGACCGCCAGCACCTCTGGCTGCCCTTCTCGCAGGTGCAATAGCAGCAGGATGAAAGCAGGAGCCGGGCAAGCTGCCTTCATTTGCCTTTTCTGCAAAGCAAATCCCCGTCTGAGCCCTGCTCCATCACACCCAGTTTATTTGTGTCCCTGGAGGTAAACAGGGTTTTTACCCAGGTCTGGGTCACTTTAAGGATGCTCTTCCTAATGCGAAGTGTGTGGGGAACTTCATCCTGCTCCCCCAAAAGCCATTCTGCCTCCTCCATCCCCACCACGAGGCTAGAATTGATGGCGATAAATAAAATCATTGCAAAAACACAAATTGCAACAAGAACCCGTTCACCACTGGACAAGCACCAGGAAACTGAGTCCTCTGAGGAATCATCCTGAAAAATCAAAGCGTGGGGGGCATTTTGCAAGATGTTTCCCCACTTTTGTTTTGTTTTGGTTTGGTTTTTTCGTTGGCATGATGCTGCGGCAGATGGCTGGGATGGCGCTGAGCAACCAGCTCGTGTTGTGTTGCTTCACCTACCAACTCTGCCTTGCCAAATCGCCCGCTCTGAGTAATGCTAAAATCGTCTGTGGCAGGAGTACGGCACCATTGGCAGGGCTGGAGCACCTCCGATGGTAGAACCAGCACTGTTTTCCTTCCTTCCCGCACTGAGCAGGCAGGATTAGTGCCAGTCCATCCACAGCTCACTTTCTCAGTGTGTGAACATGCCTACTTCATCCCCAAAGAATGCATTTCCTGATCCTTTCAGGCAGTAAAAAAAATAAAAATTATATTATGGGGCCAAACCAGCATGGGGAGAGAGTGTTTTTCTCCTTCTGAAGAGCTTTGCTCCCTGTGCAGACGGCAGCTGCTCCTCGGGTGGGTGCTACGCCAGCAGATGTGCACAAAAATGTCCCATTTGCAAGGGTCACACTCCCACAGAGGCATCCCAGACTGGGGAATTTGGGGGGATTTGGGGCTTTTTAATTTTTTTTTTTTTTTGATATGCAGACAGCGCCCAGCAGACTCTCTGAAGTACAAACAGCTGGGAGCTGAGGAAGCCACAGTCAGTAACAGCTTGAATGTAATTTTTGGAAAATTGTGCAGTTTTAGAGCAGAGAGAAGAGACCCTGTAGCCTAATTGAAAAGTGAAAGGAAGTCGGATTTTATCTTTGCATTTGAAAAATGTATTAAGCCCTGAGCTCTACCAATAAAAACCATGAAAGGAGTTTTATCACTTTCGCCTTGTAGAGGCTCTTCAAAAAGGGAATGTGGCATTCGCAACGTGGGATGTATTGACCTCTCCGATGTTTAATAATCAGTCTCAATTTCAAAGGAAACTAGATCATTTTAGCCAAAGAGCTGTCCAGTTCTTTCTGTGAATCTAATTTCTGTTGAACGCACTCGTTTGTCTGACTCATATTAAATTTGTGTCAAGAGTTGCAAGACCGTCGTCGTTGAGCTGATGTGGGATGTCAGAGATGAGGCTGCTGGCTTTGTCCTTCTGGCTAAAAATATGCCATGGTTTTCCGTGAAAACCATGCTCCCACTGAACAATTTCTGCTCTTAAACATCAAGAGTATCACATCTAATCTAATTAATTCCTTCCATCCAGTGACTCCCCTAAAAGCCTGGCAGAAAAGGGGATGGGAGGCACGTCCAAAAAATCCTCCTTTCCCTTGGCTTGCTGTTGAGTTGTTGGACATTTGCCTCGAACATGAAGGCATCTAATGAGGTTGGGATGGACCTTAGATGTTTTTCCCCTAAATACAGAAAGAAAAAACAGGGGGAGCTGCAGGATCTGTCTCTTTCCATGGAGCATGACCAAGAAAAGAGAGGGTGTCCTTTCCATGCTGCTGCTGTTCAGTGGGAAAGATGTTCAGGGGCGAATTTTCCCCTGGCCTGGGCACTGGGGAGGTCAAACCTCGAATGCTAAGGTCAGTTTTGGGCCCCTCACACCAAGAAAAGCCTTGAGGTGCTGGAGCGAGTTGAGAGAAGGGAACGGAGCTGGTGAGGGGCTGGAGCACAAGTGTGATGGGAGCGGCTGAGGGAGCTGGGGGTTCAGCTGGAGAACAGGAGCTGAGGGGAGACCTTCTGATCTCTGACCTGCCTGAAAGGAGCTTGGAGCCAGGGGGGGTCGGGCTCTGCTCCCCAGGAACAAGCGCCAGGACCAGAGGAAACGGCCTCAAGTTGCGCCAGGGGAGGTTGAGGTTGGATGTGGGGAACAATTTCTTCCCCAAAGGGCTGTGGGGCATTGGAACAGGCTGCCCAGGGCAGTGCTGGAGTCACCATCCCTGGAGGGGTTGGACAGACGGACATGAGGTTCTCAGGACATGGGGCAGTGCCAGGGCTGGGGAACGGTTGGACTCGATGATCTTGAGCGTCTTTTCCAACCAAAACGATTCTATGAATCAATGTGGCTAAAAAAAAGAGTTGCTTTAATTCAGCTGGGGTTTGCAGGAGAAGAGTGGAGAGGGGCTGGGAGAGACGAGGGGTCTGTGGCTGCTCCCTTTGCCCCCCAGTACATCCCTGGGTCAGCTCCTCTCAGCTTAGGAGGTGAAAACTATTGTGCCTCAATCCCAAACCCGCTCCTTTCTTGGATCTTTTCCTCCTACAATTGCTGGTGACAGGAGCAAACGCACGTGCACAGCTGCTTGTTACGGGACACACAGAAATGCAGCAAAAATGCTCATCCTGCGTCCAAAACCAGTGCCCAAACCTGCTTTTGGCCCAGGTTTATGTGTATTAATATCTCTCCTTGGTTCCTGTGCCTGCTTCCCCAGCACACAGGGGCAAAACAGACTCTCTGGGGAAGAAAAGCATCTCCCTAAGGATATCTGTCTTTCCTGATGCAAAGACTTACACCTCCCGAATTTCCATATTCGCGTGAGCTCAGCACATGCTGTGCTGTACCTGGGTAATGGCCCAGCTCGATATTTATGAAGTGTGATTTATTACTGTTGGAAAAAGGAGGAGAAGGCGGTTTTTACCCCTCAGAGGCAGACATTTTCAGCCCCATCGGAGACCTGACCGTGCGGGCACAGAGCAGGGGTGGGAGGACGCCTGGACACGGACAGTGCTGGCCAAGCCTAGAAGCATTGCAAACTCCGTCTGCAAGAGGCATGGGCTGCTGTCTGTCCTGATTTGAAAATAAGATTTTCCTTTCTTTCAGCAGCGCAGCTGTGGAAAAAAAGCGAGTTTGGTGGAAACTTTGGCATGGTCGGTGCAGTGACAGGCTCTCCTCTGTCCCCAGGTGGTGAGCAGGAAGGAGAGCAGCAGCAAGAAGAGTGAGGATGTGCTCAGCCAGCTCAGGTCGAGATCCGAACACCTGCAAAACCTCTCCCTAACCAAGTTCATCAAACGTGAGTGTCTGCATCCCCTGCCTCCCGCTTGGATGGGGTCTCTCTGCGCAAATATTGGTCGTGGCAGGGCAGGGTGGTAAGAAAAAGGGACATTCCTCCCTGTGCTCAGCCTAACTCCTCCTAACTGGAGAGAATCCAGCGGAGGGACACAAAGATGAGCATCTGGAGCATCTTTCTGATGAGGAAAGGCTGAGTGAGCTGGGGCTGTTCAGCTGGAGAAGAGAAGCTGAGAGGGATCTGATCAATGGGAATGACCTATTAGAGAGCAGTGTAGGGGAAAGGGACCTGGGGGTCCTGGGGACAGCAGGGTGACCATGAGCCAGCACTGGGCCCTTGTGGCCAGGAAGGGCAATGGGACCTGGGGGGGATTAGAAGGGGGGTGGTCAGTAGGTCAGAGAGGTTCTCCTGCCCCTCTGCTCTGCCCTGGTGAGACCTCATCGGAATATTGTGTCCAGTTCTGGGCCCCTCAGTTCCAGAAGGACAGGGAACTGCTGGAGAGAGTCCAGCGCAGCCACGAAGATGCTGAAGGGAGTGGAGCATCTCCCTTATGAGGAAAGGCTGAGGGAGCTGGGTCTCTTTAGCTTGGAGAAGAGGAGACTGAGGGGTGACCTCATCAATGTTTATAAATATATAAAGGGTGGGTGTCACGAGGATGGAGCCAGGCTCTTCTCGGTGACAACCAACAGTAAGACAAGGGGTAATGGGTTCAAGCTGGAACACAAGAGGTTCCACTTAAATGTGAGAAGAAACTTCTTCTCAGTGAGGGTGACGGAACACTGGAACAGGCTGCCCAGGGAGGTTGTGGATTCTCCTTCTCTGGAGACATTCAAAACCCGCCTGGACGCCTTCCTGTGTAACCTCACCTAGGTGTTCCTGCTCTGTCAGGGGATTGGACTAGATGATCTTTCGAGGTCCCTTCCAATCCCTAACATTCTGTGATTCTGTGATTCTGTGTAATATCTCAGGGTGGGTGTCAGAGGATGGAGCAGACTCTGTTCAGTGGTGCCCAACGCCAGGGTGAGGGGCAACGGGCACAGACTGAAACACAGGAGGGTCCATGTGAACATGAGGAGAAACTTCTTTGCTGGGAGGTGCCAGAGCCTGGCCCAGGCTGCACGGAGCGGCTGTGGAGTCTCCTTCTCTGAGACATTCAAACCCGCCTGGACCGACCTGTGTGATCTGCTCTGGTGACCCTGCGTGAGCAGGTGGGTTGGACTGGGGGATCTACAGAGGTCCCTTCAACATCAACCATGCTCTGATTCTGTAACTCCTAGGCAAGTCCTCAAGATGCAGCTTAGGCAGACTGTTGAGTTTAATTAGATCTGCAGATCTCACCCTGGTCTGCTCACAGCAGATGCTCGCCATCACATCCAGACCACCCTGCTCCACCTCATGCTGGCCGAAGCATCTGGGGTTGGTAACTCTCAATGTTGAGTGGCTTTATGGCTCATTTGGGCAGTGGGAGACAGAGACCAAGGTTTGAGCAATGAAAATCAGAGGCATGTTTGTACAGGGTGATCTTAATCCCATGCAATTAACTTGTTTAGAAATGAGGAGGCTCCTTGTGCTGAAGGGAATCAGCTGGGCTTCAGTCTGTGGAGGCTGCCGTTATGGCTTGGTTTTTTTCTTTTGAAGGAAATACTCTGCACTTGGGCAATTACTTAAGAAAAGTGACCCTCAGAAGTCAATCTATGCCAGCTTCCTCCATATTTCCTGAACACTATCCCTTTAATTTATTGGAAATTCTCTGTTTTATTAAGGTCAGCGCAGGGCAGGCACAGCCAGACAAGCGTGGGCAGGTTTTTATTCTGCTCCTTGCACTGTTTGCTTGCCAGCCTAATGCTAAATTAGAGGAGCAAGTCAGGGGTTTATTCGTCCCCCCCTGACCTTGTTGCACTGTCATTTAGAAAACCCGTGCGATGGAGGTGATTGCGTGGGAACAGATTTATAGCGCTCAGATGGGATTTTCACAGCAAGACTCTGCTCTTTGCCTCTGAAAAATGAATAAAAACGAGCTGCCCGCTCCTGTGTGAAGAGAGGAGGAAATATCTTACTTCTGCTTGAGCTGCAGGTTTGGCTTGGAGTTTGCATCGGGGCAGCTGTTGTCAGGGCTGTGGAAGCTGCGCTAATAAATTCATTATTTCTGAGAATTTATCCCCTGAAGACCAGTTCTGAAAAAAAAAAAAATGACATGTCTGTAGTTTTTGTCAGGAGAGCAATCTTGCTGAAATCACCGGGATTTCCAATACAAAACTGGTTTTAGAGCCAGAAAGTGGACAGTAGCTGGTGTGTGATGGTTTAGATGCAAGCAATTTGAGTAAAGTCTGAAGACTTTAGTGCTAGCTCATCTGTGGGTCACTGGAAAGAGAATTTTGCCTCCTGTTTTGTGATTCTCCTGCTTATTTTTTTCTTCTTTCTGTCACTGAGCATTCTTTCATCTCTATTTTTGCTATTCTTTACTACATGATAGTTTATGCAAAAAGTGTTTGGAGATTTTCCAGCCTGAATCACACCACAGTTTTATACCTTCTGTTGATGGGGCTGTGCTGTAAAATATTTGAGATATACCTGCTTGGTTTTTCTGAGTTCATCTGCTAACTCTGCATGCAGCGTGGGGAGGAGGAGATGAACATTTAGGAGATGGGCAGTGCCAATCCACCACCAGAAAAGACACAGAGCAGATTCCTACAATACCTTGTAAGGGAAATAGCAATGTGTATATTAATTCAGTCTTAAGTCAACGGTTTTTCATTGCTTGTAAAAAAATATGATTTTTATGAGCAAGGAGCTAAGGCTTATGCTGGAGATGGCTGTTGGCAAGAAGTGGCTTGGACCTCATCTGCTTGCTGGTCCATCTGCATCTCGAGGGGAGCTTTCGCAGATGGTCCCCTTCCCAGAGTTGCCTGGTACTTTGGTGTTGTCCATGGGACAGGCAGACCCACGCCTGCTCAACGTCGATAGCTACGGGTCCCCTGTTCACTGATGGCTTTGCGTCCCCTGTTCAGGGTGGGATGAAGGTCACTGATGACTATGGGTCCCCTGTCAGGCGTTGGGATGAAGGTCGTTGATGGCTGTGGGTTTCCTATTCAGAGTGAGATGAAGGTTGGTGATGACTACATGTCCCATGTTTGGAGTGGGATGAAGGAAAGCATTAGGATACTACATGAAAGGAGGTTGTAGCATGCAGGGTGTTGGTCTCTTCTCCCAAGTAGTAAGTGACAGGACAAGAAGAAATGGCCTTGAGTTGTGCCAGAGGAGGTTTCAGTTGGATATTAGGGAAAAATTCTTCACGGAAAGGGTTGTCAGGCATTGGAACAGGCTGCCCAGGGCAGTGGTGAAGTCACCATCCCTGAAGGTGTTTAAAAGGCATTTAGATGAGGTTCCTAGGGACATGGTATAGTGCTAGAGTTAGGTTACGTTATGGTTGGACTTGATGATCCTGAGAGTGTCTTCCAAACAAAACAAATCTATGATTCTAGGACTGGATGAAGCAGTGACTGCACAAGATCTCAGATTTTTCCCTATGGTATTTTAGTCCTATTCCTCCTGCATCCCTCATAAGACAGAGTCTTCCCTCTGGTTGAGGTCTTTAAACATACTTGAGGTGTTTGAATAGCTCAAGTAGGTTGTAAAATGGACACGGAGATTAGGGCTGTGCTTTGTTATTTGGCTCATCTACAGGTCTTCAGCCACTTTCAGCTAGAAGATACTTTGTGCCATCAGTGCTGGGTCTGCCCAAACAAAGCACTTGGGGGTTGGAGTCCATGGAGTCAACACTTGGTTGGAGTCCATTGAGTCAACACTTGGAGGTGGCTTCTCGCTGGTGTTAAAACCAATTGCAAACTTTGTACTTTCACATGGACTATGGCAGGATGGCTGCAAACTCAACCTGGGACCAGGAACACTTTGCCTGGGAGGAAGGCAGAGACCTTATTGCGGCCTTTCTGGACTTAAAAGGGACCGAGAAGAAAGATAGGGACAGACTTTTGAGCAGGGCCTGTTGCGATAGGACAAGGGGTGATGGTTTTAAACTAAAGGAGGGGAGATTCAGGCCAGACATGAGGAAGAAATTGTTGCCCTGAGGGTGGTGAGAGCCTGTCCCAGGTTGGCCAGAGAGGTGGTGGCTGAACCATCCCTGGAGACATCCCAGGCCAGGCTGGACGGGGCTCTGAGCAACCTGAGCTGGTGCAGATGTCCCTGCTCATGGCAGGAGGGGCACTGGATGAGTTTTGAAGGTCCGTTCAACCCAAACCCTTCTGTGGTTCCATGATTCTATGAATGCAGCATCTCCTGTTGGGAAGTGTCCCTTTGCCTGTCACCTGGAGGGAAGAGGGATGTCTTTCCCTAATGAGTGGCCAAAATGCAGCTCCTGCTCCAAACCTGTCCCAAGCCTGGAGAAACTCTAGATGAGAAAGACGATCTGTTCAGGCTGTGATTCAGAAATGTGCTTGAGGAAGCTCCTTGAGCAGAATAAGACTGAAGAGCACCTTTCAAGGTTCATAACTTTCTTAAGGGCTTGTCAGAGGCAAGTCTTAATTTACTAAGCTGACCTGGAGGAGCAGGATGTTCAGAAATGCTGTTTAGTCACTTATTTCAGGTTAAATGATGCAAAATGCAGCATGATTATGGAGAAGGAAATGCGTTTTGGCATTTGTTCTGTTGCTTCAGTGCACATGGTGATAACTGAGAGCGAAATCAGGCTTGCGGGAATTTTTGCTGTTTACTTTGTTGGGAACAAAATGAGAATGGGTTAGAGCCCATCCCATGAGATCCTTCACGTTCTGCATTTCTCTGGAAGCCACTGGGCTTTGCGTGTTTCTGGGGCAAGGTGTGATGAGCAGAGAGCAGTTTGCAAAGTCCTGGGAACTCAGCCTCAAGGACAGGAAAGAGCTTTTCCATCCACACTCAGCAACAACAGGATGGAGCTGTGTGCGGGATAAACACTCAGGCAAAGCACTGGGGACATTTCCAGACAATGAGGTCAATTATCCAAGAAGGGAGCAGGCTCCACACGCTGTAGTTATTCAAAAGTAGGAAAGTCAAAGCACTGTGGGGAACGATCACAGCCCTTGCACAGATGCTCTGTGTGACATTGGGTTGCACCTTCCTCCTCGTATGCACGACATGCTCCTTTTGCAGGCATCAGACCTGCTCACAGTAATCAAAAAAAGTAGGATTTAGCCAGTCTGAAGTCATTTCCATTGCTAATTTCTAGGCTTCTGTTGAAAACACCTGGGAGGATGTGCGGCTTCTGTTGCACATACTGGGAATTAATCCATTAAAGGTGATCTTCAAAGCAATTAAAACACTGGGCTTGTGACTTGTTTGTTTCTCTGTGGTGCCTAAAGATAGTTTCAAGGATATTTTTTTATTATTATTATTTTGAAGTTTCCATTTGCTCTTAGTATCTGCCTGGCTTCCTCTCCGGAGCGGTAAGGAAGATTGAATTAGCAATGAGACAGTGATTGCAAGGACGGCAGTTTTGCTGCCTCCTACCATGAAGTGGGAGATTTGCTCACTCTGGGAGCTTCATAGCTCTGATCTTGGGTGGCAGAAGGGTGTAGTTTGACCGAAAAGACCAAAGAACTATAGGGAAAAGAAATATTTTTGGTGGAAGATTCCCACTACCTCCCACAAAAGGCTGGATTAGCTGTCAGGAGATCTTTCAGCAAGCTGAGGTGAAATCGGTCAGATTATCTCCATTGTGCTGGCTGTCTGTAAACCACTTCATGCAGAAAGGTGATCAGACACAATTTCATAAATAAGAGTTCACAAGGGGTGACGGTTTTAAACCAAAAGTGAGGAGATTCAGGCCGGACATGAGGAAGGAATTGTTGCCCTGAGGGTGGTGAGAGCCTGTCCCAGGTTGGCCAGAGAGGTGGTGGCTGAACCATCCCTGGAGACATCCCAGGCCAGGCTGGACGGGGCTCTGAGCAACCTGAGCTGGTGCAGATGTCCCTGCTCATGGCAGGGGGGCACTGGGGGAGCTGGGAAGGGCCCTTCAACCCAAACTGTTCTATGATTCTATGATTCTTATTTGCAATACATCTGAGATATTCTAGCATGTAAAGTGGGCAGGAATATGCTTTGGAAAGGAAGACCTCCATTGATACTTCAGAGCAAAACCACTTCTCTTTTTTGGGGTTCACCTCGGTCTAGGGCAGAGATATCAGAAAGGAGGCTGTAGCGTGGAGGGTTTTGGTCTCTTCTTCCAAGTAGCAAGTGATAGGACAAGAGGAAATCACCTCAAGTTGCACCAGAGGAGGTTTAGATTGGATATTAAGAAAAAATTCTTCACACAAAGGGCTGTGGGGCATTGGAACAGGCTGCCCAGGGCAGTGCTGGAGTCACCATCCCTGGAGGGGTTTAAAAGGCATTTAGATGAGGTTCTTAGGGACATGGTTTAGTGCTAGAGTTGGGTTACATTATGGTTGGACTCGATGATCTTGAGGGTCTCTTCCAACTGAAATGATTCTGATTCCCTCTCTGGTTGACTGCTAACCTCCCATCCCTCCAGCACGTCAGTATTTCATGGTCCTTGAACTTGCCTTGCACAATTGAACCCCCTCTAGTGCCCTGAGTTTGCTGCTCCCCAATGTCTTCAGATGCTTCCCAACCCCTGAGAGCAGCATGTGGAGCCGCAGAGGTGATACTCCCATGAACGAGAGCTTTGACTTTGTGCATGGGAGACCCCCTCGCAGCCACGGAGGGACCTTTGCTCTTCACAGAACTTTTTTAGGACAGCCAAAACAAATACACAGCTTGGGGGCAACTCCCAGGCAAGCACAAGACCTGCTACAGTCTCCCAGCGCCTGTGTGCTGGAGCAGATATAAAGGTTGTCCCAATAGTTCGTGAGCTGCTAAGAATTAACATCATTAATTTATGGCAGGCCCTTGTGTTAATCCTCCCTGTTAATTCCTTATCTCTGCTCTAGCATATTTGCTTTCAGAGCCCTCATCTGGGAAAATCATCATCTATTTGTGTGGAAGTTGCCCTTTGCTTGCATGCTACAAAGCAGGACGAAGAGCAGGGGGGAAGGGAATGGTCCAGGGGGAGCAAATGCATGAGCAGAAAATGGGTTTGGGATGCGCACGAAGGAGAAATCATAGAATGATGGAATCATTTAGGTTGGAAAAGACCCTCAAGATCATGGAGTCCAACCGTTCCCCCAGCCCTGGCGCTGCCCCATGTCCCTGAGAACCTCATGTCCGTCTGTCCAACCCCTCCAGGGATGGTGACTCCAGCACTGCCCTGGGCAGCCTGTTCCAATGCCCCACAGCCCTTTGGGGAAGAAATTGTTCCCCACATCCAACCTCAACCTCCCCTGGCTCAACTTGAGGCCGTTTCCTCTGCTCCTGGCGCTTGTTCCTGGGGAGCAGAGCCCGACCCCCCTGGCTCCAAGCTCCTTTCAGGCAGGTCAGAGATCAGAAGGTCTCCCCTCAGCTCCTGTTCTCCAGCTGAACCCCCAGCCGCTCCCATCACACTTATGTTCAAATCACACAAAATCGTTCCAGGCTGGAGAATGCAACCTCCCAGCTGGTGGGTATCAACATCAGACATCTCTATTCTTGCAGTGCTGGGAGCAGGGCAGCTGTCTTTGCGGAGCAGACTGAAAATATCTTTTTCTCGAGCAGTAAACGGTTCAGCCTCGGGGGAATTTGCCTGAGTGTTTCTTGCCTGTAATAAAAAAATACATCTTCATGATTGAAATGAAATGGACACTGAAACTGCAACTGCAGCAAACAAATAAATTAACTTTTAATGACTTTCCTGTTCCTTTTGTATTTTAGTAGAAGCCCTGCCAGAACACTTCAGGGAAAGGAACTGAGGCTGTGTTTGCTCGGCCATGTGTGTTTGTAGCAGCCCCTGTGATCACTCAGTGCCTTCAGCCTTCAGCCCGTGGGTGGTGGGGGAAATATTGAGGTTTCGATCTTCCTCTCAGCTACTCTAGTACAGTGCACCCATTGAAGGCAGGAGATATAGACAGTATTTACAGAGGCTCAGCTGAAAAAAGACATCATAAGGCCCTGGCAGCTCTGAAGAAGGTCTCAGCAGGAGATATCGCTGCAAAAGGCAGCAGATTCGTCTTCTGCATTTGCAGAGTTTCGGGGTTACTTGAGCACATCACCAGAGTGTTGATGTGAGTTACCAATATTCTTGAGTCAAGATGCTTCGCTTAGAGTTTAGTAAACACTTCTTTACCAAGAGAGTGGTCAAACATGAGAATGGGCTTCCTGGAGAGGTGGTCGATGTCCCAAGCCTGCCCATGTTAGGAGGCATTTGGATGATGCGCTTAAAAACATGCTTTTTTGGTCAGTTCTGAAGTGGTCAGGCAGTTGGACCAGATGGTCATTGAAGGTCCCTTCCAACTGAAAATGTTATGTTCATGTCTTGTCTTGTCTTGTCTTGTCTTATCTTGTCTTGTCTTGTCTTGTCTTGTCTTCTCTTCTCTTCTCTTCTCTTCTCTTTCCTTCCCTTCCCTTCCCTTCCCTTCCCTTCCCTTCCCTTCCCTTCACTTCACTTCTCTTCTTCTCTCCTCTTCTCCTCTTCTCCTCTTCTTTTTTATCTTCTTCTATTCTACTGATGCTGACAACTCCAACAGTTTCCCATTTCATTGGCACAGACCCTTTACTTGTTGCCTGTTGTGTGCACATGCATTCAGATCAGTTTCCAGTCTCAACTTCATTGGCTTCAACAGAAATTAAGTGTGGCCAACTTCCGCAGCAGATCAAAAGGATTAGCAGATATGGAGGTGAACTCTGCATGGATGGGACATGTCCAGAGAAGAGTTGCCCTCTTCTGACATTCACTTCTAGGCTGGGCAATCTTTGAACTGAAAACCCTACTGTTTTTCTTTACCTTTTGCAACAACAAACTTCTGCTGTTGATTCGCCCATCCCACGGCTGATTCTTGAGGCAGGTGGGATGAAGGATCGTCAGCTTTACTCTCTCACCCTGTTTTGAAATTTTCAGGTATTTAATTTTTGCAATGTCCTGATGCTTCATCCTGATTTTTTTTTAATATACAAATGGTCGTGCAATCAAGCCTCGAAATGATAAATCCTGAAAGCACACATTCTGCCCTTTTGTAAATGAAACATTCAGAAAAGGTTACCACTCTTAAATTAATTCTGCACAAAAAAGTGTAGGAAAATTTCAAGGTTTTGCCACCTTCTGTGGATGAGTATTTTGCTGTGCGCCTCCTTCTTATGCAGCAGGTTTCCCTTTTTCCTTTCAGATTTTCCTGTGGTCCTGTTGAGGAACCTGCGTCATCCCGTCTACCTGCTGGTGGTGTTGGCTCAGGTCAACCTCTCTGCCATGGTTGCTGGTTTAGCAACGTTCATGGCGAAGTTCCTGGAGAGACAGTTCTCCCTCACAGCGTCCTTGGCCAACATGGTCATCGGTAAGTGTTGCTGCCAAGGCTTGCCAGCTTCTGAGAACCTCTTATGAAACAATTTAGTGATTACTAAGCATCATCTCTTTGTCTGGAGCTGCCAGTCTCCTTCCATTACCTACAGACAGATGTGGCACAAAGTCCTTGCCCATATGATTTCTCAGCTACCATCTACCTTCCTTTACATTGCAGCCTGAGCTTGTTAGAGTAACATCTTCTAAGACCTGGATAAATGTTTGTTATCTAAAGCTGTTCACCATAATCAAGGAAAGGAGACTGACTCATTGCATCAAAGAAGCAAAGAAACATCAACTATGAATTATGCATGTTTCTGTAGCAGGAATTATAGTACATTGATCCCTTGGTTAAGGGTCTTAAAAAAAAAAAAAAGTAGATAGTAAATAAAATTAAAACCAGCACTAATGTATGCATGCATTTTGAAGATGCTTTGCAGCAAGAGACCAGTCAGGCTGGTGTCATAATCATGATTAAACTCCTCAAAATGTTTGCTATAGTTAGACTAATTGCTTGCAATGGTTGGGCTAATTACTTGCTGTTGGTATTGTTAAGAAGGAAAGGAATAAGTGTTAAGCAGGATGTGTGCTCCTGAGATTAGACTGCTTTTGCTTGTATTGGAAAATCCAGAATGTCCTGTTCAGGGCTGAGGTCTTCCTGTGTGAGCCTCTCATGGTAATAAAAAAATCAAGAATAAAGCCCTACTCTTATACTCAGTTAGAGAGTTCAGAGACACAAAGACAGAAGTATTTAAAATATATTTTTGAACAAACAGCATGCATCCTCAGAGGAAGAGCCTTCTGAAGTCTGCAACAAATAAATCAGAAGAAAGTGAGCAAGGCAGGCTGGCAAAGCCCAGCAACCCAGGCTAAATACAGGCAGAAAGGTTAAATGCTGAGACGGTTGTGTCCTCCACTGATGTGCCCTGCAGAGTTGTTCCCAGGCTTGATTTATCCATTCTGTTAAAGATGTGCACCCTATTTCTTGCACAAATTTATCTAGCTTTTGTTCCCAGCTTCTGAATCTTGCTTTGCCTTTTTTTCTGCCAGATCAAAAAGCTTTTTGGAAATCCCTTCTTTCTGTGGGTATTTATGGACTGAAAACAACCTCTCTATCAATTCTTTGTTGAATTAAACAGATTGCATTTCTCTGGTATCTCACTCTAAGGTGGGTTTTGCAAAACTCCACGTCTGTCGTGGAAACCTTCACAGTTTTGTAATGATGATAACAGAAGTCAGCACATTACTGCATTACAGATAAATTAAATACCCTCTCCAGTTTTCATTGATATTTGCTCCTGTCTACGCTGAAAAGTCACATTTGCTGGATTAACCAGAGCTTTTTGCTGGTCCCTACATCTTCTATGCATGGATACATAGGACAGCCAGTTTGCTGTGAGATCCTGCTATTTTTGCAAAACTGCTCACTCTTAGCATTATTCTGTCAGTCCCTGCAAAAACCTGGGTCTCCTCCACATGACCAATGCCAAAAAATAGGGATCCAACAACAAACCCTCTGGGCTTTTGCTGTAACGAAGGGACCGATAGGGCTCAGGGGATGGAAAACAAGGACCTGCCTTTCCCCAGGTGCTGTGAACATCCCTGGGGCCATGGTCGGGATCGTGGTGGGTGGTGCCATCCTGAAGAGGTTCCAGATGTCCCTGAGGCAATGCAGTGCCATGTGCGTCCTCGGCATGTTCCTCTGCCTGCTGCTGGCGTTCCCCCTCCTCTTCCTCGGCTGCCCCACGCAGAAGGTCGCAGGCGTTACCTACAGCGAGAGGTACGGACATGGGGGGGTCGTTCCCAGGGCTGTGGGTACCCCCCATCCCCAGCTACAGTCCTTGGGGTGGAGCTGGGCATTAAGCAGAATACCCAGAAATGCATTTGTTCCCTCATGAGAAACAGTTAATGGTGATAAAATAAAACTAGAAATTAACACTTGCATGAATAAACACTGAATCTGCTGCATCCTTACTCGTTCTGATTTCATCAACTGGCAATGAAACCTAAAGTGAGTGCATTTTTGGCACAAACAGCACAAGGTTTCGTCTTGGAAAGTGCGGCACGTTACTCACATGCAAATAATTTGGGCAGGGGCCAGCTCTGGGATCACACCTTCAAAGCTGTGGCTGCTTCCCTACGCAGCTGAAGGTGGGCAGAACCTTCTTGTCTTCCCTCAAGGCTTGGTCCCCGTTGCTGTAAATTCACATGTTCATCATCCTGTGGTCTCAGTGGATGCTGGTCCAAGCCCTCAGTGGGAAGCTCACCACCTCCCACCCGTAGTGAGGTGTTGCTCTACCCCAAACCCCATGTTTGGGCCCAAATCTGAAGGAAGTGGGTGATTCCCTTGACTATTCACGGTCAGGGTGCTTTGCCCAGGCAGAGCAAAGGCTTGGTGGGTTATAGTGGAATTTCTGTGGGTCCTCACTTACATATGTGGAAGGTTTTGTTAAGCAATCAAGTGTTTCTTTACTAATCTCAATATACATGCAGTATATTTTCTATATAAGATGCATATTAATGATACTCAACACCATGCATTAATATTTTCTTCCTGTCGTAGCTCTGAATTTGGACACCATGCCATGGAGTGCAACCTCCAGTGTAACTGCCCTGAGAAAGCCTATAACCCCATCTGCGGCTCCAACGCTATCGAGTACACCTCCCCCTGTTCCGCCGGCTGCAGAGCTGTAAATATCAATGCAGAAAACTCAGTCCTGGTGAGTCATTCCCACTGTGTCCTGACTTGGGATGGCTAATGAGGGATGACCAAAGCAGCGCTCAAGTCTGGCAATGAGGTTTTCTGATGTTCGTTAGTGTTGGACAAGATCTGCATGGCCCTGTGGGATGAGCAGGGAGAGGTTGAGAACACCCCAGGAAAACTTGTAGATGGTGGCTCTTAGCACTCTCCAATACAATGCAGCTCTTTCCAGTACAGGTCGTTGGCCAACGCAGCAAGGAGAAACCTTTTAGGTGTCCAGAATTTACGATGTCAAGGTGTCCTTCCCCATCTACCTCTCCCTCCAGGTCAGGTTTTATTCCACAAACCCTAGCTTCAATATAGAATTATAAAATAATGGAATAGTTTGGGTTGGAAGGACCTTCCCAGCTCCCCCAGTGTCCCCCCTGCCACGAGCAGGGACATCTGCACCAGCTCAGGTTGCTCAGAGCCCCGTCCAGCCTGGCCTGGGATGTCTCCAGGGATGGTTCAGCCACCACCTCTCTGGCCAACCTGGGACAGGCTCTCACCACCCTCAGGGCCAACAATTTCTTCCTTGTGTCCGGCGAAGCCTGGAGGGACCATTGCCCCAGTTCGCACAGCACTGACGTTTAACAGACCTTCATTGAATGCTCTGGGAAGGCCTCATTAAAGCGATGTTATTCCACCTTTCAGCCTGCAGATTTTCAGGTTAAAAAGTCATGATCTGATTGCAGCCTGCATCCTCTCCATAAGTACCGGTTGTCAAGCCAAGTGTCTGCGTAAGAGGATAATTTAGCTGGAAAGTCCCACTGTGGGGGCTAGAGAAATGGGGTTTGCTCTTGGCTTTTCCTTAATTTGCAGACTTGGCTGGGTTATTTTTCTCTCCTGTGCTTCTCCCTCCTCTGCTGCTCCCTACCTGCCACCAAAACCCCAACATGGCTGAGTTTTCCCAGTGCCAATTGTCTATTGGCTCTCCAGGCAATACAGTTCAACAAATAAATAATAAGGAAATCTTTTCCAATTCAAATACCTATCTGAAAAATGTTAGCAATCCATACACAGTGAATAGTTTTCCGCTGTGTTCTTGGCACAGGATATAACAGCAGCATGGGACTGTCTGGGCACTTCTTAGCAGCATTTTGTTAATTAACAAAGCTTCATTTTAATAACAATTACACTTTGTGCCAGAGCTTAGTCCCAAACGTGCTTTTCTGCATCCCTGCGCCTGTTTTTTGTACAGCGGATCCTTTTTAACTGTTTCTTCCTCCTCAAAGATGCTTCCAGCCCTTTGACACCCAGTGCTCCTGAACGTGACCCGCTCCTGCATTCATTATACATCTAATTATGTGTAGCCACATGCTACAGCGAAACCAAGGCTCCCTTGATGTTTCCAGGCAAATGTTGCTCAGTAAAGCCAACATTAGCTCTTCCTTTAGTGCTGAGATGATTTGCTGAAGCTTCTTTCCACCTATTGATGCATCTTGACCCCATTTATGTTGTGCAAGAGCTTCTTCTGCACAGGGACTGTATCTCAGTGTGTTGTTATAAATGCCAACCCATGAGCCAGCATGTAGTCAATGCAGCATGTTGCACCTCCCTGGGATGAGGGAGCTCATGGCACACAGTGATGTGGCTACAGATGCTGGTGTCTGCAGAGCAACCTCAGTCCCTCTCTGGTTTTGGGTATTACCTGTTGCAGGAAAGGAAAAATATTATTGCAGCTGCTCCAGCTCCTGTTTCCTCTGCTATATTATACTTTTCTTACCATTCTCAGTATCTCTTTGCCAGTGCAGGGATCTGTGGCACTCATGGAATCATTGAATAGTTTGGGTTGAAGGACCTTCCCAGCTCCCCCAGTGCCCCCCCTGCCATGGGCAGGGACATCTGCACCAGCTCAGGTTGCTCAGAGCCCCGTCCAGCCTGGCCTGGGATGTCTCCAGGGATGGTTCAGCCACCACCTCTCTGGCCAACCTGGGCCAGGCTCTCACCACCCTCAGGGCCAACAATTTCTTCCTCATGTCTGACCCGAATCTCTCCTCCTTTAGTTTAAAACCATGAGCTTCACATGGGCCCATTTCTCGAGCTTGTCCAGGTCCTTCTGGATGGCAACGAAATGGATGCACAAATGGAAGGGGCAGAGTCCTGCCTTGTGACTCCATCACATGCCATCTCCAGCCCCTTGTCTCTATTTCGCTTTGTGCAAGTCCCCTAAATATTGTGACTCCAATTCTTTGTAAAAGGTGGCAGTCGCACGGATTGAGCGAGTTTTAATCTATATAATTGCATTTTTATTAACTGCTTTGGCCCAAATTCAGCTCAGCTATCATAGGCACTCATCTGTGGAGAGTCCTCTGGAGACCCACCTCTCCCTCCATGACCGCAGAAGGAGCCCAGATGATGAGTTTGGTTTAGTTTGTTTCAGATGGCTGGAGAAGATAAATCCCAGTCTTAATTTAAAATATTAAATCCTCTTTCCTAGAAGTGGGAGGAGGGATTGTGTCCATTTTCATCTCAAATCTCCCCCATGCTCTCAACAGGGAGCAGTTCCTTCTGGGTCTCATTTATAGACATTGGCCATCCCACTGTGAACCTGTCCCCCTCTGGCAACTCATTATGCTCATTTTAAAAAAAACAAGAAACAAAAAAACCCCAAACCAACTAACCAAACAAAACCCAAAAACAACAAAAAAAGAGACAGAGAATTGTGACTAAAACGTTGAGAAAAACAAAAAATCCACATCTCTTGTCCCCAGGCATCATTCTTTTGCTAACACTGAGCTAGTTATTTATGACCCTCTACTCAAAAGTGAGGTTTTGAATTTTCCCTTACCAAGTATTTTCTCATTTAATACTCCCCTGAGCTTGGGCTCTGGCTTTGGTTGCCAGCTCTGCTCAACACGTAGCCCCTGGATGAAAGTTGGAAGGGACCTTCGAAGCTCATCCAGTCCATCCTGCCATGAGCAGGGACATCTGCACCAGCTCAGGTTGCTCAGAGCCCCGTCCAGCCTGGCCTGGGATGTCTCCAGGGATGGTTCAGCCACCACCTCTCTGGCCAACCTGGGCCAGGCTCTCACCACCCTCAGGGCAACAATTTCTTCTTCACATCCGGCCTGAATCTCCCTCCTTTAGTTTCAAACCATCACCCCTTGTCCTATCACAACAGGCCCTGCTCAAAAGTCTGTCCCCATCTTCCTTCTCGGCCGCTTTTCAGTCCGGAAAGGCCGCACTAAGGTCTCCCCAGAGCTTCTCTTCTCCAGCTGAACAGCCCAGCTCTCTCAGCCTGTCCTCATACGAGAAGTGCTCCATGCCTCTGATGTGCGTGTTTATTTTTCCCCCGCTGCTCCCTGAAGTGCTGAGTGCTAATTGCTGCTAATTATTTACAGACAAAACCTAAACACCCTTGCTGCCTATGACAGCTGGCGGCTATCCCTGGTACCTCCACAGCATTGAGCCGATGAGCAGCCTTTGGGTTTTCTCTTTGCAGAACTACACCAACTGCAGCTGCATCTCTGGAAACGGGCTCGAGGGGTTTGCCAAGCCCGGGACCTGCGGCACTGGCTGCTCTCACCTCTTCTTGCCCTTTGTGGTCCTGTCCTGCCTGGCTGGGATCCTGGCCAGCACGTCCCACACGCCGTCCTTCATGCTCATCCTCAGGTGAGCAGACTGGGTCGGTTTGCCATGGTGTAGGTGCAGCCACGTCTTTAAGCACAGCAGAAAAGGCATCCAAAGCTTGTGCTTGGAAAACCTTGAATTGCAGAAAAAGTTTTTCTCCAGCTGAGTGACTGGAGAGATAAATCAACCCTGTGTTGCACCTCCTGCCCGGTTTCTCACATTGATTTTACATGTTTTTTGCATGGGCGTGGGTGATGGGGCTTCCCTGCTCCTGTCACCTGGCAGTGCTTGTGGTTGTCCACCTAGGACATGTCTAGGACATCTAGGACATCCAGGCTATGTCTGCCTCAGGAGCAGGCTGGGCTTTGCTAGCAAAAACCTGGCATATCTGGGCAGGACAGGAACATCAAGAGGCTCCAGTCTCAAATGTTGAAGTGGGAGAGACCTTCAGGACTTGCTCTTGAAGACCGTGCACTCACTTCTGCTGCCCTGAGGCCACTAAGGCTCTTCCAAGGTCTCTTGGGCTGTTTCTGCTGAACTCCCTGTGGAATTAAGGGGTAAATGGAGATTTCAGGCTGCTGGAGGCTTTATCATGGAGACACCAGTGCTGCATGGCCAGCTGCTCTATGTGGGGAGCGCGGTGTCCACCAACAGGGTCAGCCAAGGAGCAGCAGGTGGGTAAGTGGGTGTCACACCATGCCAGACCCCCTGCGGCACCTCCACCCACCGACGGGGCCGTGGGGCTCACAGGAGCCCCGCGTCATCCCCAGCACCCCCCATTCCTGGCCTCAGCACAACCTTCAGATCCAGAAACCAGCCTGCTCCTTCTCCCCCCCCACGGCTGATACCTCCGTAACGAGATGCACCATTAACTCAGCATTAATTTCGCACGGCAGTACTTTGGCAGTTTTTAGTGCAGCTCCGCGTTAAGAAGTTTAATTACCTTCCTTTCCTCTGATGGATCTTGCTTGACTACAACCCCCCTTCCCAGCGCAGAGAAGCCATTCTCCGTGTTAGTCTGTAAATGATATTTCCAAGCACATTTCTGTTGTCGAAACACTCACTGTTGCTTTTTAGGGAAAAGCTGTGGTTAAAACTTGTTTTTACCTTGACTCCCAGGTATTAAATCACCTTTTATGCCATGAGTAAACTACAGCAGTCAGAGAGGAAAGGGAAGCTGAGGCCCCTGAGGTGGGATGACCTGGGAGTCCTCTGCCACCAAGTCCTCTCCCATGTGTGACCCCAGCAGGAACCACAGCCTGAAACATATATTTCAGAAAACTGGGATACCACCAAAATATACCCTGGGGCATCCCACCTCAAAAAAAGCCACTTCCTCAATGGGTAAATACTTTTTCAGTTGCAAAAAGCGTTCCTTGTACTGCTTGTGTTTGGCAGATCCAGCGGCTATATTGGTTTTTATTTGTGTTTTACTCATACGGATTCTTTAAATTGAAAGTCAAAATACTTAGCTGAGCTCCTCCCTGTCTCTTACCCAGATTGGTAGGTTTTTCAGGCCAAGAAAAGGCTGTGGTAAGCTGCTAGCCCTAATGAATGAAACATCATTATTTTTTCTGACGTAAACTGGAACTGCCTGGGGTCCTTGGCGGTTGGGTGGAAGGATGAGTTTTTTGGGTAAGGCTTCACGCAATGCCAGTGGGGGAAACATCCATCTTTGTGCAAATGCCAGAGGGCACACTTTCCATTTTGTTTTCTTTTGTTGTTTTTCTTTCAGGAGCATCCAGCCTGAAGACAAATCGTTTGCGGTTGGGATACAGTTCATGCTGCTGAGAGTTTTAGGTAAATTAAAACGTGTTGAAATGCCATCCTGGAAAACCATGGCAGCTTTTGGGGATTTGTGGGCATTTCATCCCTGAGCAGCCCCGAGGCTGCAGAAATGCTGTTTATTCAGATTTTCAGATTGATCCAAGCCTGTCCTAAGACAGAGAAAGAGGCTGCCTTGCAAGATCTGGTGGGGGGTTACACATGATGTGGAGGGGACAAGGCATCTCTGTGGGGCTACATCTGCATGGCTAAATAAAAGAGGGCAGGGAATAAGTTTGATTCCAGGAGGACAACCCTTGGTTGTGTGCAGATGCTGCCGTGTTTGCCTCCAGCTTATCAGGGTGGTTGCAAACCATGTCCTGTCATCCCACTGATTATTTTTCTTATGGTGAAAATTCCATTTTCACCTGGAGGCCCCCAGAACGTGCCGCTGCAGTCCTGGGAAGGAGTGCAGTGCAGGAATGAGGCGAGCATCATTCCTGGGATGAGCGATGGTCCATTATCAAAGAGCGATGAGAAAAAAGGGACCTTCTTGTGTCTTGGTGGGGTGCAAACACACAGCCAGCCCTTGGCGTGCTGGATGGGACCAGTAGCTTCATTGGCCACAGCAAAGAAGACCATGTCCAGCCACTGTCCACCTTCTTATCACATGGGAAAGTAACCAGGGTTATAGAATCATAGAATAGTTTGGGTTGAAGGACCTTCCCAGCTCCCCCAGTGCCCCCCCTGCCATGAGCAGGGACATCTGCACCAGCTCAGGTTGCTCAGAGCCCCGTCCAGCCTGGCCTGGGATGTCTCCAGGGATGGTTCATCCACCACCTCTCCGGCCAACCTGGGCCAGGCTCTCACCACCCTCAGGGCAACAATTTCTTCCTTATGTCCAGCCTGAATCTCCCTCCTTTAGTTTAAAACCATCACCCCTTGTCCTATCACAACAGGCCCTGCTCAAAAGTCTGTCCCCATCTTTCTTCTCGGCCCTTTTTAAGTCAGGTTGTGCCTGTCCTGGCAGAGGTGCTCCCGTAACATAACAAAGCCCCCTCTGACCTTCTCCTTCCAGCCTGGATGCCAGGGCCCGTGCTGTACGGCAGCGCCATCGACACGACCTGCATCCTCTGGGAGAAGAAATGCGACAGGAAGGCAGCCTGCAGATACTACGACAACAACCTCTTCAGGCAAAGGTAGGGATGAGCGTCAGCATAAGGGCTGAGGGTGCAGAGGGAAACCCAGGGGGAATGTGGCATCAGGCCACCTCCAGTTTATCATAAGTTGTTGCACATGCCATGGTAAGAAAATAGGGGCACTCACATCCCCCCGGCCCATGCTATCTCCCATTGGTGACCAGGAATGGTTTGGAAAGTCAAAAACACAAGCCAAAACCCTGCCAAAGACCATGCTAACTTGCTGCTGTAGACCACAGAGGTCCACTTCCAGAAGCATTCCCTCCATTATAGTGAAAACAACCATTCACTGGAACAACCTCTCCATGGACATGGTAACCTCCTCATCACTGGGGTTTTTCGAGATATGAGTGGACAAAGTGCTAGATAATCTCACCTAGGCCCCCTTTCTCCCAAAAGGTTGGACCAGATGATCTTCTGAGGTCTCTTCCAACCTGGGCTGTTGTGTGATGCTATGATTGCTCATTCTACCAGCATAGACACAAGCAGTCTGTCCTGACACCTTCTCCATGGAGGTAATACAGCAGCAGGGGTGACCCCAGCCTCAAAGCTGCCTGTGAGGTGGTGCAGGGTCCACGCAGGGTGCCTTGAACCCTGAGGTTCATCTTCCAGCAGAACAGCCCAGCTCAGCAGGCAGAAGACACCAAATCTAGCCTGTGCACTGTGGGGAGGCTGGAAGGGAGCTGTAGGTGGGTCTTCCATCCCCTTTGCAAATTCACCGTTGCTGAACGACTCAGTGACCAGCAGCTGCAGCAAGTCCTATTCACCCTCAACCTCAAGATACATTTTTATAGGCCTCTTTCTTTCCACAAATATGTTCTCTTAATGTAACATTGAAAAGAAGTGCATCTTGGATAGCTTCTCCTCTTTCTGCCACTCTTCTCGGGACCCAGGCTTGCAACAGTTGCTTGTCCACTGTTGAATGTGCCCAAGGAACCCAACCCCATGTTCAGGGTCTGCTGGGTCTGGGGACATTGAGTGTTGGTGCTTGGTGCACATAGGAACATCCTTGCTACCCTGATCTATTGTGTTTCTGCACCACAGGTACCTCGGTCTCCAGTT
Source organism: Caloenas nicobarica (assembly GCF_036013445.1). Taxonomy (NCBI): domain Eukaryota; kingdom Metazoa; phylum Chordata; class Aves; order Columbiformes; family Columbidae; genus Caloenas; species Caloenas nicobarica. The sequence goes on along the minus strand of NC_088245.1, from coordinate 214,702,927 downwards.
TTTCTTTGAAGTGGGTGCTTTCCTGTGCTTTGTGACTGTGTATGTGATTCTCAGACGACAGGAGAAGGAAGCCAGCAATGCTGCAGAGACAAAGGCAGACCCAGAGAAGGAGAAACTGGCAGGAAACTCCACAAAGAGCCCAGAATCCAAAGTGTGATACCAAAAATGTGAACTGCAATCCGCGTCCGCAGAGTTGAAGCCATATGAATAAACCCTACACTTGAACTGTGAAGGATGGATGCTTGGAGTGATAGACGATGGAGCTGCTTCCTAATCTTCTGGGTGGGATGTTCTACTTCTGTACTGCCGTGGGAGTCTGTCTGTACACTGTTCTACACCTGCCTCATCCTCCTCGGTGGTGCAACTTGCTCCTTCATATAGATTAGCCCACACACATTAACTTTTGGACGCAGCAGTCTTCTGGATTGATGTCCTCCAAAGCATTTGGTGACAGTCTTGGTGATGTCAGCACTGAGCATTAACCATATAGCTGAAGGGTTTTGTTTGTTTTTTAACGAATCATTTTTAAGAAATGGTTTTGTACTGAACCCATAAATCTCCATGAATGATGGTTTGTCCTTGCCCCCAAAATGTCAGTTGTTCTTTTTGCTTTTGTGGTGTTAGATGATCTCTCTTCCTTGAAGGCTTCATCCAGCTCCAGCTGACACTGATGGGATTTTTGTCCCAGGCTGTGGACCGTTGCAAGGACCAACTCACATGCTTCATCTAGATGCTGCTTTAGTGGCAAGGGGAAGGGATGAGGATGCTGGGGAGGGGAGGACATCAAAAAGAACCACAGGTCCAGCCCAGAAGAGAAACTCCAATACCCGCACACTCGTGGCAGCACATCCACATTTTGCAGCGATAATTATTATAATAATAATTCTCATTTTTGCATTATCAGTGCTTGTCACAGGAGCGTACTGAAGCATGTGAGCGTTATGAGAAAGGGAGGTTGAACCCAGCCCTCTCGCAGACTGGGCAGAGCTTGTGGCTAAAGCCATTCGACCACAGAGCCAGCCAGCCCTGCTGTGCTCCTTGAAGGGGTTACTGTCAAATTCAGTTATAATTATGGGGTGAAAGTGGAATCTGGTGTTATTTTGGTGCAGCTCCCTTTATTTTCTGCATTCTTCCCATCCCGGGGCTCCTTTCTGCCCAAGCACAAATTGTGTTACTGGTCTTATAATACCAGTCTGCAACCAAACCATTGAGTAACTTGTCATTTTTGGCTCCAGAATGGAATTCAGGAAAGAAAACAGAAGTTCAGTCCAAATATGCAGAAGAGAAAAGAAATACACCGTAGAGAAAATTCATTAACTCCTCACAGCCTGGAAAATACTCCTATGGTAATGTCTGGGGTGTGCAGAGAAGTACAGCGGTGGACAGTGGAAAGGCCAGTGGTTAAGTGGCTGGTTTAGATATTTCACCAGAATGTTTGCCCAGCCCTTTTCAGAGACCCAATTAAGACACTTCAGAGTGAGAGAATTATATTTATTTTATTTTATTTTATTTTATGTTATGTTATGTTATGTTATGTTATTTTACTTTATTTTACTTTATTTTATTTTATTTTATTTTATTTTATTTTATTGTTTTGGGAGGTTTTTTGCATGTTTTTGTGCAGTGCTTTTTGTTTACTGAGGAGCTGGTTGAGAGAGTCTACAGCCACATTCACAGGTACCTACACACAGAAGTGACTTCTGACTTAAAAGAAGGTTTTAGAAGACAGACGTGAGCATGGTTGCTGAAGAGATGTAGGTGGACCCATTCAAGGAAGGATGAGTAGCATATGCTAACCATGAACATCAGAAAGCCAAATCTGGGGGAGGTTTGCACTGTTCTCAGTTTTCAAGCCATGACTAGGTAGCATCTGTTTCTAAGACTAGGAGTAGGCACAAGGTTCTTTGGGGAGTAATAGGGAGTCATAGAATCACAGGATGGTTTGGGTTGAAGGACCTTCCCAGCTCCCCCAGTGCCCCCCTGCCATGAGCAGGGACATCTGCACCAGCTCAGGTTGCTCAGAGCCCCGTCCAGCCTGGCCTGGGATGTCTCCAGGGATGGTTCAGCCACCACCTCTCTGGCCAACCTGGGACAGGCTCTCACCACCCTCAGGGCCAACAATTTCTTCCTCATGTCTGGCCTGAATCTCCCTCCTTTAGTTTAAAACCATCACCCCTTGTCCTATCACAACAGGCCCTGCTCAAAAGTCTGTCCCCGTCTTTATTCTCAGCCCCTTTTAAGTCCAGAAAGGCCGCACTAAGGTCTCCCCGGAGCTTCTGTTCTCCAGCTGAACAGCCCAACTCTCTCAGCCTGTCCTCCCAGCAGAGCTGTTCTAGCCCCAGATAATTTCTGTGGGCCATGAAGAATAGATGGGCCACCATGTTCACAGTGGTCCCTCCAGCTCTTGGCAGCCCATGGATTTGTGACATCCTCGCTGCATCCAGCAGAGAAGAAGGTTCTTTCCTGGCTAAGCACAAGCCCTCAGCTCGCATACAAGGGTTTCCTGCCTTGTTCAGCACAACCTCAAGTCACTCCAGGGTACTTTCCAAATCACAACAAAAAAATAACACCACAATTTGCTTCATATAGCATGAAAAGTTGAGCTGCAATGTGCTTTGTCAGGAACTGTGTCCAGTTCTGGGCTACGCAGTTCAAGAAGAACCAGAAATCACTGGAGGGAGTCCAGCGGAGGGACGCAAAGATGCTGAGGGGTCTGGAGCATCTTGGTGATGAGGAGACACTGAGAGAGCTGGGGCTGTTGAGCTGGAGAAGAGAAGCTGAGAGGGATCTGATCAATGGGATCAATATCTCAGGGTGGGTGTCAGAGGATGGAGCAGACTCTGTTCAGTGGTGCCCAACGCCAGGGTGAGGGGCAACGGGCACAGACTGGAACACAGGAGGGTCCATGTGAACAGGAGGAGAAACTTCTTTGCTGGGAGGTGCCAGAGCCTGGACCAGGCTGCCCAGAGCGGCTGTGGAGTCTCCTCCTCTGGAGACATTCAAACCCACATGGACACGATCCTGTGTGACCTGTTCTGGCGAACCTGCCTTAGCAGGTGGGTTGGACTGGGGGATCCCCAGAGGTCCCTTCCAACCCCAACCAGTCTCTGTTGGGGGTTGCAGAATGACTTTTATAAAGTCAGACAGGCTGCACCTCCCTAACATTAGGACAACTGACTTCAGGTGGGGACCAGACCGTGCCCAAGCATGAGAGCAGCACAACCTGGCAGCAGTGGCCACCACACAGGCCCAAGGAGCCCTGACCTTTGTGTTTTCATCTGCCAGTGCAATCCTTCTGCAAAACCAACGCTGACCCTTTGCTCGTCCTGCTCTGCCTGGGTCTGCTGGGTTGTTGGGCAGCGGTGGGGACAAGAGCAGGCTGTAGCTGTGGTCTTGCAAAGCAGACAGCATAGCACCCGATTTCTGTTATAAATCACAGGGAGACCCTCACAGCGATGTCTGTGCAACCCTCCGAAAGCCCCCCCCAGACTGCAGCAGCTGTTCCTTAATCCTCACGATTGCTCAAGCCGTGGTGCTGCTTATAGAAAGGAGGGAGAAAAAGGGAAATAAAAAACCCAACACCCTTGCACAGCAATTTGTCTTCTAAGTTTGTTCACAAACAGTACCAGGCAAAGACAAACAGCCAGTTCAATTATGTCCCTTGGATTGGGGTGGTGGGCAGGCTGCACAGTCCCTCGGCCATCCAGGTCTGCCGGGCTCATGATGGATGCAGGAGCAACCCACAGGCTGACCTGGCCAGCATGGCATGTTCTCACTGCCAGGCTCGGAACTCTACATCCATTTTCCACTTGGAAAACTCCTCCTACCACATCGTACAGAGATTTTTCTCAGGCAACGCACAAGCTGGTACAACCTGAATTCTTCCTTTCCTCAGCACCCCTCCAGCAGGGCAGAGTTCCCTGTGGTTAAGCATCTGAGGCAATTTGAAACAGTGTGTCTTAGCTTTGTGGTCAATTATAGGCCTGTGATTATTCTTTTACCATGGTAATTTCCATTAATTTGGGCTGGAGTTTCTATAAAGAGGAATAAAACCATGGTTTTTTCCCCCTTTCCCTCTTCTGTGCTCTTTAAGAACACTGTTGAAAGGGACCGACTTGTAAGAGAAGATTAAGAAGAGGCAGTTAGGAAAGGCTAGCTCCTGCTGTCAGCAGGGAGAGAGATAAAAAACAGGAAATAAGAAAAGATTGTCTGCACTGAGGTAGGAGGAAGAGTGTTTGATGGAGAGCAAGGGGCAGATAGGAGGATTGCAAAAAAAAGGAAACAAAGGAAGGTGTAGAGTCAGCAAAATCCACCCTGTGCTGTTACGATTTGCCAGGTTTTCCCCAGAGGAGATATATATTCTCCCGGAGATAGTTTAAAATAGATTTTACAAAGTACTTAAGGATATACCTTAGGCAACAGCCATTAATTGCATAGGGGAGATTAAGACGAGTCAGTCCAGACTGCCTTAAGTCCATTGACTTTCTTCAGTCTTGCTCCTTTGTGCTCCAGGAAGGCTAAAGGGCAGAACCTACAGCAAGGCAGGGGTAGCAAAGACATCCAGACCAGGAGCTGAATGCGCTGGATCACAGAATCATAGAATAGTTTGGGTTGAAGGGACCTTCAAAGCTCCCCCAGTGCCCCCCTGCCATGAGCAGGGACATCTGCACCAGCTCAGGTTGCTCAGAGCCCCGTCCAGCCTGGCCTGGGATGTCTCCAGGGATGGTTCAGCCACCACCTCTCTGGCCAACCTGGGACAGGCTCTCACCACCCTCAGGCCAACAATTCCTTCCTCATGTCTGGCCTGAATCTCCCTCCTTTAGTTTGAAACCATCACCCCTTGTTCTATTGCAACAGGCCCTGCTCAAAGCTCTGTCCCCAGATTTTTCTCTGCAGCCCTTTGTAGCACCAGGGGTCACAGATGTGAAGGTAAAACAGTCTTTAGAGCCAGTGAGAACTGCACAGGGTCAAGATGATGAATTAAAGCAGGAGAGAAGATTGTTTCTCCAACTACAAGAAGGCTTTGCAAGGTGCAAAGAGGTTGGGAGGGTGGCACCAGTTCCAAGAAAAGCAGTGAACTGGTGAGCAGAGACAGGTAGCTCTGCAGGAAAATATCTTCAAGGCTGGGAGCTGCTTTTGTGTAGAGTTACCACTTCTGAATCACCCTGTTCATGTCAATCCCTTGCAAATTCATCCGTGGTCTACAGCATCTTTTCATTATAGAATCACAGAATCATGGAATAGTTTGAGTTGGAAGGGACCTTCAAATATCATCTAGTCCAATGCCCCTGCAATGAGCAAGAAGACGTTCCCAGCCATGGTAGAGGGAGTTTGAACAAGATGATCTTTAAGGTCACTTTCAACCCAAACCTTTCTATGATTCTGTGATTCGATGATCTCCACACCCTCTCTCATGCCACCTCTGCCATTTCTCCAGCCCTCCTTCAGCCGAGCAGTGCCTTGGGCATGCAGACCCTGTCCTGGACATAGCCATGCTCCAGTGCTCTGGGTTCTCCCTGTTGATGGGCACTTGGGGTGTGAAACCACCCTCCAGAGGTGTTAGCACTGAGCATCATCACTTCTCTGCTCTGGTTGGTCCTGAGGAAGTCCCAGCTATGCCTAGACGAGTGCCGCACTTTCAGAAATGTATGAAAGAACCAGAGAGGGACCAGAAGATGGTGATTCAGGGTTTAGAAAACACAAGCTGGGAGGAAGAGGTTGAATCTGTTGGGTTTGTTTACTCCAGAAAAGGGAAGGTCAAAGGCAATGGATAAGTAAAAAAAAAACCACAATCAACTTGCTGTCAAGAGGATAAAAATCAGGTTTTCCCCTGTGTCTCCTGAGGAAAGACAAGAAGAAGTATGTTAATTTTGCAATGGATATTTGAGCTGGCTGCTCTGGAGGACTTCCCAGTGCTCTGACCACTGGGCCAGGCACCATGGGTGAAAGGGGAAGGCCAGCTCTGAGAGGGCTAGTCCAGCTTTATTTTGGTGTCTCAACTCCTTCTGGTTTGAAGGTAACGGATGGTAACTTGTTGAGGTACTTTGGAGTGGTGCCTCATCATCATGGGTACCACTGCCCCACCATCATTGTGTTGTCCTGGCTACCAAGGGATGCTGTGCAGCTGTTAGACAAGAAACCTTGTTAGGACTGGATGGAAAATGAATGAGGCTGGGTTAGATCTGCAAAGAAAATGGGTTCAGGGCTGATAACAGAGGAGGAGGAACTGGATCCATCATAAGAAAGTTCTGGGATGGAAATCTCAGGCTGTTAGAGACCTCAGGTCACTACAGCAGCAGCGTTGGTGGCTGCAAGTTCCAGGTTTGCTGTAATATCCATGGTGTTATGGAAAAATTGCAAAGGCCCATCTGAATTTCCAACCCTCTGATCGTCTTTGTGACCTCCTTTGGACTTGCTCCAACAGGCCCATGTCCTTCTTATGTTGGAGATCCCAGAGCTGAACACAGCACAACACCTGACAGAGACTCGCACTTGAAGAAAAGGGGATAGGGAGGAATTTGAAAAGCTTCCCAGGGTTGTCCTATTTCCTCAAAGCAGGGCCAAGGCCACCTCCTCCATCCCTGATGAGAGGTAACCCAGTCCTTCCCAGCAGCCCCTTGCCAGAGGCCAACAATTACTCAGGTAGAAGACGTGACACCAACGTCCCAGCCAGGGATGATGACTGCCTTGTTACCGAGGAGTGAAAAACGGCGGTGCAAATGGTGAAAGCAGCAAATTCAGTAATTGCTCTTGTCAACTGTATTAAATTGAGCCAGCTTAATGCAGCAGTTCTTTGGGTGACCCTGGCCAACACCTGGACTCCATCCATCCAGCAGTACAGGGGGAGCAGGGTGCCTTGATGTCCCACCAAGCACAGATGAAGGTTTAAAAAGGGGCACAGCTGCATTTCCAGCACTTGACATGGCTTGACATTGCTTGACAGTCTCTTACACAAGGCAGGAATGGGGACCAGGACCTCTAAATGGGGCTCACAAAAGATGAGGTGCAGTACTAGGAGCTGATAGAACCTAGTAGAGACAAATACCAAGGAGGTGTGAGGGAGATCATAGAATCGCAGAAGAGTTTGTGTGGAAGGACCTTCCCAGCCCCCCAGTGCCCCCCTGCCATGAGCAGGGACATCTGCACCAGCTCAGGTTGCTCAGAGCCCCGTCCAGCCTGGCCTGGGGTGTCTCCAGGGATGGTTCAGCCACCACCTCTCTGGCCAACCTGCGCCAGGCTCTCACCACCCTCAGGGCAACAATTCCTTCCTCATGTCCAGCCTGAATCTCCCTCCTTTAGTTTAAAACCATCACCCCTTGTCCTATCACAACAGGCCCTGCTCATCCCCATCTTTCTTCTCAGTCCCTTTTAAGTCCTGAAAGGCCGCACTAAGGTCTCCGCGGAGCTTCTCTTCTCCAGCTGAACCCCCCAACTCTCTCAGCCTGTCCTCCCAGCAGAGCTGTTCCAGCCTCGGGTCATTTCTGGGGCTCCTCTGGCCCCTCTCCAGCAGCTCCATGTGTGTCCTGTGCTGAGGACCCAGAGCTGGCCCAGCACTGCAGGGGGGTCTCCCCAGAGCGGTGGGGCAGGATCACCTCCCTCTACCTGCTAGTCATGCTGCTTTTGATACAGTTCTCTGCCTAGAACGTCGTAGCAATTCTCTTTTTTCCATCCCGTTGCCCCATGATCAAAGCCCTTGCTTGGGGCAGAGGAACCCAGACTCCAAACCTCCATCTCCATGAGGGTTTTCAACGTGTTGCATCTTGTAGATATCAGCACTGGTGCCCCTTCCCACTAAACAGCCTGTCTGGTGAGCTGTAATCCAACCCGTGAACATTCACTGTTGGTTCAAATCTCTGCAGACTGGAGAAGAAAAAATATCAGCAGAGTTTGCCAAGGATTCAGTGAACATGGTTTTTCACTGTCTGTCTGAGTGGGGAAGGATCCAAGGCTGAGAGCTACTTTATAGCTAAGCACAATGCTCATTCTTCTGGAAAAGAGCAAAGCTGAGGCTTTTAAATAACCTAATATCCCCTTGGTCTATTTATCTCAGCTAGATCTCACCCTGGGATGCTCCTGGCCATTGATCTGCTGCAATCAAAGCCCCAAATGTTTCTCCTGGTCATCTCCTGCTGTTAAAGGAGCAGATTTTTCAGCAGAGGGGATAGAGATGGTCCCACGTGGATTTGGTGACTGTTCACAGATTGCGAACAAAAAACCTGTGTCAAAACCCACTGAATGTTTCTACTAAGATTCACTCGAACTGCCTCTGGCAACCTGAAATCTGTTCCCAGAAAATGCTCATTGAAGAAACATGATTTGTAGCAAAAACACCGAGAATCCCTGTGCCTGGCCATAGCCTGGGGCTGAGGCAGAACTGCGAGAGAAACCCAGTTCCTGGTCTGGGGAAGAGGAAGTCAAAGAATATATATATATATATATATATGTGCGTATTTATATGTGAAATATAGAAATACTCAGTTTAGGAAGGTCTGTGAAGTTCCCATGAGGATACGGAAAAGATGAGCCAAGGAATCACTGACTTGCTATCAATTAACCCCACAATTCACAGAGGTTGGGAGTTCCTGGAGGATCTTAGAAAGGGAAAACTGAGAAATCAGGCAGATCCAGACCCAGCTCAGCCCTGAGCATCAGAAAGATGCTGTAGCAATTGCTAACTCATGTACAATCACTTGGATAATAATGTCATGGCTTGTCACAGGCAGATCACATAAAACATTTAATTTCTCCTTTGGGCAGGTAACTGGCTCATCTGGGAAAGCTGTGCTACCTCTTGACTTAAGGATTTTGATCCTCCCCCACCGTATTCTCATAAACTAATTAACAGCCATGTGAAATTATCATGCAGAGAGGAAAAAAAATAAGGGGAAAGAGCATGCTTAATTGGAAAGCTTCACTTCCAGGAGTTACGGGTGGTTTACTGCATACCCAAAAGGATTTATCTAGCAGAATCTCACTGGGGTCTGTCTTGTCTCTGGCACTAATCAATATTTTAATTAATGACTTGGATGATGAGAGAAAGAGGAGCTAATAAAATTTCTGCCTGCGGTTGCAAGTGCTGCTGATGGCAGGATTGGAATTCAAATTGTTCACGGCAGATTGGAGAAGTGGCCTGAAATCAATAACACTGGGATTCAACATCGAGAGCAAAACAGTGGTGCCGAGGAAGGAGGGCTCTGGTGCAAAATCTGCCTTGCAAGAAAGGGGATGTGGCAGCCACCTCTCATACAGAGTAGCTGTAAAGAGGAGGGAAGATCAGAAAAAAAAAATTAGCTGGGGAAAATCTTCAACTGCAGTGAGGTGCCCAAGCAGATTGTTAAGCCCTGGGTCCATCAGGGGAAGGTTTTAGGAATGGGAGATGCAAGTATCCATCTGTCTAATCCAAAGTCACAGTGTGACTATAATAAAACCAAAATATTTTCTTAGACCAAAATATAAATGAGGATGTTGAGCCCCTTCCAACCTGCCCTTCCCAGGCTCTACTGAAGTGTTGAAGAGCAGCAAAATGGAGAGGACATCTCGGGACCCTGTGGATCCTGTAGACAACACCAAGTTGGGTGGGAGTGTTGATGTGCTGCAGGGTAGGAGGATCTACAGAAGGATCTGGACCGGCTGGATCTATGGGCTGAGGCCAATTGTCTGAGGTTCAACAAGGCCAAGTACCGGGTCCTGCACTGGGGTCACACCAACCCCAGGCAGCGCTCCAGGCTCGGGGAAGAGCGGCTGGAAAGTGCCCGGCGGAAAAGGAGCTGGGGGTGTTGGTGCCAGCGGCTGAACATGAGCCAGCGTGTGCCCAGGTGGCCAAGAGGCCACCAGCATCCTGGCTGGGACCAGCACTGGTGTGGCCAGCAGGCCCAGGGCAGTGACCGGCCTGTGCTGGGAATGGGGAGGCCAAACCGCGAACCCTGGGAGCCAGGGGAGGTTGAGGTTGGATGTGGGGAACAATTTCTTCCCGAAAGGGCTGTGGGGCATTGGAACAGGCTGCCCAGGGCAGTGGTGGAGTCACCATCCCTGGAGGGGTTGGACAGACAGACATGAGGTTCTCAGGGACATGGAGCAGTGCCAGGGCTGGGGAACAGTTGGACTTGATGATCTTGAGGGGCTTTTCCAACCAAAATGATTTGATGATTCTATGATGCTGTGGCAGCTGGCACTGCTCGGGAGCTGGCCGCACTGCTGCTATCACCGCTGTGTCAGTGCCGCCAGCTGTGTGACAGTGAGTGAACCAGACAGGTGACACGTTCAGTATGGTCATAGGTAATATTTTCCCAAATAACAACTTTTTTCGCCCGTGCATCTCTCTAGCAGGTGGGAGAGCTAAAGCCAATACTTATTTGGGCATTAAAAGGATACAAAATTCATGTAGAGCTTAGTAATGCTCAAAATTATATCAGGCATGGTTGCAAATGTAAAAGGGAAGAAAATCTCTTACTTTAAAGTATCTTCTGTCTGATGAGGAGCAGGAGAGCTTGCTTTTGGGGTTTCTGCTGTGGCCCAGCATCTGAGACAGGTTATAGAGCAATGCAAAGTGCTGCTGTGACTTGATCTGGCAGCACCCACATCCAACAACGTGCCTGGTCTTGTGGCTTGTCCCCCAGTTGGTGACATGAAAGAAAGCAGATCCTGACATGGAAATGTGTGAGAGAAATTCGTGCGTCTTGTTGGAGATCACTGTGCTGTGCAGGCAAGCATGAAAACAGCCAACATCTGTTGGTTCGCTGCCTTGCTTTGTGAGTTTTGACCGCACGTCTGGATTTGGGGACAGGAACACAACTGGCATCCACAGGGGTCTACAAGACCATGGACTCCAGGGTTCCAGCCAGGCTTCCTACCCCAACACCAGGGGAGGTGTGGGAGCAGATTTTGGGATCTTCTACTCCAGTAGCAGGAACCCTGCAGTTTCATAGAATCATAGAATCATCTAAGTTGGAAAAGTCATCTCTTTTTCAAGGACCTGAGGGAATGGCAGGAAGATGTGCCAGGGGAGAGTCAGTTGGACGTGAGGAAAAGGTTCTTCACCCAGAGGTGCTGGACACTGGAACAGGCTCCCCAGGGAGGTGTCGCAGCCCCAAGCCTGGCAGGATTCAAGAAGCATTTGGACAACATTCTCAGACACATGGTGTGAACTGTGGAGTTGTCCTGTGCAGGGATGGGAGTTGGACCTGATGATCCTTGTGGGTCCCTTCCAGCTCAGGACATTCTGTGATCCTATGATTCTAAGAAATAAATCTTAGTCTGGCTAGTCCTTCCTCATTTGTAAGCCATTATAAACCCACAGCTGAAATAACCCTTACTAGAGTTACCTGAAAGAAGGTTGGAGACTTTGGGGGGTCGTTCTCTTCTCCCAAGTAACAAGCAACAGGAGAAAAAGAAAGAGCCTCAAGTTGTGCCAGGGGAGGTTGAGGTTGGATCTGGGGAACAATTTCTTCCCCAAAGGGCTGTCGGGCATTGGAACAGGCTGCCCAGGGCAGTGATGGAGTCACCATCCCTGGTTGAACAGATGCAGAGATGAGGTTCTTAAGGACATGGGTTAGTGGTGGACTTGGCAGCGTTGGGTTAACAGTTGGACCCGATCTTAAAGGTCTTTTCCAACCTAAACGATTCTATGATTCTATCACCTTTTTAAGATCATTGAGTCCAACTGTTAAGTTGACAGAGGCTCTCCATGAACAAGGCACTATGAGGCTCATAGACCCTGCAATGCTGTAGCAGGTAGAGAATCACTGAATCACACCTGCACGGTGTGATCTGGTGCTGCTTTCCAGAAGGTCTCACACCAAAGAAGCTGCAGCCCAACAGAACTATTGCAAAGAGCATGTAACCTGCCTTTTCCATCACACCAAATGAAAGGAGGAAGGGGAAAGCTGAGGGATTTGTGGCTGCAGGGAGGATCTGAGCTGCTCCTCCTCTTCTCCGTGCTGCGGCCATATCTTGTTGCACCATTTAGAGAAGTGGCACAGATGCTTCCCTGCTGCATAAAAGGTATCACCTCCAATTTTTGACTTACTACAGCATCTCTAAAGTTAGATTTTCCATTTTCCAAGCAAACTGCAGTCTCTCAAAGAAGCTGGAGCTATGCGCTGTCTCTGGGAGAGCTCACAAGTAGAGCAGGGACAGGACCACTATTTGGACAGGAGATCATCAAGAAAAGACTGTGTCCTGCAAGAAACGTTGCTGTTGCGTAACAGTTGGCTTTGCTCTTGGGTTTGATCAAAGACCCACCACCATTTGGCATCTGCCTGGTGCATGGCAGGGAGAGGTCAGAGGCAGCTGTGAATTCCAAAATAGTGGTTTTTTAAGACAACAGGAAAGAAAAAATAAATATCTCAGATCCCATGAAACGCTACTGATTGCTCTGGTGGGCTTTTCTTGTAAGCAGTAATTGCACCATCAGACCAAGACCAAGAAAATCATCCCTGTTAGCCATTTCTCCAATGATTCCATTCTTCATTTGCTTCTCTGAAGTGCTGCATGGCATTTGACTGTCCTTTTAAAGAGGTTCTTGCATTGCAGTCTTAGTTACTTAGGTCAACATTTCCTTACAGAGCCATGACACCGGAGGTCACAGAGCACCTGCCATTTACAAACCTTTCTTCCTTCACCTGAATCTCAAAATACTTTCAGTAAAAAAAAATAAATGAGCTGTGCATTGAAGAATGACCATCCCATCCATGGGATGAAGCTTTCACCGGGGTGACTTCCCTGTCCCTTGGCCAAGGACACTGCAGGACATAGTGGAGATGGCAGCTGCCTGAGTGCACAAGAGGCAGAATTTACTGGGATTTGGCCATGATGCCGGCCCTTTGTTATAAGAGCTTTAAGCCCATATCATCCCCTTAAATTAAATTGGCATTGACCATAATTCACTTGCTGTCCTGTGCGGAGAAGTTACGACCCCTTGCACTTCGAGGCATAAAATTATCTCCCCATGTTGCTAAATTAAGTGCATTTTCCTCCTTATTGCCGAGTGCCCTCCCCTCTTCTCTTCCAGTTGTACTTACTTGAAGGTCCAAGGCAAACAGAGCAGAATAAATCAGGAAGTCTCTTCGGCGTTTAGAGACAGGTTGAGTAATGATTACTCATGAAATATGAAATTCATCTTTGGGGCTTAATGTACTTATAGCGAAGTTGTGTGGGAACTTGTTGTTGAAGGCTCTGAAATTATTGTGGCGAGGGAACAACATCCTTTATCATTTGGATCTGATAAGAGCTGACGCTGCGTCATTGAGCATATTCCAGCTTCATCGTAATCTGTTGCTTTCAGGGCACTGAAGGACAGAAGTGTTTTCAGACGGTGCTGATAAAGGCTGCCATAACATTTTAATCCCTCTCACCTCACTTTTCTAGTTAAAATGTCATTTCGTAAGTAGACCAGAACCTGAGACGGTTCCAAGCGGTGCACACTGTTATAAATTTCTGAGCAAACTTCGGTGAAAAAAAAACCTTTGCCCAGCTAAACTTGCTATTGAAACCTTCTTGCTACTATATGGGCTATTGAAAAAAGGTTTCCCTTTCCACTCTCCCCATCTCCTACTTCTCCCAGTGCAATGACCTACCTACACCTTGGTGACTGGATATATCCAAATTGCACTCGTACTGTCTTGGGGACTTTGTACTCTTTTTTTTTTTTTCCCCCTCAGCTTCTGATTTCTTATGACTGCTGGGCACAAATACAGAAATATTCAGAAATCTTTGCAAGCAGGGAGTACAAGCAGCCACATAGAGAGGACGTGGGTCTGGCCAGGCTGAGACACGGTGGGTCTGCACATCACTCACTCCTTCAGTCCCAGCTCTGTTCACAGGCGGTTCTCGAGGGAGACCTTCAAGGTGGGATGTGAAGGAGGCGAGAGAGATGCAAATAAATATCTGCAAATGTTTGCAGATAGATTTTCCAGCAGGCAACCCTGGAGAAAACACAGACATGTGGATAAAGCGGTGACCTGAGGCTCAAGAGGCTGGTATGGTGGGCAAGGACACAAGATGAAGGACCTCTATAGCATAGAGATGATATCTACACCTCCAGGGGTGGAGTAGATGGAGGTGTAGAGAGAAAGATAAGCATGTGAGAGCATATGGAGACCCACAGAGATGGAGAGGAGGAAGAGAAGTGATGCAGAGGAATGGGTCGTGATAGCCAAGGACAGCACTTCATAGAACAGAATCACAGAATCATAGAATCACAGGATGGTTTGTGTTGAAGGGACCTTCCCAGCCCCCTCAGTGCCCCCCCTGCCATGAGCAGGGACATCTGCACCAGCTCAGGTTGCTCAGAGCCCCGTCCAGCCTGGCCTGGGATGTCTCCAGGGATGGTTCAGCCACCACCTCTCTGGCCAACCTGGGCCAGGCTCTCACCACCCTCAGGGCCAACAACTTCTTCCTCATGTCTAGCCTTCTTATCAGCTCTTGTGGCTTGCTGCCTTCAGAGAGTTTCCAGAGAAGCACATCATGGATAAACATCTTCTCTCTTCATCCTTTAAGTGTTTCCAGCATGGGGACAGGAGACACCAACTGGCTTTGAGCCCTTGGGTGCATCCCACCCTGTGCCTCCCAGGGGTCTTTGACAGAGGTGCTGAGGTTAGTCTGAGTGGAGGGTGATGGAGAATACCTGTGTGTGAAAGCGATGGGAGGATGACGAGGAGGTGCCAGTTCATGCCCTCATCCTGCAGTCCCGCTGGGAGACACGCTGGAGCCATGCCTAGCCCCAGAGCAAGGAGGTGTGGAATATTTGCCTAAGACTCACAAAAGCCAAAATAAGCAAGATTTTGAGGCAGAAGATACCTGCAACAGACCTCTTTCCAAAAAAACATTTGTCACTGCCAACGAAGAGGAATCCAAGAGAGATGGGAAGGACCAGACATTTCAAGGCCTTGATCTTCCTCATTGCACATAGATGATGCTGAGCAGATATGTGGGTAGCAGAGAGGGAGTGGGTCAAATCTAGGAGCAAAAGACTGAAACTCATCTGGATTTAAAAAAGTATCACTTTCTCTTCTGGAAAAGTCTCATGTTGAGTGTAGCATTGATCTCCTACACCAGGAGCAGAAAGGGGCACAACCTTCATGACTGTCACCTCCAGTAGAGAGGTGACGCAGCTGAGTGCCCCAGGTCTGGAAAGACATGGAGCTGCTGGAGAGGGGCCAGAGGAGCCCCAGAAATGACCCAAGGCTGGAACAGCTCTGCTGGGAGGACAGGCTGAGGGAGTTGGGGTGTTCAGCTGGAGAAGAGAAGCTCCGGGGAGACCTTAGTGCGGCCTTTCCGGACTTAAAAGGGGCCGAGAAGAAAGATCACAGAATCACACAGAATCACAGAATGTTAGGGATTGGAAGGGACCTCGAAAGATCATCTAGTCCAATCCCCCTGCCAGAGCAGGAACACCCAGGTGAGGTTACACAGGAAGGCGTCCAGGCGGGTTTTGAATGTCTCCAGAGAAGGAGAATCCACAACCTCCCTGGGCAGCCTGTTCCAGTGTTCCGTCACCCTCACTGAGAAGAAGTTTCTTCTCAAATTTAAGTGGAACCTCTTGTGTTCCAGCTTGAAGCCATTACCCCTTGTCTTACTGTTGGTTGTCACCGAGAAGAGCCTGGCTCCATCCTCGTGACACCCACCCTTTATATATTTATAAACATTGATGAGGTCACCCCTCAGTCTCCTCTTCTCCAGCTCCAGAGCCCCAGCTCCTCAGCCTTTCCTCACACACGAGATGCTCCACTCCCTTCAGCATCTTCGTGGCTGCGCTGGACTCTCTCCAGCAGTTCCCTGTCCTTCTTGAACTGAGGGGCCCAGAACTGGACACAATATTCCAGATGAGGTCTCACCAGGGCAGAGCAGAGGGGCAGGAGAACCCCTCTGACCTACTAACCACCCCCCTTCTAATACACCCCAGGATGCCATTGGCCTTCTTGGCCACAAGGGCCCAGTGCTGGCTCATGGTCACCCTGCTGTCCCCAGGACCCCCAGGTCCCTTTCCCCTACACTGCTCTCCAACAGGTCATTCCACAACCTATACTGGAACCTGGGGTTGTTCCTGCCCAGATGCAAGACTCTACATTTTCCCTTGTTATATTTCATTAAATTTTTCCCTGCCCAACTCTCCAGCCTGTCCAGATCTCGCTGGATGGCAGCACAGCCCTCTGGCGTGTCAGCCACTCCTCCCAGCTTGGTGTCATCAGCAAACTTGCTGATAGTACACTCAATTCCCTCATCCAAGTCATTGATGAATATATTGAACAGTATTGGTCCCAGAACTGACCCTTGAGGCACTCCACTAGATACAGGCCTCCAACCAGACTCTGCCCCATTGACCACGACTCTCTGGCTTCTCTCCTTCAGCCAGTTTGCAGTCCACCTCACTACCCGATCATCCAGTCCACACTTCCTCAGTTTTGCCGTGAGGATGCTGTGGGAGACGGTGTCAAATGCTTTGCTGAAGTCAAGGTAGACCACATCCACTGCTCTGCCATCGTCAATCCACCTTGTTACGTCGAAGATGGGGAAAGACTTTTGAGCAGGGACTGTTGTGATAGGACAAGGGGTGATGGTTTTAAACTAAAGGGGGGAGATTCAGGCCAGACATGAGGAAGAAATTGTTGGCCCTGAGGGTGGTGAGAGCCTGGCCCAGGTTGGCCAGAGAGGTGGTGGCTGAACCATCCCTGGAGACATCCCAGGCCAGGCTGGACGGGGCTCTGAGCAACCTGAGCTGGTGCAGATGTCCCTGCTCATGGCAGGGGGGGCACTGGTGGAGCTTCAACCCAAACTATTCCATGATTCTGTTATTCTATGATTCTATGAGCTGGTGCTTATCCTGGAGAGAAGATGTTTAGGCACACAAGACAACACATGGCTTTTGGACCCTGGTGATAATGACAGGCAAACCTAGAGGAAATTATAGCTTTACTGTTTCCAGAAAACTGGAGAAAAGCTGTGATTAACAGCCCGGCCTGCCAATATCATTCTCCGAAATCCCAGCTGTGAAGTCTTCTGGATTTCTCATGCCTCAAGGGAGCAATTGCAAATGATGTTCTGGGAACAGAGAATGCAGGAGTGAGGGATATCTAAAAACAGCCAGGAGTCTATGGCAGCTCAGGCAAGGTGTCAGCTGCAGCGAGCACACTGCAAAGCAATAACACGTCCAAATAACGCAATGCCTTCTTTCCTGTGTGGTCTCCACCATCCCATTCCCACTCCCTGGACCTGCCGCTGGGATACCGGCCTCACACTCCCATTTTCCTGAGGCTGGAAGACATTGAAAGTGCAAATTGTGCACAAAACAGAGAAATGATGCAGTGACTGATGAGGACCATGATAATTTTTAAGCCACAAGCATCTTTCGTCACTGCCCCCCCGCCATACAGATGTCAGGATGTAGCTTGTACATTAAATCTCCTAAATGTAAACTCCCACATACCTCCATGTGAGCTGAGTTCCTCAGCTCCCATTGCAGATTTGGTTCTACAAACACAGCTGTGTAGTGTTATTTAAGATACTAGGGTACTAAATGTTTAAAATATGTTCCTGTATACTCCGTCTAGCAAGAGCACCCCATGGGAGTTTGTAGCGAGGAAGACATCAGTCTCTTTTCCCAAGTAACAAGCAATACAACAAGAGGAAACAGCCTCAAGTTATGCCGGGGAGGCTGAGGTTGGATCTGGGGAACAATTTCTTCCCCAAAGGGCTGTGGGGCATTGGAACAGGCTGCCCAGGGCAGTGCTGGAGTCACCATCCCTGGAGGGGTTGGACAGATGCAGAGATGAGGTTCTTAGGGATGTGGTTTAGAGGTGGACTTTGAAGTGCTAGCTAACAAGTGAACTTGATGGTCTTAAAGGTCTTCTCCAACCAAAATGTTTCTATGATTCTGCAATTTTATGACCTGCCACTGCTTCAGAGCCACCAAGAGAAGGCGCAGAAGAGGCTATGATGGACCAGGTCAGGTAGCACCAGGATGGTTTCTGCCTAGGAAGCCCCCCGGGAGAGGACAATGAGAGGAGGATACAAAATTAAACCCTTCCAAAGATAATAGCCCTGCTATAATTGTTAAGGTTTAGTTTGGCACATACTGACCAAATGGCCAAGTCTCAAAGGACACAATTCTGTAAAATATAGCAAATCCTGGATGCCCTCAGATCCCGTCGTGTTGGTGATGCTGGAAAGTAGCACGAATTGCGGCTGATCCAAGCCCTGAAGGTGATGAAGGCTTTCAAACACACCTCTCATCTCTTCTGGTCCATGCACAGCTTCAGCTTTAATTTAAAGGCAACTTTTGAGCCAGAGGACCCTGCCTGTAGCTTGGGTATAGTTAAATAATAGAAAAGGAGGGAGAAATTAGGCAGCAAATGTATATATAAATAATAAATAGCGAAGAAGAAAGAACTGAACAAAAGCAAAGGCAAGAGTGAAACAAGCAGGTGAAACATGAAGTAGAAAGTGACTCAAGACACCATGGACAGCTGTGGAGAAGAAGGCTTGAGATTCTCATTGGCTTCATCTGCTGGGGCTCCATCATGAACCAGAGAGTCGCTGGCTTGATTTGGGGTCAGGTGTAGCAAATACTGTGCATGTTAACCCATGGGGATACCTTGCAAGAGACAGAGCAACTTGGGGAATAAGAGCTGGGAAAGCTGCATCTGGCTTTTAAATCCAATATCTCTCCACAGCTGCAGGATGAGTGTGAAGTTTTTCAATTTGTACAAATAGTTTTAACTCTGTCCATTAATAACCTCCGTACGCTGCTGGCCAGCAAGGTGTGCTCATCCCTGGAAGGTAGAGATCTCTGTCATGCACAGCAGGGCAGAAATTTAAATCTTTAGAGTCTGAGCATTCCTGTGTCACCTGGGACCAGCCACTGCACCTCAGTTGGGCTGATGCATCACCCGCCCCAGTGATTCTATAATTCTATTCTATGATTCTAAAAGTCAGGGCTTCTGAAATGGATGGAGAACCATAGAATGACAGGATGTTTTGGGTTGGAGGGCCCTTCCCAGCTCCCCCAGTGCCCCCCCTGCCATGAGCAGGGACATCTGCACCAGCTCAGGTTGCTCAGAGCCCCGTCCAGCCTGGCCTGGGATGTCTCCAGGGATGGTTCAGCCACCACCTCTCTGGGAACCTGGGCCAGGCTCTTACCACCCTCAGGGCAATGATTTCTTCCTCATGTCTCGCCTGAATCTCCCCTCCTTTAATTTAAAACTGTTACCCCTTGTCCTATTGCTACAGACTTTATAAAAAAACATCTGTCCTCATTTTTTTTTTTTAAACTAGCTGCATGAATGACAGCCTATCAGCAAGGTACTTGCATTGCTTACAATCCCCTACTGTTTTGTGATGTTCCCCTGATCACCACAGACAGTAATTGCTGCTCTCCCCCTTTGCTTTTCATTCGAGCACACTCCAACCAAGACTGGCGAGGTCAGCAGGAAGAGGAATGATGAATGCACCGTGCACGTTGCCCAGCTGTCATAACAAGGATAGATGGTGCAAGTGCCATTTATCTAATGCGGCTGTATAAATCAAGCAAGGAGAAATGAGAACCTTCAGGGAAATCCCAGGGGTAGAGAAGAGGAGATTGGGAAGGAGTACAATATGGCTCTGATGTGTCACGGAGCCCTTTGTTCAGTGGAGATGGGTGGGAGGGAGCAGCAGAGGTGCCAGGGGATCACAGAATCATTTTGGTTGGAAGAGACCCTCAAGATCAGTGAGTCCAACCAAAAATATAAAGAGAGCAAGCGAGTGATTTGCACAAGAACTCAGAGGAGCACAAACTATGATGTGTGTCTGTGTTCAAGTGCCTGCACATGCTGAAACACCCTCCTTGCCCCACCAGACCCCAGTTATTAGTCTTCAGAATGACTCCAGCTTTGGCGAAAGGCACCGAATGAGCCTTTGCGGGGGGAAGCTCATACCCAAAGAGCTTTCATTGTGCCATGAAATTATTTTCTCTCCTCTACTGGCATTTCTTAATGGCTATTTTATTTGTTTCTTGCCCAGAGGCACAAAAGCCAAATAAAAGTGCCAATGGTCTGGGTCCAGCTCCTGAGAAAGGGCAGATTTACAAGGGATAGTAAAAACGTGTGTGTGTTTCTTATAAAGGGGGGAAAAGGTTTTTTCATCACATAACACAGCCACAAGTCCAGTGACGTTTCTTTTCCTCCCTTCCCCAAAATTCAGCCATTGACAGCCCTCACCCTGAGTGCAGGGAATCACTGAAGTGCTGTGGCTGCACAAACCTCAGTGCTGTGGTTTATGTATATGAGTGCATGAAAAGTCTTACATAGAATCACAGAATCGTAGAGTCATATAATCATTTGGTTGGAAGAGACCCTCAAGATCATTGAGTCCGACCATTAACCCAGCCCTGGCACTGCCCCATGTCCTGAGAACCTCATGTCCGTCTGTCCAACCCCTCCAGGGATGGTGACTCCAGCACTGCCCTGGGCAGCCTGTTCCAATGCCCCACAGCCCTTTGGGGAAGAAATTGTTCCCCACATCCAACCTCAACCTCCCCTGACGCAAATTGCAGCTGTTTCCTCTTGTTCTGTCATGCACATGGGTGGACATGGACCACCTTGGATCAAGAGTGAATCCTCTTGAATGGGGCAAGCAACCAGGATATGAGACCTACAAGAAGCCTCTGCCCTTGCTGGCACGTAGCCAGGTCATGCCAGGATGCCCAAGGGCGTCTCAAACTGCCCTGGACACCTCTGGCAGGCAACTGGACCAGTATCATTTACGCAGGGGAATCTGAGGCCCTGAGGGATAAAAGCAGTAGTTACAACCCAAAAAGCAGCATTAGAAATTTCTCCACAGCCCTCCACCTCTCAGCCCACAGATATATGATCTTTCTGCAGCTCATTTTCACTGCAGCCCACTGTGCTGCTCAGGAACGGTTGTCTGAACTGAATTGTAAAGCAAGCTGTTCAATCTGCGGTAAACCCCTGTGCAACTGCACTTACTCGCTGCTAAAGGCTGTGTCTGTTAGCAAATAAGAGGCAGGTGAGGAGCACAACCTCCGCATGTCTGTAGAGATGAACACAGAGTCATAGAATCAAAGAAGGGTTTGGGTTGGAAGGGACCTTCAAACCTCATCCAGTGCCCCCCTTGCCATGAGCAGGGACATCTGCACCAGCTCAGGTTGCTCAGAGCCCCGTCCAGCCTGGCCTGGGATGTCTCCAGGGATGGTTCATCCACCACCTCTCTGGCCAACCTGGGACAGGCTCTCACCACCCTCAGGGCCAACAATTTCTTCCTCATGTCCAGCCTGAATCTCCCTTCTTTAGTTTAAAACCATCACCTCTTGTCCTATGGCAACAGGCTTTGCTCAAAAGTCTGTCCCCAACACTGTTCTGGTCACAACCGCATTTCAGGAATCGGCTAAAAATGAAGCAACCTAGGAGATAATGAGCAAAGCCTGGGGCTCATAGCTCAGCCCTGGCTAGTTCCTAGTGCAGAGAGTGCTAGTTTTGAGATACTGTATTTCACTTCCACATTTGCCTTCCAGGGAGGGAAGCTAGGTCAAGGATACCTAATTTCTTAGGGGAAAAAAAAAAAAGAAGAAGAAGAAAGGAGAAAGGAGATGCTTTCTGTTAAACCACTGTGTGTCTTGTAGCGTCCTAGGATGCAGCATCGGTTCCTCTGGGAATCACTTCCTTCCCAAAAGTAAGTTACTATCTCCCTCCAAATCAGGCAAAAATAGGTTTCTTGGTCAAAACAAAATGATCGGCTGCAGATGGGATTGGACAGCATGGCCACAGCATTGCACGGAGATTCATCTGACCACATACAGCATAGAATCTTCTCTGTCAGAGCCACTATCCATGGGCCAACCAGCCATCAAGGAGAGAACATGAGCGCCGCTAGGTCAGGTTTAGCATCCTCCTGAAGCAGTAGTCTCAAACAATGGCTCATACTCCAGAGAGCCCTCGTCCCTCTTGGCCACAAGGACCCAGCTGAGAAGTTGACCTGTTGTCCTAATAGAGTTTCCAGCACATACAACATGTGCATGCCCCCCTCTGGACAACATTCCCGCATCCCCATCCATCAGCTGTCCAAGAATTAAGATAAGGGAGTGTTTCCTGGCACATCTACTCGTGCCCTATCACTGCAGCCTGGAGAGGAGGAGGAGGGTTGGAGTGTGCGCAGAGGGAATGGGCGATGCTGAAGAGAGTCTGATTCTGCCAAGACAGCTTTGGCATCGCTGCCTGAACTGGTTTCCAACCCCGTACAAAAAACCCCACACCTTTCTTCACGACTTGCATAATCATCTGTGCTGGTTTGACTGAAAATGGGTTAATTTTCTTCGTGAAGTTACAAACCTTTCTTTTTCATAACTAGCATGCTCATTATTTGGACTTAGTTTGAGAACAAGCAGATAACACCTCAGCACAGAGTTAATGTTTTTAATTGCTCTGGTCTGAGAGCCAAGGACATTCTGGGCGCCTTGCTTACAGGTGTGAGGCATTGAGGAAGGGGGGCACGAATGGGGCAGACCCTGACTGACATCCAGACTGATCAATGAGAGTGTTCCATCCCATTAGCATCACGTTCCAGATATAAGAGTGGGACCTTCCAGTTGGCTCTTATGCTATCTCTCTGGCTTCTGAGGCACTTAGTCTTGTGCGCATTGTTTTTCCTTCGTGCTTGCTTGCTTTGCTGTCGAAGCCAGGGGAGTCTTTGGTGTGGGACCTTTAGTCCGGCTTTTGCCATTTTGCAGAGGCCTCTGAGCCTTTCTGCGTTTTTCCTCTCTTTTCTCTCTCTGGGATCGGCTGTTTGGACCAGGTGTGGTTTGCTGGGACTGGCTGCTCAGTTATGGACAGAGTTCGTGCGGAATTGCATTGAGTATATTTTATTTCTATTTTATATATATACATATTTATTAGTAGCGTATTAGTATTTTCTTATTTTATTAAACTGTGTCTATCTCAATCCAAGTTTCTCCCCTTTTGATTCTCTCCCTTGTTGGGGTCGTGGGAGGGGGTGAGTGAGCGGCTATCATGGTTGTATTGCTAGCTCGGATTAAACCACGACGTTATCTTTCTTATCTATACTAAAATGGGGATATGAAAACCCTCAGGAAAGAGTCATCCTCTTTTTTTTTTTTTTTTTTGCTTAGAGTCTCCTCATGTACCATGGGGAAGGCAGGAAAGAATTCCCAGCAAGCTGTTAAGTGTCTGGTGCCTGTCAGCTTGCAAAGCCATCAGGATAAAATTCTCAGCTGGTGAATCCCCAGAGATAAGAAAGGAAGGAGAAGGACATTTTTTACAATGAGGAAGAAATTGTTGCCCTGAGGGTGGTGAGAGCCTGTCCCAGGTTGGCCAGAGAGGTGGTGGCTGAACCATCCCTGGAGACATCCCAGGCCAGGCTGGACGGGGCTCTGAGCAACCTGAGCTGGTGCAGATGTCCCTGCTCATGGCAGGGGGGGCACTGGGGGAGCTGGGAAGGGCCCTTAACCCAAACTGTTCTATGATTCTATGCGATTCTATGATTCTATAACAATTTGGGGCTGCTGGAGACAGGCATTGCTACACTTTCAGATGCTTTCTCTCTGTGATCCAGTCCTCCGTGCTTAATTCCCCTCAGACTTTTTCAGACACAGAGATAAGAGATGAAGCCAAAATCCTGAAGCCAGGGAATAAATCATGACATGGGTGACACTTGTAATTGAGAGTTTCCTAATTGCTGCGCTTGATTAAAGAGAGCTACTGGGTTTGTGCATAAAAGGTAGAGACTCCAGAAACCCCGGGAAGGAATAAAAGAGGATAAGAAGGTAATGGGAACAGAAAAATGCAAGATCAAGGAGAAGAAAGATGCAGGATAAATCTTGTCCAAGTACCAGAGATAAGGGAGACAGAAAAAGAATGAGTGGTTTCTCTTGTGAATATATCCGTGTTTCTTTCTGCCTTTTTGGGACAGAAATACAGGGATTCGCACTCTCGTGGAGTGAAACGTGGCAGCTATTGAACACCATAAAGTACCGAAGATAAATGCAACGTATGAAGAAGAACTAAAACCGGCTGGGAAATTGCTTTTTTGTTGAAATAAAACCCCAGGGAAATAGGAAAACCCTTCATTAGAACTTACATGGCTACAGTACCAAGAGGTTCATCCTCCAAAAAGTCACAAGTCTGCAGCCCAGGGCACTGCTGGTCCATCCCCTGTGTGTCTCCCAGTTCTGCAGCTCCAGCCTGAAGGACTCCATCCAACCCAAGGAGACGTCCATCTGTCATCACAGGTGGCGTCAGGCCTGAACAAGACCCTTCTGGGATGGTGCCAGAGACTGAAAAGGATAATGGCTCAAACATCGTGGCAAAACCAGTTCATCCAGCCACAGGAGATGGGACATTCCAAGGAGCAGGAGATGGGACATTCAGTATAAGGTGAATTGTGATTTACATATCAACAACAAGCTAAAGACAACAAGACACAGACAAAGGCTGTCTGGCTGATACAGGAGGTGGGAGGCGTGGTGGAGAGCATGTACCACCATCTTCTGATAGGCCCAGCATGGCACTAAGGGAAAAGTCGAGACCCTTTGAGATGGCCGGAGACTCGTCTCTCTTTCGCAATCACCCCTCCAGTTCTATCTTTCACCATAACACCTCCGCAAAAGAACAAAAATTAGGCAAGCGGGCAACCCAGAGGGTTATAAAGGCCCACCTTGTGCAAGCACTGGTGGCACACACCCACCATCCCGAGGACCACTCTGCCCACCAGTCTCACCACATGAACTGAACAAGACACCAGAGGACACCGCACGTCGCTGGATCCGAGACTGCGAACTCGTATACGTAAAGAGGAGCCATAAGGACGGTGAAATCTCTCTCTCTTTTTTGGAGGGTGTAGAAGAAATCTGTGTCCTTCCTGGGGTGTTATTCACTCACATCAAAGCATGATGGACTTTGCCAGCACACACTTGCCTGGTGGGCAAAGCGAGGTGCTATAGTCATCAGAGTTGTTGAAGAGCCCTTTTCCCAACCCAAGAGATGAAGGGAGGGGGTTACAGCCTTTTTCCACCACCCTTTGGTGTAGATTTTGGGCTAGGCCATCTCCTGAGCTCCCCCCAGCTCTACATGTATGTGGTGCTGTGGTCATGGGGATGTCCTTTGCATTGCGTTGGGTCACCTGGAGGAAGGTATGGCTCTTTTTCCTGCTGGTTTTGAATGGCATTTGTCTCAACTGTTATGAAATGAGAATTTTTTGTGTCCGGCTGTGAGAAGAGGGAGGCTGCCACAAGATACATGCACTCTCCTGAGACTTTTCTTCCTTCTTTTTCATTGTTTTCTTTATTTCCAAGTGAATCACGCAAAATAGGAGTCTGGCTGTGGTGCTCATGGTTAGATGGGCGTGAATAGGAATGGCGATGATGCTAAAGGCTTGAAGTGAAACATAGTCTGGCTAAATCCTCAATCCTGTACAGATTTTTCGAACTCAGATGACCTTTTTGTCTTTTTATGAAATCCTTAAGACTGGCCCTGTTGCTTCCAAGTGGAAGTGAGAGGCTTTGGGACACTGCAAGAATAAAAATACTCCCTCTGTTTCCCCAGCTGGCATTTCCGCCTGCTTTTATTACCTTCCTGGCTTCTATCTGTCATGTCTCCAGCCAGCTCTGAGCAAATCTGTTCTCTGAATGCAAATAAGATCTCTGATATAGATTAGTGGAAACAGAGAAGAAGGAGAAATCGTGGTACAGAAGAGGTTTGAGGGGGTTTTGTATCTGGGCACTGGCCCATGCTGGGGCCAGCATGTCAGCTATTATATTGGTGATTTCCAGAAATAAATGCAGTTTCAGCTGGAAGCAAAACCTTCAAGAGCCCTCTGCGGTGGCTGCTTTGCACCAAATCGTACTGGGGCTTTTGCCATATTGTGAATGTACCACGAAGAGCTTAGCTTGAACGTAAATTTTCACCCTTAGAAATCTTTGTATTGAGCAAAAACAGACTGAAGACTACAAAATCTGGTGCAGTTTGTAAATAGCTTTTTTTTTTCCTTCAGAAATCTTCAGATAAATGGCATGATTATCATGAGAAATAGCATAACCTCCCCAAAATCACCCTGTTCCAGCAGCACAGGCAGTTGCTCGTAAAACTTCCAGACTCATTAGTTCCTTCTATCACCATCAACAAAACTCGGGTTCAGTAATTTCTAATGGTTTTCTTTGTGAGCAGAGAATTGAATTTGACCTGCTTCGTTAGTACAACTGCCAATCGCTTCTCACTGATGGTTTTCTCCTCCAGGTCAGTTATGTCTGATTCCCTTTAAACTTTGACAAATGCGAGGGCTTCTGGCACAGACGAATGGCGCATCACACCTTCAGATAGCTCGGGAGCATCTTAATTGCCTTCCTCTTGTCATACATCCTCAGCCTTCCTTTCTGTGACAGCAATGTCCCAGTAATTTCAGAACTGTCACCGTGGCTCCCTGGGTGAAACTGGTTCTGGAGAACCACAACCTATTTATCTCCATGATCTTGCACCATTAAGCCCTGCTGGGAAAACTCCACGGTGCAATTACAGAAGCAACGTTCACTTGGACTTTCAATACTTAAAGGGGCTGATAAGAAAGATGGGGACAGACTTTTGAGCAGGGCCTGTTGTGATAGGACAAGGGGTGATGGTTTGAAACTAAAGGAGGGAGATTCAGGAAGGAATTGTTGGCCCTGAGGGTGATGAGAGCCTGTCCCAGGTTGGCCAGAGAGGTGGTGGCTGAACCATCCCTGGAGACATCCCAGGCCAGGCTGGACGGGGCTCTGAGCAACCTGAGCTGGTGCAGATGTCCCTGCTCATGGCAGGGGGGGCACTGGAGGAGATTTGAATGTCCCTTCAAACCAAATTATCTGTGATTCTATGATTCTCACAAGCCAGCTCCTGGAGTGCAGGACCTATGCCACCCTGTGGCATCCATCAGGCTTTATTTACCCTTTTCAGGCATTTTCAGGATCTCTGAGTGATCTCTCCAGGTCTGACACAGTGAGGAGGTGACAGCAGAACTGGCACTTTGTGTCTTCTCCACTTACAGACCATGGCTGGACTGCTGGGTCTGGTTTCAATATCCCACTTCAAGGACAACCCAAAGAGCATTTGTGTGACAGTAACAAGTATAATCAGAGGCCAGGAAAACATGAGCTATTGGGAAGCAATTGGTGTCATTTAATCTGGAGGAAGGACAGCTGTGAGGAGACACAATAGCCATCTTCAATTATGTAAAAGGTCATTGCAAAGAGGAGGAGAATAAACAGCTCTTCCAGGGACAGGACAAGCAGTCATGGACTGAAATTACAGCAAGAGAGAACCACACTGAGATAGTCTTCATAGCTAGAGGAGAGAATAGGAGAGAATAGGAGAGAATAGGAGAGAATAGAATAGAATAGAATAGAATAGAATAGAATAGAATAGAATAGAATAGAATAGAATAGAATAGGATAGGATAGGATAGGATAGGATAGGATAGGATAGAATAGAATAGAATAGAATAGAATAGAATAAATAGAGTAGAATAGAATAGAATAGAATAGAATAGAATAGGAATAGAATAGAATAGGAATAGAATAGAATAGAATGGAATGGAATAGAATAGAATAGAATAGAATAGAATAGAATAGAATAGAATAGAATAGAATAGAATAGAATAGAATAGAATATTCTAAATTACAGCAAGGGAGAACCATGCCAAGATAATCATGTTAGCTAGAAGGAGAGTCTGGAGCCTTCGGCACACACCAGACATGGACCTGTTGGAGAGGGGCCAGAGGAGCCCCAGCAATGACCCGAGGCTGGAACAGCTCTGCTGGGAGGACAGGCTGAGAGAGTTGGGCTGTTCAGCTGGAGAAGAGAAGCTCCGGGGAGACCTTAGTGCGGCCTTTCCGGACTTAAAAGGGGCTGAGAAGAAAGATGGGGACAGACTTCTGAGCAGGGCCTGTTGTGATAGGACAAGGGGTGATGGTTTTAAACTAAAGGAGGGAGATTCAGGCCAGACATGAGGAAGAAATTGTTGCCCTGAGGGTGGTGAGAGCCTGTCCCAGGTTGGCCAGAGAGGTGGTGGCTGAACCATCCCTGGAGACATCCCAGGCCAGGCTGGACGGGGCTCTGAGCAACCTGAGCTGGTGCAGATGTCCCTGCTCATGGCAGGGGGGCACTGGGGGAGCTGGGAAGGGCCCTTCAACCCAAACTGTATTATCATTCAACAATTCCCTGATTTTAGGGTGACCCAGCTTTGGGATGTGCTAAGAGGAGAAAGTTATGCAGAAGCCGGGAGGTGCTATTATCTGTAGCTGCACTCCCGGGAAAGTCATTTTAACATGATGGATCTCTTCCTTTGTCCAGGTTGTAAAAGTGCAGAGAAATAAATGGGAGACACTGCAGGGAAGCGGTCGACAAATGATTCAGGAGCTGGAAAAGCACACGCTACTGCAAGAAATGAAGTTCTGGGCATGGAGATTATCACAGCAAAGGTTAAGAGGCTGTTTAATCGCTCTCTGTGCTTGCCAGC
This sequence comes from Caloenas nicobarica, assembly GCF_036013445.1. Classification (NCBI taxonomy): domain Eukaryota; kingdom Metazoa; phylum Chordata; class Aves; order Columbiformes; family Columbidae; genus Caloenas; species Caloenas nicobarica. The sequence goes on along the minus strand of NC_088245.1, from coordinate 214,674,439 downwards.
AAGGACAGAGAAGGGCTGATACGAAAGGAGGTTTCCCTCTAGTCAGCTAATGGCCAGCAGATAACAAGGGCCAAACACTGCACCTTCAAACTTCAAAAGCAGCACGTTTTTTGTCATTGAGAGTAATTAGCCACTAGAACAGATTACAGAAGGATGCGGAGAACTTTTGTTGCTTTGAAGAATTATGCATTGCTCTCAGAAGTGCCACAATCACTCTCCTTGATAATAAGGGTTCCTTGTGGTCTTACAAAAATCACCCAGACCATGAGCACCTCGAGGTGGGAGGAGGCATTCTCCCATGCTAAACCCATCAACATGCTCTCCAGCCCCAGGCGAACGCAGCATGGCATGGTGGTGCCCATGCTGCTGAATCCTTTGCTCCCCAAAACCCAGAAGGTGCATTTACTTTACCTCCCAGCAGTGATCCCTGGTCTGTGCCACCCTACTCTATGTCCAGGCATTATTTGGAGGAGACCTGCAGGGCACAGGCTGGAGGAGAGCTAGCAATTAAACAGCTCAGATAATTGCAGGTTGCATTCCTGAGAAGTCTGTAGGAACTCACTAACACCAAAGGAATCAGATATTTCAGCATTATCTTATTTACAGACCTACATATGTCCTCCCTGCTGCCCTGAGGATCCTTTTCAAGTGCATTTTTGCTAAGTACAAATGTTTCAAGTGATGGAAATTCCCCATGGAGGAGGAGGAACCATAGAATCATTTTGGTTGGAAAAGCCCCTCAAGATCATCAAGTCCAACCATTCCCCCAGCCCTGGCACTGCCCCATGTCCTGAGAACCTCATGTCCATCTGTCCAACCCCTCCAGGGATGGTGACTCCAGCACTGCCCTGGGCAGCCTGTTCCAATGCCCCACAGCCCTTTGGGGAAGAAATTGTTCCCCACATCCAACCTCAACCTCCCCTGGCACAACTGGCACAGCCTTGCTCTGACACAGTGGATTAAAGAGCCACACAGCAAAGTCCTGGTGTGAGTTAGATGGAGAGGGGCCATCTATCCAACTGGGCTCTTTTGCCAGCATTAATTACACCACTTACTTACCTTTTTTACAGCTGACATCTCAGTTTTGAGTCATTCCAGCCACTCTTTTTCTCCACGTCCAAAGCCAAACTGGATGGCCCACAAAAGGCAGAGCACAACTTTGCTTACAACTTCTTAACCAGGTTTTGACTGTGTCCATCATCAATTAAAACAGAGCTGAAACCCGCCAAAAAAGTCATTAGCAGTTTAGCAGAGGGTCAGAAAACAGGTCATTGACTTGCTTTATCATGGCTCTGAAATTCTCCTAAGAATAGAGCACTTTAGATTAATTGGGGGAAAAATGGATTGGAAAGTTGCAATTAAGTTGATGTCATAATTTTGAAAAAATCAGGTGCTCTGCTACAGCTGTAGTTTTCACCTCCTGACTTTAATTGGTGTTCCAGTCCCAGTTGGCTGTATCGATAAAATGCTGCCCATAAGAAAAGTATAATTAGCATTGGTTTAACAGGTATAAACTTTTTAAAGAAAAAATGATTAAGAGCTAGACGAACTGCAACATTTTTTTTTAACCTTCTAGAAGCTTTGGGTAATTGTAGCAGCTCTATGCAAGAGTGAGGTGAGATAAACAGGGGAGAAGAGAATGATGCTTAATTGCACAGACACTGGAATAGTTGGGCAGTGACCTCTCGGTTACATTGGTTGACACCAAGGAACTGGGTTGTTGTTTAACCGTGACCTGATCAGTACATAAACATTTTGCAGCCCTGTAAGACACAGAGGTGAACGCAGTTAGAAGGAAGGCAGGGAAACCAATATTGCTGGAAATAAGTATTTCTGCGAGACAGGAAATCATGATTTCTCATGGCAAATAGGAAGGAAGCGTGGCCTGTTTATAGATGATTCTATGATTTTATGATCTTGCTATTAACAACCCCATGTGGGAGGCTTTTTCCAGCCCAGATAAAATACGGCTTCCCATCACTGCATTTACCTGATTCTGCAGAGAAAGCACCTTACCAACACATACAGGTTGAAGTTTCTGATCAACTAAGTCTGTGATAGCAAAACCCACTTTAGAGGAAAACAGAAATTTCTCTCTGTGCCTCTGCCTTGAACAGTATTTGTGATATGCGCCAGCACCAGGACAATTCTGTAAGGTCCTGAGCAGGTCCCTGCTTCCCTGGTGCTCAAAATCATAGAATCACAAAAGGGTTTGGGCTGAAGGACCTCCCCAGCTCCCCCAGTGCCCCCCTGCCATGAGCAGGGACATCTGCACCAGCTCAGGTTGCTCAGAGCCCCGTCCAGCCTGGCCTGGGATGTCTCCAGGGATGGTTCAGCCACCACCTCTCTGGCCAACCTGGGACAGGCTCTCACCACCCTCAGGCCCACAATTCCTTCCCCATGTCCAGCCTGAATCTCCCCCCTTTAGTTTAAAACCATCACCCCTTGTCCTATCACAACAGGCCCTGCTCAAAAGTCTGTCCCCATCTTTCTTCTCGGCCCCTTTTAAGTCCGGAAAGGCCGCACTGAGGTCTCCCCGGAGCTTCTGTTCTCCAGCTGAACCCCCCAGCTCTCCCAGCCTGTCCTCCCAGCAGAGCTGTTCCAGCCTCGGGTCATTTCTGGGGCTCCTCTGGCCCCTCTGCAGCAGGTCCAACGCAGCAGTGCTGAGCACAGAGCAATCAGAGGCACTGAGGAGCCCATGCCAGGGAAAAGGGAGGAAAAAATGAGTTTCTGGCCTTCTAACAATGTCTCTGCTGCATTACAGCTGATATTCTTTCACTGTGTTTAAGTTAAAGGAGTGAATCTGGAAGTGTGGACCCTGACAATGGCAGGCTTGCAGAGAACAATTCCCTTTGCTTGTCCTGAGCCTTCCCCAGGGGCTTTTGCTGAAATGCCCCATCTGATCAACGACACCTCCTCTTTTTGGGTGTTTATACCCTTCAAACCACTTTGCAGAGGCATCACATTCTCTTTTGCCATCATTCACTTGAGCTTTACATATTTAACTCTTCTAATCTTCCACCAATAAATCATTCCCTTAATAATTTTCCATGTTGTCCTCAAAAACCTCTTCAGCGTGATGACACCTGTCAGGTATTGAGTTAATTAATGGATGGCAGCTCTCTTGCAGTGCCGAGCTGCACTTCTGGAAAACAATCTGAAAAGTGTAAAGGAAAGAGAAGATCAGATTTAACTATTGGATGAGGCAGTCACATCTGTCTTGAGAGGAAAAGCTGAGGAGCAAGTGGAGGAGAAGAAGCCTGGATTTATCTTGTAAGCAGCATGACCAAAGGGGCCATGGGCTCATGTTGGCACATGTCTGGATATGGGTTCTCTGGAACTCCATCCCATAAATTGCAAGTCAGACCTGTGGTGCAGAGGTAGCAGAGAAACCTTTTTTGAGGCAGCAACTGTGGCAGCACTCAATGGTTTTTATGGCACGGAGCAGTCAGGGAACCTCATTTTGGTGGAAAATATGGGTACAGTTTGGGTCCAGCATGTAAACGCATCAATGGAGGTGTCTATGAAGAAATGCCTGCGCATGCGCTTGATGTCTAACCTCCTGTTATACTCAATGCAGATATAGTCATTGCTGTTGGTGGAGTCTGGAGAGAAATTCTGCTCACTGTAAAGTAAGCACCTACCTACCAATAACCCTGTCCTCCACTGAACTCAGTTCAACTGTGCTTAGCATCTTGCTTTGCCTCCAGGTCTCTTCCACACCAGAGGCATCTCCAACACATCCCTAGGCACCCACATAAGCCATTAAATCATAGAATAGAATCACAGAACGGTTCGGGTTGGAAGGGACATTCTAGTCCAAGCCCTGCCATGAGCAGGGACATCTGCACCAGCTCAGGTTGCTCAGAGCCCCGTCCAGCCTGGCCTGGGATGTCTCCAGGGATGGGGCATCCACCAACTCTATGGACAATCTGTTCCAGTATTTTACCAATCTCATTGCAAAGAATTTCTTCCTCATGTCTAGTATCCCTCTCTCAGTCCAGCTGCCTGTACATGAGCATCTGAAACCATGGAAGACGCCTGGGGTATCTCAGCCATCCATTTGCACAGCCGTGACAGAGAGAGAGAGGACAGAGGACCTATGGGGACATGTGCCATGCTAGGCTGGCTGAAGGCCAGATGTGATAGAATCATAGAATGATTTTGGTTGGAAGAGACCCTCAAGATATCGAGTCCAACCGTTCCCCAGCCCTGGCACTGCCCCATGTCCTGAGAACCTCATGTCCGTCTGTCCAACCCCTCCAGGGATGGTGACTCCAGCACTGCCCTGGGCAGCCTGTTCCAATGCCCCACAGCCCTTTGGGGAAGAAATTGTTCCCCACATCCAACCTCAACCTCTCCTGGTGCAACCTGAGGCCATTTCTTCTCTTCCTATCATTTGCTGCTTTGGAGAAGAGACCAACACTCTGAGCAGAGGAAGCACAGGGTTGGGACTGGGAGCCTGATCAGATTTCCCCCACAATAACTCATCCTTGGAGTAAGTCTCCTTCTCCCAAGACATACCCACCTCATTCCTTCACAAAGACAGGAGGGAGCTCGAAGCAGGGCTTTGTAATGTGGCCGATGAATAATTGTGTGTTACATCTCCGTACAATGCCTGGAATGGGGTAGGAACACTGGAATGGATATTGCTAAGAGGAAGATTTATTAACCTCTTGTTTCCTTTTTCTTTTCAGCACTCTCAAAGTCACCTATGTGCTTCTGATTCACTTAAAAAAAAAATTTACAGATGCTGATAACATCTGACATCTTTCTGATTTACTGACAAACTGCTGGGGAAAGAAAGCAGAGATAAAGGAAACCAATTCATCCAGGTGGATAGGGCCTCTGGAGACTACAGAGTTTCATACCCTCTGGTGTAAATCATCCAAGCGGCCTTGTCTGCACCAGGACCTTAGGTGCACATCTCCGTTATAAGTCCCCTGAGTGAAAGGAAATTCCCTGCTTGAGGTTTTGAACAACTTCACCATGGTCTGACTCAGCCCTGCCTTCCCTTTCGCAAGGTCACCTGGAGCACTGTGTGCAGTTCTGGGCACCACAGTACAAAAAGGATGTAAAGCTCCTGGTCCAGACATGAGGAGGAAATATTTTACACTGAGGGTGGTGAGAGCCTGTCCCAGGTTGGCCAGAGAGGTGGTGGCTGAACCATCCCTGGAGACATCCCAGGCCAGGCTGGACGGGGCTCTGAGCAACCTGAGCTGGTGCAGATGTCCCTGCTCATGGCAGGGGGGGCACTGGGGGGGCTGGGAAGGTCCTTCAACCCAAACTATTCTTTGATTCTGTGACTCAGGGTAGGGCAGGGCTGGGCAGATGCTCCAGCCAGCTCCTGGGATGTGCCAGAGATGTGCGTGGCTTGACAAGACACTGACAGGGAGAGACAACACCAGAAACAGAGCATTCCCAGCTTCTAGTAGGTTCGTCATTCCAAACCTTTTACCCTTTGACGAGTATGAGAGGAAGAGCACGTTCATACAGACGTTATCCATATGAATAAGACTATTGACCTTGTGCTTGACAACACTGCAGGCAATAAGTCCATATACGTACTCTGTGGGCTCAAACTAGTACAGATTATAATCTTCAGAAACAGTGTATGAAGCAGTTATGCTTCTTTCTGGTAAAAGGGAATGAAAAAAAAAAAAGCAACTTGTCCAATAATAGCAGCCAGGAGAAAAGCTCCATGAAGAGGTCAAGGACAGGGAGTTTCTCTGCGGACTGAAAGCAACTGCAGAGGCTGAGTAGGTGTGAGCAAGGCTGCAAAATGCTTGAAAGCTACAGATGGCCAAAAAACCCACTTATAACACACTCTGGATAGAGCTGTGGGAGAGCTTTGGGGATTCATGGCTTGCTAGTACTGAATACCATGCAAGGACTTTGCCTTGAATGTTTAAGATGAAAACAAAGGATATTTAGGAGGTTCTCCTCTGCTTGTCTCTTCTTGGTCACCCCTTCTCTGCAGCTCATCTCTTGTGGCAGCAAGTTGGACCAGTGAACAAAATGTTTCAGGTTAAGGGAAATCCAGCCTCACTAATCTGATTTTCAGCAGAAAAACAATTCTAAGAGGGGTATGACACCCTCAAAAGTTTACTGGGTCAGCAGCGGGCTGGTGAGATAAGGATGCAGGGAGTGGTTCTCCGTTAATCAGCCCTTGGACAAACTGCTTGTGTACTCACACTAATGAGGAGGAAGAAGATGGGCTTTGCAGGCAAACAGGGTTATGTCAGCAGCATGCTTCATCCCCCCATCCATCTTCCCTCCTCTCAGAAAATAAACACCAAAGCAAATATTGGCTCACCGGTCAAATGGAGAATGGGTCTGTCTGGGCGTATCGCTCCTGTTTGCATTGTATTTTTTGAAGAGTTACATCATGATGTCATCAGAGAAAGCCAGTAATAGAGTGGAAGCATTTCAGGTAGGCTTGGGTCGACACATGAGAGGTCTTGAGAGGAGACAAGCAGGGGAGACAGCTCCGGGGAGATCTTATTGCAGCCTTTCCATACTTAAAAGGGGCTGAGAAGAAGGACGGGGACGGACTTTTGAGCAAGACCTGTTGTGACAGGACAAGGGGTGATGGTTTTAAACTAAAGGAGGGAGATTCAGGCTGGACATGAGGAAGAAATTGTTGCCCTGAGGGTGGTGAGAGCCTGGCCCAGGTTGGCCAGAGAGGTGGTGGCTGAACCATCCCTGGAGACATCCCAGGCCAGGCTGGACGGGGCTCTGAGCAACCTGAGCTGGTGCAGATGTCCCTGCTCATGGCAGGGGATTGGAGTGGGTGAGCTTTGAAGATCCCTTCCCACCCAAACTGTTCTATGATTCTGTGACCTCAGCTGGTGGGAAGCAGGGAAGATGTCTGCTCAAGGAAGGAATAATTATTTATCCTGCAGAAGTTTAGTGCTATAGCATGGACATGGTTTAATGTAGCCATGCCCAGAGATTCCAAATGCCACTTGCACCTCCAGATTCATGAGCCCAGTGTGGACCCTGGCTGCTCATGGGAACATCTGCCCTGAGGGGAATGAGGAGGCAGGAGATGTGTCCTCTCCTCCTGGGGGTGATGTCAAGCCTGGTTTTATCTTGTTTAGCTGTTTCTTCTCCACTCTTACCTTCTGTTTCTCTCCACTGTAAGACCATCATGGCAGACGGTGGCTCCTTCTTTCACTCCAGGTAGCGCACCGGGGCAAAACCCAAAGAAAAAGCCCATTAACAGCTTTTCGGATGGAAGCTGCCAAGCTGAAGGAAGAGAGTGCACGACTCCTTGCAGGAGTGAGTGGACACTCATCCCGGCCAGTGCCCGCTATTCCAAGGGTGCACAGCACCTGCATCCCAGATGAGATGCGTATTTGCACCACAGTCTTAACATTTGGCTCCCAAGAAACCTCCTGATCTCTTCATTTCACAAGTGATTGCCATTTTCCACAAAAATGCTATTTTTTTTCTAGTATTCCCTGACTCTGATCCCGTTTTGTACTTTTTTCTGGGTGCCCTCCAGCCTCTTATCTGGTGGAGAGCTTTCTCAATAGTATCTGCTATTAATGAATATAAATTAAATTAATATAAAATTAAAATTAATTTAAATAAATGTTAAATAAATAAATTTTAAAAATAGAAATTAAATTAATATAAAAAGCTCCTGCCTTAGCACCCTGGGATCTTAAAGTGTCTAGGGGAAAACTCTTGAGGACTGGCAACTGGATCATCCTTGAGCCCCTCCTTTGGATACCACATACCTTACAAATACATCCAAACCAGACATGAACACATCTTATTCCTCTCCCGATGGTGTTCATAACCAGGACAAACCCTCCCTGGCTTCTGGCACTAAAAAGAGCAGCAGGTCTACATGCGCTCTGATATTTGTATTTGAGCCTGACCAATATTTGCAAATGGCTGCGTGACGTCTCATCTGTTTAATCCATGAGCTGTTGCAATCGGTGCGGTGTCTCATGATGGTTTGGAGGCAGGCTTGGCCTCTGTCCGAAGCAGAACTGTGTCTTTTGTAAGCAAATTAGGCTTTTCTACCCAAGGAAAAGACAAAAGACAAGACAAAGACAGAGCTGGTGATTGGTGATGGGGAGCAGCTGAGGAACCTGGGGGGTTCAGCCTGGAGAACAGGAGCTGAGGGGAGACCTTCTGATCTCTGACCTGCCTGAAAGGAGCTTGGAGCCAGGGGGGGTCGGGCTCTGCTCCCCAGGAACAAGCGCCAGGACCAGAGGAAACGGCCTCAAGTTGCGCCAGGGGAGGTTGAGGTTGGATGTGGGGAACAATTTCTTCCCCAAAGGGCTGTGGGGCATTGGAACAGGCTGCCCAGGGCAGTGCTGGAGTCACCGTCCCTGGAGGGGTTGGACAGATGGACATGAGGTTCTCAGGACATGGGGCAGTGCCAGGGCTGGGGAACGGTTGGACTTGATGATCTTGAGTGTCTTTTCCAACCAAAATGATTCTATGATTCTATGAGCTAAACATCGCTTCTGTTCACCACACAGGGCTGGCGGGTGGGGTACGCGACCAAGGAGAAGCCTCTCTGCTCCTCGAGTGTCTGCTGGGTGGTGAGCTGGATTCTCCAAGGTATCTCAACCAGCACCAAGTACTGGTGTTTAGACAAGGAAGACCAAGGATGAGGCCTACCAGCCCTCAGCCCACCTCCACACATTGCACACAGTATAGAACAACCCCATCACCTCTGTTAATCCTTTTGGGTGCCCACTCTTGGTTTGCATTCACCTCTTCTCCCGACTTCTGGGAGGCACCAGAGGATGATGCTGCAGCCTTGGAGCACTGCAGTGCAAACTCTGCCCCGGGAATGCACAGAATCACAGGTTGGGGTTGAAGTGACCTCTGGAGATCATCCAGTCCAACCCACCTGCTCACGCAGGGTCACAGAGCAGATCACACAGGATCCCAGGGGGTTTGAATGTCTCCGAGAAGGAGACTCCACAGCCGCTCTGGGCAGCCTGGTCCAGGCTCTGGCACCTCCTAGCAAAGAAGTTTCTCCTCATGTTCACATGGACCCTCCTGTGTTCCAGTCTGTGCCCGTTGCCCCTCACCCTGGCGCTGGGCACCACTGAACAGAGTCTGCTCCATCCTCTGACACCCACCCTGAGATATTGATCCCATTGATCAGATCCCTCTCAGCTTCTCTCCTCCAGCTCAACAGCCCCAGCTCTCTCAGTGTCTCCTCATCACAAAGATGCTCCAGACCCCTCAGCATCTCTGTGTCCCTCTGCTGGACTCTCTCCAGTAATTCCTTGTCCTTCTTAAACTGAGAAGCCCAGTTTAAGACAAGTTTAAGTGCAACACCCTCTCCCTCTGCCTTATTAAACACAGGGCTGCTTCGGAGCTGTGCTTTGAAGAAGGTGGCTTAATCCTTATCAACAGAGGAGAATTTCATCAAACAAGCAGCAGTGGCGAAATGGAAATGCAAAGATACATAATTCATGCCGGAGCGGACAAGATTTAATAGGTGTGCTCAGCAGCAGCTGTGCTCACCACCTTGTTCTCCACGCTGAGGATGATGTCAGGTCATATGGGATTAGCCAGAGACGGCGTTTTTTTTGGAAGCCCTTTGTTGTTCCAAACTCCCTCTGCACATTCAGAGTCCTCCTGTGGTACAGGATGATCTCTGTACCCAGAGTTACTTGCAGAACCTGCTCGGTGTCAGAAACAAAAGGGCTTATTTACACATAAATGAGAATGGCAAATCTCCACGATAGATGCGAGCTGGTGGCAAGGAGCAAGGGAGGTGTCACTGGAAATTTCCTTCTCTGCTTTGCAAAGGCGGAGATAACCCTCGACTTGTCCCTGCCTCACCTCACCAGGGCAGGGATATGGCCCTGGGAAATGGCACAAATCTACAGCATCTCTGCAATCTCATCCTTCCCTGCAATCTCTTCTCACGGGACAGCTTTATTCCAGGACTGGGATGTGCACAGAGAATATGGCAAATCCTTGGTGCTGTGGATTTCAGGGTCTGGCACGTGTCTCTGAGCATTGCACAGGGCAGAGACTGCACAGAATAGTGCTTAATTCCTGTCTGGGCTTCCCAATTCCATCTCCTGGGTTCCTAAGTAGCCATCGCCATTCAAAAAAAGCAAATGTCTCCTTGTCCTCATCCCGGACCCAAAGCACAGTGAGGATGCAGGATCACGAGGAATGTGGATGACCCCGTGGAAATGTAAATCCCAGGGGGGTGTGAATTCCCTCCCAAGCCCTGTACAGGAAACCCACTACTGCTTCTTTTGGGCACCTTTCCTACATTAGAGGAGTCAAACAGTTTTGGTTTGGTTTCATTTTTTTGCAATGGGAATGTGGGAAGGATGAAAACCCCAGTCCGGTATCCCTGCTTCAACTCCCACTCAAAATACAAAAATACCCTTCCAGGTTCTTCCCAACCCATCCCAAAGGAGGGGGGTTTCTCCTTCCCCTGCTCAAATTCGAGCCAAAACCAGATTGATGACAAGTCCCTGCAAGGAGGGACAGTGGGATGCGAAACGCGAAGGGGGCGCAGCATGACCTATCTCACAAGAGCTTCCAGCACTTCATCACCCACAGCACCCTGGAGACGGGTTCTCTGCATGAGAAAACAGAGCTTTTTATTTTTTCTTTTTCCCCTTTTTCCTTTTTTTCCCCCTTTCTTGTTACTTTATTCTTTTCTGTTTTCTTTTTTCTTTTCTGTTTTTCTTTTTCTTTGTTTTTGTTTTTGTTTTTTGTTTTCTTTCTTTTTCTTTTCCTTTTCCTTTTCCTTTTCCTTTTTCTCATTCTTTTCCTTTTTTCTTTTTCTTTCTCTTCTTCTTTTTTATTTTCTCTTTTTCTTTTTTCTTTTTCCTTTTTCTTCTTTTTCCTTTTTCTTTTTCTTTTCCTTTTCCTTTTCCTTTTCCTTTTTCTTTTTCTTTTTCTTTTCCTTTTCCTTTTTCTTTTTCTTTTTCTTTTTCTCTTTTTCTTTTTTTTGTTTTCTTTTTCCTTTTTCTTTCTCTTTTTTCTTTCTTCTTTTTTCTTTTCTTCTTTTCATTTCTCTTTCTCTTTCTCTTTCTCTTTCTCTTTCTCCTCTTTTTCTCTTTCTCTTTCTCTTTCTCCTCTCTTTCTCCTCTCTTTCTCTTTCTCCTCTCTCTTTCTCTTTTTCCTTCTTTCCTTCTTTCCTTTCTTCTTTCTTCTTTCTTCTTCTTTTTTCTTCTTTCTTCTTCCTTTTTTTTATTTTTTTCCTCTCTTCCTTTCTCTTTTTTCTTCTTCTTCTTTTTTTTAACCTTTTTTTTCTCCAGAAATGCTTAATTCCACCAGTAGTTACTGAGAAAAGCTTTAGTGAAACAGCCAGGCAGAAGCGAAGCCAGCAGGGAAACCTGGCTGTACTTCATCACACCACACCTTTTTGGCAGTGACAGGGGCAGCATTTCATCAGAGAATGAGCTACCTCTGCAGCAGAAGTAAATTCCTATCAGCACCATCGCTCTCTCCAGCAGCTGATTCATTGCAGCCTGCCCAAAGCAGTTTCTCTGAGAGGCAAAGCCCACGTTGAGCATCCTCCCAGCTGAGCGTCTGTTCTTGCTGAGGGCTCGAGAGCCCTCTGCTGTCCACCCATCCAGCCCCCTGGCTTGTAGCACATGGAACTGGGGGGCTTGCTGGTCTCTACCAGCTCTGGCCACTTCTCCAGAGCCTAAGTTGGGGTTCTTCAGTCTGGAGAAGAGAAGCTCCAGGGACACCTTAGTGTGGCCTTTCCAGACTTAAAAGGAGCCCATAAGAAAGATGGGGACAGATTTTGAGCAAGGCCTGTTGCCACAGGACACAAGGTGATGGTTTTAAACTAATGGATGGGAGATTCAGGCTGGACATGAGGAAGAAATTGTTGCCCGTGAGGGTGGTGAGAGCCTGGCCCAGCTTGTCCGGAGAGGTGGTGGCTGAACCATCCCTGGAGACATCCCAGGCCAGGCTGGACGGGGCTCTGAGCAACCTGAGCTGGTGCAGATGTCCCTGCCCATGGCAGGGGAGGCACTGGGGGAGCTTTGAAGGTCCCTTCAACCAAAACTATTCTGTGATTCTATGATTCTATAGACTGAAGGTCTGGAGTGGGCATGGTTGGTGGAGATTGGTGTGCTAGCAGAGATTCATCAGGTCTCCATCAGTGCTGCTTTAAAAATGAGTTTATGTGGCTTCAAGACATCTGAGGATTTGGCAAAGGGCAGGGAAGGAGACTGATGGGGATTTCTGGTGTCCAATACAAAACCACCCAAAGCCACTGAGGTCCAGGCAGCACTTTCTCCTGCACAAATGTCATGTTTCCTTGTACCCAGCCAGTCTCCATCACTAATCATCTGCAACAGCTACACTGCAGTGATGCAGGATTTTCTACAATAAAGAGATGATGAGCCTCTCTGGGCCATCAAGGTCATCCTGGGCTTGGCAGACACCATAATGGATTTTCCTTTGGGCATGGAGAAAGCTCCCTCTGGAAAGCAAGAATGCTCCTGTGCTCCCTATCTTGCTCCACCAAGGGTTTCATGGTTGGGAGTCTGCCCTCAATGTCAAGACTCTCCAGTTTGCCTTATACTAGATAATCTTAGAAATTAAATATTAATGTTGAATACAATGTTTATCTCCAGCATAATAAATGTGTATAAAATACTCATCTTACATGTAGAGGTGCTGTGAAAGTTGCATAATCTATACAATTACAAGCACAAAGGCTGTAATCTCATTCTAGTTACTATATATGTCATGTTAGCCCATTCATATAGACACAGAAACACCATTATTTCTGTGGTTTTACTGGTGTTACTACAAGTCTCCTGCAATGGAGATCGTGGCTAGGTGGAGTGGAGGGTGGCAGGTTTGGCTGGATTCAATAATTCATATCTGTATAAAACTGGCCTAAATGGTGAGAGGGAGGATTAAACACAAAGTCATCCCCAGAGCCAAATGATTTGCTCATGCTGGCTGCATTACCTTAGACAGCAATGAGACTTTTACTGTTTGTTTTATTAGCAGTCCATAAAAGCCTCATTATGCAATTCTGCTGGTAATGCATTATTTATATGTGACACCTCCTTATTTGGAGTGATTGGCTCCCTTTTCTGGCCCGTTTTGGGTGCGTGGGGTTTCTGTCCCTCTGGAGCTGGGTTTGCTCCTTGGGTTGAGGGGTTGCCCTGCTATGTCCAGAGAAGAGACACAGGACAAAGATGCTCCAGCCCCATGACCAGGGCACTTCCAGAGCCCACATCCCACCAGCATCATCAGGAGGATGGTAGGAAAGATGCAGGGACAAGCCCTGGGGTTGTTTAGCCTGGAGAAAAGCAGGCTGAGGGGAGACATACTTGCTCTCTACAACTACCTGAAAGGTGGCTGTAGCATGGAGGGTGTTGGTCTCTTCTCCCCAGGAACAAGCGCCAGGACCAGAGGAAACGGCCTCAAGTTGCACCAGGGGAGGCTGAGGTTGGATCTTGGGCACAATTTCTTCCCCAAAGGGCTGTGGGGCATTGGAACAGGCTGCCCAGGGCAGTGCTGGAGTCACCATCCCTGGAGGGGCTGGACAGATGGACATGAGGTTCTCAGGACATGGGGCAGTGCCAGGGCTGGGGGAACAGTTGGACTCGATAATTTTGAGCTTCCAAAGAAAATGGTTCTATGATTCTGTCCCCTGGCATCCTCTTTCCCCCATGCTATCTCTGGGCAGCCTGCAGTGAGTGGATCCTCTCAGAGATGCTTTAGGAAAAGGAAATATCCACTTTTCTATCTGAATAGCAGGGTTTGCTGTTCTTTCCAGCTAGGCATGGAGGAGGCCTTCATTTTTACTAGGGGACTTTTTGTTTAATTAGCAATAAACTGGACCCCATGGCTGAGGTGACTCACCCAGACAAATGGACAGCCTGTAGGTAGAACGTTTCCAGAGCCGAAATCGTCCTGTGCCTCTGCTCATCCCTCAAACCACAGTCTTGCGAAGATGCCTGCTTCTCCACCTCAGCATCACTTAGTCATTGCGGTCGGCGATGGGAGTAGGAAGGGAGTTCCCTGCCATGGGAGTAATGACAGGTCCGAGCTCTGAGGATCTGCCTGGACCACCCCATCAGCCAGTGGGATTGTGTCCTTGTTGGAAATCAGAAAGGGAGTATGGAGCTATATGGAGGGGGAGGACAGACTGAGATCTGTACAGACACTGGCCGCTTGTGCATCTGGGATACAGTGCCTGATTTTTTGGGGGGAGTCATATTTTGGTAATGCAATGGTACTGAGATCTTGTAAAGCCAGGACCTAAGTCTAGGCTCAGGTTGGAGCAGCAACAACTCTGAACATCCAAGAGTCCCTGAATTTCACAGTTGCTTAAATATCCAGTTCTTCTTGCAGTTTTCCTGGCCAAACCCAGGTTTTCCTAACAGGTCAAGGACACCCTGCCCACTCAAATTGGGCCATGTGCTGGGCCACCATTTCTGAGCCTCTGGAGCCAGCCAAACCAGGCTTAATGGGCGAAATTTTGTCTCTCCTGCCTCTTTCCCTGGCACAGATCACATTCTGAGTGCTAGCCAGATGCGTCCCACTGATCTCAGTTACAGTCACTTCTCCAGCCTTGCACCAAACCCAAGATCTTGCCTTCACTTGCAAGCACTCCCTGGTCCATGCCATGAAATTTGCCCTCTCAAATGCTCCTGGAGATCAGTTCCCACCCTTCCTCCTCCTCTTCCTCCTTCCCTTGTCCCTGTTCTCCATCACTCACCACCTAGGGATACCATCCACCTTGTGACTCACAGCTGCATTTGCACCCCAACCAGCACAAGGTTTTGTGCCTTTGCCAGTCCCCGAGGACACACTGAACGCTCTTAGTAAGAGCTGGGATTAGAGTAGTGTAAATGAACAGGATATTCCCCCTCACCTGGGAGGTCCTGAGTACCTTTCCTCAAGACAAAAATGAAGCATGTTGCAAAACAGAGACTATTTTGATCTCTGCCCTGGTTCAGGTGCCACCACACCAGATGCCACCAGGCAGAAGCAGGTCTCCAGTGTTGGAGCCAGGCTGTGGCTTTGCTCCGGCTGCAGAGAGAAGGGAGAGGAAAAGGAGTGAATAATCATGTTTTGCCTCCTCTGAATCTTGTTGATTAGCATTCAAAATCTAATGAAACCGGAACAAGGATCTGCTCTTGTTTGTACGCTGCAATGGATCATGACGCTGATGTGGCTGGACCCTGGATATGGAAACGGAGGGTTGTGGTAATGTGACAAGAATTAATGAAACGTAACCAGGCTTTCATATAATTAAAACCAGAAATTGCTGGAAAGATGGCTCATTTAAAACGATGGGCTGGGGTTGGACTGGGTTGATTAAAACTGGTGACTGGCTGCAAATGATTAGATTAAAAACAATTAACTGTAGAATTGCTGTCTGGCATATGGAAGGATAATTCAGTTACATAACTGGCAGCGGGATTTGCACTTTGCAAATGTTGTTTCAGTACATCGGTCCAAGCTTAGGCAACCTGGTCGTTTAACAGGACAAGCTTCTGATTTCTGATTTTGGGGGTGAGATTTGGTGATGCAACACAAAGAAGGACCCGCAGCCCCAGGGCTGTTGTCTCAGCAGTGGCCGAAGAGCAAGAAAGTCCAGAGATGGTTACAAAACCTTACAACGGCCTGGTTATTTGTAAACAGGAGCTCTTTTCATTACCCTTTTAAAGACCGGTTGGATTAAGGAAGCATTAGAGGAATTCAGCGCGGGTTGGCTCTGTGTCCTCCCTCCTCCCCAGAGCCTGATGGTTGTGGTGCCCATTAGCACTAATGCAAGTGCATTAGCACATTGAAAGGATTCCTGTGTTACAGCATCCCTGATGACTCCATTTCTTCTTCCTTCAAAAGCAGGGGGGATGAAAGTCTGCAGAATGAAAGCAAATAGCTGCTGGGTGCCTCAGGATGAGCTGTGGTCACCTGTCATGATCTCCCACCCGATGTCATCTGTGCCTGAAGAAGGTGGCCTCATCCTGTCCCACCTCTAAGGCTCCTCGTGGCACTGTGGACGAGTAACCAGCTCATTTCATTCCCAGAGCCTTGAGCTGCACCCCAGAAATGGTCACCAAAATATCAGAGTGGTGGAGAAAGATGTTCCAAGTGGTGCAATAAATTTGGACCAATTGCACCCACATCCTCAAGAGGGGAAAGCTGTTGGTCCTGCTAACCGCAGAGCACCCGGCATGGTCTCTGGGATGGGTCGTTGTCCTGCCAGGGGATGGCAGTGGGCTCTGTCCCCTCCTTTGCCAGAAGATCTGTCCTGGAAGAGCTCTGGCAGCCTCCCATATCAGCAAAAAAAGTACGTGTGCTTTCTGTAGAAGAGGCAAAAGTAGATTTAGGTCAAAAATTACTATGTATAGAGCAGAGAAACATCTCCTGAACCATCTGCCATGCACCAAAGCCAAACTCTGCTTATAGCATGCTGAGGCTTTAAAAAAAAAAAAAAAAAAAGAAAAGAAAAAAAAATTAGATTGACTGGCTTTCATTCAGAGCTTTCAAACCACTTCTGCTCTTGATAAGGCTGTTTAAACATGGCTCCACTAAGCTGCTGTCCATCATAAATAAGCTCTTGGTTCTTGCTGTCAAGAAGAAAATTGACCCTACTTCTCCCTCTCTACTCCAGGAAGGTGGCATCCAGCATGGGAAGAGCTCCTGGGTTCAGGTGTAACCTCAGCTTTGCCAGGCTGAGGGAGCACATCTTCCATTTTCTGCTGCACTGCCCAAAGGTCCTGGGTGGACCTTTGCAAATGGTGTGAAACTGTTGCATTTCACTTCACAGAATCACATAATGGCTGGGGTTGAAGGGACCTCTGGAGATCATCCAGTCCACCCCACTTGGCAGGGTCACCAGAGCAGATCACACAGGGTCGGTCCAGGTGGGTTTGAATGTCTCCAGGGAAGGAGACTCCACAGCCGCTCTGGGCAGCCTGGTCCAGGCTCTGGCACCTCCCAGCAAAGAAGTTTCTCCTCCTGTTCACATGGACCCTCCTGTGTTTCAGTCTGTGCCCGTTGCCCCTCACCCTGGCGTTGGGCACCACTGAACAGAGTCTGCTCCATGCTCTGACACCCACCCTGAGATATTGATCCCACTGATCAGATCCCTCTCAGCTTCTCTTCTCCAGCTCAACAGCCCCAGCTCTCTCGGTCTCTCCTCATCAGAAAGATGCTCCAGACCCCTCAGCATCTTTTTGCCTTCCACTGTACTTTAGTGAGCCAGAGCTGGTAATATCCAAATGGATCCTGCTTCTCTGCCATTTGTCTATTGTGCTTGAGTATTACATATTAGTGCACAATCCCTCTTTTCCCAGCTCTTCCACTGAGGCCAGCACACTTTCTACTTTATCTCTTCAGGTGTCATCCTAGGACCAGAGGAAACAGCCTCAAGTTGCGCCAGGGGAGGTTGAGGTTGGATGTGGGGAACAATTTCTTCCCCAAAGGGCTGTGGGGCATTGGAACAGGCTGCCCAGGGCAGTGCTGGGGTCACCATCCCTGGAGGGGTTGGACAGACGGACATGAGGTTCTCAGGACATGGGGCAGTGCCAGGGCTGGGGAACGGTTGGCCTCGATGATTTTGAGGGGCTTTTCCAACCAAAATTACTCTGTGATTCTATCCATATCCCATCTGTTTCTTAGACCTCAGGTGAGATCTTTCTTCTTGCATTAATGCAAAATCACCTGGGTGCCTTTTGGGGGACATGGAAGTGCCACGCAGCTGCACCCCAACTCACAGCCACATTATTGCCGTATAAATCCTTCCCTGCTGCGTGAAAGCTCTGCAAATCACCAACATGGCAAGCTCCAGAATAAAATCTCTTTCATTGCAGATAGATGGATAATCATTTCCCTTCCTGAATGAGATGCAGCCGATTTATTGTCCTGACTCAGCCTGCAAGTTTATGCGAAGGAGTTAAGGTCAGGACAGGGTTTATAAACTCTGTCAATATTCCTGCTTTAAGAGGTTTTCTGCTCCCTGACAAAATAATTTAGCAAAACTTGCTCCTTGTGTGATGCCTTTAATAAGGCCAGAAGGACACAGATGTCTTGAGATAATTAACTCTTCTGCAGTGAATCAAGAAGTGATCCGGGCTGTGGAAATCTCTACATGGCCTCACGGCTGATGCTGGAAAATCGCTCAGTTCTCCCCAGCCCATGGGTCACACCCAGACCCAGACATAGACAAAAATTACTTCCTTTCCCTTCTGAAATTCTATGTATCTGTATTTTTCCTGTTTAGTAACATTTCTAAAAATTTGTCGGGAAGCCAAATGATCTTGTTCTGCTTCTGATTCAGAGAGGACTATATCCTGGTCTGGTTTGGGACTTTCTTTTGTATTTTAGCATGCTTCAATTAAAACTCCCAAAAGCAGTTCAAAAAGGGAAAACAAGCCTGTTCTGTTCCAACTTTACAAGAACACTCCACTCTGGGGATTTTTCAACGATTTGTTGAAATTAAATATACCAGTGATATGTGGCTCATTGAATGAGTCCAAATTCCCCTACAGGCACAAGGTCGTTATGAACATCTCTGATTAGCCCTTTCACATTGCCATATTTAGATGTAGCTGGTATTGTCATGGAAATAGGCCCTGGAACATCTCCCACCAGAGATGGCAAAGCTCCAGTGGGTCACCTTGTCTCCATCTCCATCTTTCAGCACCATGTCCTCCCCCACAGAGAACATCCATGGACATTTTGATTCTGCAGTGTTTTGGTCACCCCCAGGTGGGCAGACTTAGGTTATGTCATTTTCCCACCTACAGGGTGGCTTGTAGAGGATATCTTCGCTCTGGCCAGGACATTTGCTGGGCAAAGACATCAACTAGGCTTGAACAAGTCAATAAGCTTTGTCCCAGGTGGAAGGCCAAGCAGAAGGTTCCTCTGGGTCCATGATGGTCCAAGGTAGACTCTATGCATGGGTTCTGCAGGTTGCTATTTCCAAGGCAACCTGGCACCCAAAAAGAGGAGTCCCACCTGTCCTCTCTTCTACCGCTCTCCTCTTCATGGTGCTGCTCCGGGACCTGCACCAGAGAGCTGTGGCTGAAAATATCCTCTGGAAAAAATAAAGTCTCTGGCCAAACTGGGTCATGCAACAAAAAAAAAAAAAACCCTGCACCAGAGCAGGAACTGGGTGGGAGGCATCGCCAGGGCATAGTGGGATGGGAAATTTTCCAAAGGCAGAGTCCATTACTCACCGTGCACTGCTACCATTAGCTCAGTCTGACAGTGAAACCTCACCTGTAGAAATTAAGGGCTGGTTGCGAAGCTCACCACAACCAGTGAAAGGACTTCCCTCTACATGTGGCTTTGGACCAGGGTCTCAGCTTTAGCCCCAGTTTAGTCAGGAAACCACCACTGTGGACATCTAGCATACTTTTAGCTCTCAGTTCACCAAACCATGGATATTTAGCATTCTTTTGCTCTCAGGTCACCCAATCTCAGATACCTAACATGCTTTTATTCTCAGGTCACTTTGGAGCACACTTGCTATTTATAGACATCCCAGAACAGCTTGTTGAGAAATAAACACCTGACGCTTCCCCGTTGCTGATGTTTGCTAACGATGCTCCGGCAGCTCCACGCTGAACAGCTCAGCCAAGGAGAAGCACACCTCTCTCCAGATGGTGAGAGCTGCTGTCAGCTCAAATAGGGGAATCGCAGCTGAAATGAAGATACAAACTGGCATGCGGCAAGGTAGACATCGAAATTACTTGTGATCGGTGACGTCTGTCACTACCTATGGGCAGCAGCCTGGTGATTACCTGTCATAAACCAGCCCCTGCTGAGCTTAATTGTAAACCTGATCTAACATGTTTTGAACAAGGCTGTTGGCAGGAACAAGGAAGCAGGCGACTGCACAGAAGGGCCAGCAAACTCTCCAGGATTACGGGACACAGGGTTTCTGAGGATTGCAGGAGGTCCCATGGAAGGTGTCAGGTCTTGGGTAAACACAGGGCTGAGCCAGTGCTGGTGGCTTTGAGTTGGCAATGCAAGGGGGTTGGTGCAAGCTCAGGAGAAGCTCGAGCTCTTGGAAGGTTTTCTCTTCTCATCTTTCTTCTGTCTAGGGTGACAGAGAAGAAGAAATGAGGCAAAGCTTGGCTTGGATCTTGGGAACAATTTCTTCCCAGAAAGGGCTGTGGGGCATTGGAACAGGCTGCCCAGGGCAGTGCTGGAGTCACCATCCCTGGAGGGGTTGGACAGATGGAGATGAGGTTCTCAGGGACATGGGGCAGTGCCAGGGCTGGGGAACGGTTGGACTGGATGATCTTGAGGGTCTCTTCCAACCAAAATGATTCTCTGATTCTATGATCCAGCAGGAGATAGGGC